>NW_027149876.1:0-300000 GCF_031143425.1 Pleurodeles waltl | reverse complement strand
TACCTGTAGATTTTGGCCTGTAGCTCAGCCGCCACCTAGGGAAACCTACCAAACCTGTGCATTTCTGAAAACTAGAGACCTAGGGGAATCCAAGATGGGGTGACTTGTGTGGCTCGGACCAGGTTCTGTTACCCAGAATCCTTTGCAAACCTCAAAATTTGGCTAAAAAAACACATGTACCTCACATTTCTGTGGCAGAAAGTTCTGGAATCTGAGAGGAGCCACAAATTTCCTTCCACCCAGCGTTCCCCCACGTCTCCCGATAAAAATGATACCTCACTTGTGTGGGTAGGCCTAGCGCCTGCGACAGGAAACGCCCCAAAGCGCAACGTGGAGACAGCCAAATTTTTGAAGGAAAACAGAGGTGTTTTTTGCAAAGTGCCTACCTGTAGATTTTGGCCTGTAGCTCAGCCGCCACCTAGGGAAACCTACCAAACCTGTGCATGTTTGAAAACTAGAGACCTACGGGAATCCAAGATGGGGTGACTTGTGTGGCTCGGACCAGGTTCTGTTACCCAGAATCCTTTGCAAACCTCAAAATTTGGCTAAAAAAAAACACATGTTCCTCACATTTCTGTGGCAGAAAGTTCTGGAATCTGAGAGGAGCCACAAATTTCCTTCCACCAGCGTTCCCCCACGTCTCCCGATAAAAATGATACCTCACTTGTGTGGGTAGGCCTAGCGCCCGCGACAGGAAACGACCCAAGGCGCAAGGTGGACACAGCCAAATTTTTGAAGGAAAACAGAGGTGATTTTTGCAAAGTGCCTACCTGTAGATTTTGGCCTGTAGCTCAGCCGCCACCTAGGGAAACCTACCAAACCTGTGCATTTCTGAAAACTAGAGACCTAGGGGAATCCAAGATGGGGTGACTTGTGTGGCTCGGAGCAGGTTCTGTTACCCAGAATCCTTTGCAAACCTCAGAATTTGGCTAAAAAAACACATGTTCCTCACATTTCTGTGGCAGAAAGTTCTGGAATCTGAGAGGAGCCACGAATTTCCTTCCACCCAGCATTTCCCCACGTCTCCCGATAAAAATGATACCTCACTTGTGTGGGTAGGTCTAGCACCCGCGACAGGAAACGCCCCAAAGCGCAACGTGGACACAGCCAAATTTTAGAAGGAAAACAGAGGTGTTTTTTGCAAAGTGCCTACCTGTAGATTTTGGCCTGTAGCTCAGCCGCCACCTAGGGAAACCTACCAAACCTGTGCATTTCTGAAAACTAGAGACCTAGGGGAATCCAAGATGGGGTGACTTGTGTGGCTCGGACCAGGTTCTGTTACCCAGAATCCTTTGCAAACCTCAACATTTGGCTAAAAAAACACATGTACCTCACATTTCTGTGGCAGAAAGTTCTGGAATCTGAGAGGAGCCACAAATTTCCTTCCACCCAGCGTTCCCCCACGTCTCCCGATAAAAATGATACCTCACTTGTGTGGGTAGGCCTAGCACCCGCGACAGGATATGCCCCAAAACACAACGTGGACACATCACAGAAAACAGAGCTGTTTTAAGCAAAGTGACTACCTGTAGATTTTGGCCTGTAGCTCAGCCGCCACCTAGGGAAACCTACCAAACCTGTGCATTTCTGAAAACTAGAGACCTAGGGGAATCCAAGATGGGGTGACTTGTGTGGCTCGGACCAGGTTCTGTTACCCAGAATCCTTTGCAAACCTCAAAATTTGGCTAAAAAAACACATGTTCCTCACATTTCTGTCGGCAGAAAGTTCTGGAATCTGAGAGGAGCCACAAATTTCCTTCCAACAGCGTTCCCCCACGTCTCCCGATAAAAATGATACCTCACTTGTGTGGGTAGGCCTAGCGCCCGTGACAGGAAACGCCCCAAGGCGCAACGTGGACACAGCCAAATTTTTGAAGGAAAACAGAGGTGTTTTTTGCAAAGTGCCTACCTGTAGATTTTGGCCTGTAGCTCACCCGCCACCTAGGGAAACCTACCAAACCTGTGCATTTCTGAAAACTAGAGACCTAGGGGAATCCAAGATGGGGTGACTTGTGTGGCTCGGACCAGGTTCTGTTACCCAGAATCCTTTGCAAACCTCAAAAGTTGGCAAAAAAAACACATGTTCCTCACATTTCTGTGGCAGAAAGTTCTGGAATCTGAGAGGAGCCACAAATTTCCTTCCACCCAGCGTTCCCCCACGTCTCCCGATAAAAATGATACCTCACTTGTGTGGGTAGGCCTAGCACCCGCGACAGGAAACGCCCCAAAGCGCAACGTGGACACAGCCAAATTTTAGAAGGAAAACAGAGGTGTTTTTTGCAAAGTGCCTACCTGTAGATTTTGGCCTGTAGCTCAGCCGCCACCTAGGGAAACCTACCAAACCTGTGCATTTCTGAAAACTAGAGACCTAGGGGAATCCAAGATGGGGTGACTTGTGTGGCTCGGACCGGGTTCTGTTACCCAGAATCCTTTGCAAACCTCAAAATTTGGCTAAAAAAACACATGTTCCTCACATTTCTGTGGCAGAAAGTTCTGGAATCTGAGAGGAGCCACAAATTTCCTTCCACCCAGCGTTTCCCCACGTCTCCCGATAAAAATGATACCTCACTTGTGTGGGTAGGCCTAGCGCCCGCGACAGGATATGCCCCAAAACACAACGTGGACACATCACAGAAAACAGAGCTGTTTTTAGCAAAGTGACTTCCTGTAGATTTTTGCCTGTAGCTCAGCCGCCACCTAGGGAAACCTACCAAACCTGTGCATTTCTGAAAACTAGAGACCTAGGGGAATCCAAGATGGGGTGACTTGTGTGGCTCGGAGCAGGTTCTGTTACCCAGAATCCTTTGCAAACCTCAAAATTTGGCTAAAAAAACACATGTTCCTCACATTTCTGTGGCAGAAAGTTCTGGAATCTGAGAGGAGCCACGAATTTCCTTCCACCCAGCGTTTCCCCACGTCTCCCGATAAAAATGATACCTCACTTGTGTGGGTAGGCCTAGCACCCGCGACAGGAAATGCCCCAAAGCGCAACGTGGACACAGCCAAATTTTAGAAGGAAAACAGAGGTGTTTTTTGCAAAGTGCCTACCTGTAGATTTTGGCCTGTAGCTCAGCCGCCACCTAGGGAAACCTACCAAACCTGTGCATTTCTGAAAACTAGAGACCTAGGGGAATCCAAGATGGGGTGACTTGTGTGGCTCGGACCAGGTTCTGTTACCCAGAATCCTTTGCAAACCTCAAAATTTGGCTAAAAAAACACATGTTCCTCACATTTCTGTGGCAGAAAGTTCTGGAATCTGAGAGGAGCCACAAATTTCCTTCCACCCAGCGTTCCCCCACGTCTCCCGATAAAAATGATACCTCACTTGTGTGGGTAGGCCTAGCACCCGCGACAGGAAACGCCCCAAAGCGCAACGTGGACACAGCCAAATTTTAAAAAGGAAAACAGAGGTGTTTTTTGCAAAGTGCCTACCTGTAGATTTTGGCCTGTAGCTCAGCCGCCACCTAGGGAAACCTACCAAACCTGTGCATTTCTGAAAACTAGAGACCTAGGGGAATCCAAGATGGGGTGACTTGTGTGGCTCGGACCGGGTTCTGTTACCCAGAATCCTTTGCAAACCTCAAAATTTGGCTAAAAAAACACATGTTCCTCACATTTCTGTGGCAGAAAGTTCTGGAATCTGAGAGGAGCCACAAATTTCCTTCCACCCAGCGTTTCCCCACGTCTCCCGATAAAAATGATACCTCACTTGTGTGGGTAGGCCTAGCGCCCGCGACAGGATATGCCCCAAAACACAACGTGGACACATCACAGAAAACAGAGCTGTTTTTAGCAAAGTGACTTCCTGTAGATTTTTGCCTGTAGCTCAGCCGCCACCTAGGGAAACCTACCAAACCTGTGCATTTCTGAAAACTAGAGACCTAGGGGAATCCAAGATGGGGTGACTTGTGTGGCTCGGACCAGGTTCTGTTACCCAGAATCCTTTGCAAACCTCAAAATTTGGCTAAAAAAACACATGTTCCTCACATTTCTGTGGCAGAAAGTTCTGGAATCTGAGAGGAGCCACAAATTTCCTTCCACCCAGCGTTCCCCCACGTCTCCCGATAAAAATGATACCTCACTTGTGTGGGTAGGCCTAGCGCCCGCGACAGGAAACGCCCCAAAGCGCAACGTGGACACAGACAAATTTTTGAAGGAAAACAGAGGTGTTTTTTGCAAAGTGCCTACCTGTAGATTTTGGCCTGTAGCTCAGCCGCCACCTAGGGAAACCTACCAAACCTGTGCATTTCTGAAAACTAGAGACCTAGGGGAATCCAAGATGGGGTGACTTGTGTGGCTCGGACCAGGTTCTGTTACCCAGAATCCTTTGCAAACCTCAAAATTTGGCTAAAAAAACACATGTACCTCACATTTCTGTGGCAGAAAGTTCTGGAATCTGAGAGGAGCCACAAATTTCCTTCCACCCAGCGTTCCCCCACGTCTCCCGATAAAAATGATACCTCACTTGTGTGGGTAGGCCTAGCGCCTGCGACAGGAAACGCCCCAAAGCGCAACGTGGAGACAGCCAAATTTTTGAAGGAAAACAGAGGTGTTTTTTGCAAAGTGCCTACCTGTAGATTTTGGCCTGTAGCTCAGCCGCCACCTAGGGAAACCTACCAAACCTGTGCAATTCTGAAAACTAGAGACCTAGGGGAATCCAAGATGGGGTGACTTGTGTGGCTCGGACCAGGTTCTGTTACCCAGAATCCTTTGCAAACCTCAAAATTTGGCTAAAAAAACACATGTTCCTCACATTTCTGTGGCAGAAAGTTCTGGAATCTGAGGGGAGCCACAAATTTCCTTCCACCCAGCGTTCCCCCACGTCTCCCGATAAAAATGATACCTCACTTGTGTGGGTAGGCCTAGCGCCGGCGACAGGATATTCCCCAAAACACAACGTGGACACATCAAAGAAAACAGAGCTGTTTTTAGCAAAGTGACTACCTGTAGATTTTGGCCTGTAGCTCAGCCGCCACCTAGGGAAACCTACCAAACCTGTGCATTTCTGAAAACTAGAGACCTAGGGGAATCCAAGATGGGTTGACTTGTGTGGCTCGGACTAGGTTCTGTTACCCAGAATCCTTTGCAAACCTCAAAATTTGGCTAAAAAAACACATGTTCCTCACATTTCTGTGGCAGAAAGTTCTGGAATCTGAGAGGAGCCACAAATTTCCTTCCACCCAGCGTTCCCCCATGTCTCCCGATAAAAATGATACCTCACTTGTGTGGGTAGGCCTAGCGCCCGCGACAGGAAACGCCCCAAAGCGCAACGTGGACACAGCCAAATTTTTGAAGGAAAACAGAGGTGTTTTTTGCAAAGTGCCTACCTGTAGATTTTGGCCTGTAGCTCAGCCGCCACCTAGGGAAACCTACCAAACCTGTGCAATTCTGAAAACTAGAGACCTAGGGGAATCCAAGATGGGGTGACTTGTGTGGCTCGGACCAGGGTCTGTTACCCAGAATCCTTTGCAAACCTCAAAATTTGGCTAAAAAAACACATGTTCCTCACATTTCTGTGGCAGAAAGTTCTGGAATCTGAGGGGAGCCACAAATTTCCTTCCACCCAGCGTTCCCCCATGTCTCCCGATAAAAATGATACCTCACTTGTGTGGGTAGGCCTAGCGCCCGTGACAGGAAACGCCCCAAAGCGCAACGTGGACACAGCCAAATTTTTGAAGGAAAACAAAGGTGTTTTTTGCAAAGTGCCTACCTGTAGATTTTGGCCTGTAGCTCAGCCGCCACCTAGGGAAACCTACCACACCTGTGCATTTCTGAAAACTAGGGACCTAGGGGAATCCAAGATGGGGTGACTTGTGTGGCTCGGACCAGGTTCTGTTACCCAGAATCCTTTGCAAACCTCAAAATTTGGCTAAAAAAACACATGTTCCTCACATTTCTGTGGCAGAAAGTTCTGGAATCTGAGAGGAGCCACAAATTTCCTTCCACCCAGCGTTCCCCCACGTCTCCCGATGAAAATGATACCTCACTTGTGTGGGTAGGCCTAGCGCCCGCGACAGGAAACGCCCCAAAGCGCAACGTGGACACAGCCAAATTTTTGAAGGAAAACAGAGGTGTTTTGTGCAAAGTGCCTACCTGTAGATTTTGGCCTGTAGCTCAGCCGCCACCTAGGGATACCTACCAAACCTGTGCATTTCTGAAAACTAGAGACCTAGGGGAATCCAAGATGGGGTGACTTGTGAGGCTCGGACCAGGTTCTGTTACCCAGAATCCTTTGCAAACCTCAAAATTTGGCTAAAAAAACACATGCTCCTCACATTTCTGTGGCAGAAAGTTCTGGAATCTGAGAGGAGCCACAAATTTCCTTCCACCCAGCGTTCCCCCACGTCTCCCGATAAAAATGATACCTCACTTGTGTGGGTAGGCCTAGCGCCCGCGACAGGATATGCCCCAAAACACAACGTGGACACATCACAGAAAACAGAGCTGTTTTTAGCAAAGTGACTACCTGTAGATTTTGGCCTGTAGCTCAGCTGCCACCTAGGGAAACCTACCAAACCTGTGCATTTCTGAAAACTAGAGACCTAGGTGAATCCAAGATGGGGTGACTTGTGTGGCTCGGACCAGGTTCTGTTACCCAGAATCCTTTGCAAACCTCAAAATTTGGCTAAAAAAACACATGTTCCTCACATTTCTGTGGCAGAAAGTTCTGGAATCTGAGAGGAGCCACAAATTTCCTTCCACCAGCGTTCCCCCACGTCTCCCGATAAAAATGATACCTCACTTGTGTGGGTAGGCCTAGCGCCCGTGACAGGAAACGCCCCAAGGCGCAACGTGGACACAGCCAAATTTTTGAAGGAAAACAGAGGTGTTTTTTGCAAAGTGCCTACCTGTAGATTTTGGCCTGTAGCTCAGCCGCCACCTAGGGAAACCTACCAAACCTGTGCATTTCTGAAAACTAGAGACCTAGGGGAATCCAAGATGGGGTGACTTGTGTGGCTCGGACCAGGTTCTGTTACCCAGAATCCTTTGCAAACCTCAAAATTTGGCTAAAAAAACACATGTTCCTCACATTTCTGTGGCAGAAAGTTCTGGAATCTGAGAGGAGCCACAAATTTCCTTCCACCCAGCGTTCCCCCATGTCTCCCGATAAAAATGATACCTCACTTGTGTGGGTAGGCCTAGCACCCGCGACAGGAAACGCCCCAAAGCGCAACGTGGACACAGCCAAATTTTAGAAGGAAAACAGAGGTGTTTTTTGCAAAGTGCCTACCTGTAGATTTTGGCCTGTAGCTCAGCCGCCACCTAGGGAAACCTACCAAACCTGTGCATTTCTGAAAACTAGAGACCTAGGGGAATCCAAGATGGGGTGACTTGTGTGGCTCGGACCGGGTTCTGTTACCCAGAATCCTTTGCAAACCTCAAAATTTGGCTAAAAAAACACATGTTCCTCACATTTCTGTGGCAGAAAGTTCTGGAATCTGAGAGGAGCCACAAATTTCCTTCCACCCAGCGTTCCCCCACGTCTCCCGATAAAAATGATACCTCACTTGTGTGGGTAGGCCTAGCGCCCGCGACAGGATATGCCCCAAAACACAACGTGGACACATCACAGAAAACAGAGCTGTTTTTAGCAAAGTGACATCCTGTAGATTTTGGCCTGTAGCTCAGCCGCCACCTAGGGAAACCTACCAAACCTGTGCATTTCTGAAAACTAGAGACCTAGGGGAATCCAAGATGGGGTGACTTGTGTGGCTCAGACCAGGTTCTGTTACCCAGAATCCTTTGCAAACCTCAAAATTTGGCTAAAAAAACACATGTTCCTCACATTTCTGTGGCAGAAAGTTCTGGAATCTGAGAGGAGCCACAAATTTCCTTCCACCCAGCGTTCCCCCACGTCTCCCGATAAAAATGATACCTCACTTGTGTGGGTAGGCCTAGCGCCCGCGACAGGATATGCCCCAAAACACAACGTGGACACATCACAGAAAACAGAGCTGTTTTTAGCAAAGTGACTACCTGTAGATTTTGGCCTGTAGCTCAGCCGCCACCTAGGGAAACCTACCAAACCTGTGCATTTCTGAAAACTAGAGACCTAGGTGAATCCAAGATGGGGTGACTTGTGTGGCTCGGACCAGGTTCTGTTACCCAGAATCCTTTGCAAACCTCAAAATTTGGCTAAAAAAACACATGTTCCTCACATTTCTGTGGCAGAAAGTTCTGGAATCTGAGAGGAGCCACAAATTTCCTTCCACCAGCGTTCCCCCACGTCTCCCGATAAAGATGATACCTCACTTGTGTGGGTAGGCCTAGCGCCCGTGACAGGAAACGCCACAAGGCGCAACGTGGACACAGCCAAATTTTTGAAGGAAAACAGAGGTGTTTTTTGCAAAGTGACTACCTGTAGATTTTGGCCTGTAGCTCAGCCGCCACCTAGGGAAACCTACCAAACCTTTGCATTTCTGAAAACTAGAGACCTAGGGGAATCCAAGATGGGGTGACTTGTGTGGCTCGGACCAGGTTCTGTTACCCAGAATCCTTTGCAAACCTCAAAATTTGGCTAAAAAAACACATGTTCCTCACATTTCTGTGGCAGAAAGTTCTGGAATCTGAGAGGAGCCACAAATTTCCTTCCACCCAGCGTTCCCCCACGTCTCCCGATAAAAATGATACCTCACTTGTGTGGGTAGGCCTAGCACCCGCGACAGGAAACGCCCCAGAGCGCAACGTGGACACAGCCAAATTTTAGAAGGAAAACAGAGGTGTTTTTTGCAAAGTGCCTACCTGTAGATTTTGGTCTGTAGCTCAGCCGCCACCTAGGGAAACCTACCAAACTTGTGCATTTCTGAAAACTAGAGACCTAGGGGAATCCAAGATGGGGTGACTTGTGTGGCTCAGACCGGGTTCTGTTACCCAGAATCCTTTGCAAACCTCAAAATTTGGCTAAAAAAACACATGTTCCTCACATTTCTGTGGCAGAAAGTTCTGGAATCTGAGAGGAGCCACAAATTTCCTTCCACCCAGCGTTCCCCCACGTCTCCCGATAAAAATGATACCTCACTTGTGTGGGTAGGCCTAGCGCCCGCGACAGGATATGCCCCAAAACACAACGTGGACACATCACAGAAAACAGAGCTGTTTTTAGCAAAGTGACTTCCTGTAGATTTTGGCCTGTAGCTCAGCCGCCACCTAGGGAAACCTACCAAACCTGTGCATTTCTGAAAACTAGAGACCTAGGGGAATCCAAGATGGGGTGACTTGTGTGGCTCGGACCAGGTTCTGTTACCCAGAATCCTTTGCAAACCTCAAAATTTGGCTAAAAAAACACATGTTCCTCCCATTTCTGTGGCAGAAAGTTCTGGAATCTGAGAGGAGCCACAAATTTCCTTCCACCCAGCGTTCCCCCACGTCTCCCGATAAAAATGATACCTCACTTGTGTGGGTAGGCCTAGAGCCCGCGACAGGAAACGCCCCAAAGCGCAACGTGGACACAGCCAAATTTTTGAAGGAAAACAGAGGTGTTTTTTGCAAAGTGCCTACCTGTAGATTTTGGCCTGTAGCTCAGCCGCCACCTAGGGAAACCTACCAAACCTGTGCATTTCTGAAAACTAGAGACCTAGGGGAATCCAAGATGGGGTGACTTGTGTGGCTCGGACCAGGTTCTGTTACCCAGAATCCTTTGCAAACCTCAAAATTTGGCTAAAAAAACACATGTTCCTCACATTTCTGTGGCAGAAAGTTCTGGAATCTGAGAGGAGCCACAAATTTCCTTCCACCCAGCGTTCCCCCACGTCTCCCGATAAAAATGATACCTCACTTGTGTGGGTAGGCCTAGCGCCTGCGACAGGAAACGCCCCAAAGCGCAACGTGGACACAGCCAAATGTTTGAAGGAAAACATAGGTGTTTTTTGCAAAGTGCCTACCTGCAGATTTTGGCCTGTAGCTCAGCCGCCACCTAGGGAAACCTACCAAACCTGTGCAATTCTGAAAACTAGAGACCTAGGGGAATCCAAGATGGGGTGACTTGTGTGGCTCGGACCAGGTTCTGTTACCCAGAATCCTTTGCAAACCTCAAAATTTGGCTAAAAAAACACATGTTCCTCACATTTCTGTGGCAGAAAGTTCTGGAATCTGAGAGGAGCCACAAATTTCCTTCCACCCAGCGTTCCCTCACGTCTCCCGATAAAAATGATACCTCACTTGTGTGGGTAGGCCTAGCGCCCGCGACAGGATATGCCCCAAAACACAACGTGGACACATCACAGAAAACAGAGCTGTTTTTAGCAAAGTGACTACCTGTAGATTTTGGCCTGTAGCTCAGCCGCCACCTAGGGAAACCTACCAAACCTGTGCATTTCTGAAAACTAGAGACCTAGGTGAATCCAAGATGGGGTGACTTGTGTGGCTCGGACCAGGTTCTAATACCCAGAATCCTTTGCAAACCTCAAAATTTGGCTAAAAAAACACATGTTCCTCACATTTCTGTGGCAGAAAGTTCTGGAATCTGAGAGGAGCCACAAATTTCCTTCCACCAGCGTTCCCCCACGTCTCCCGATAAAAATGATACCTCACTTCTGTGGGTAGGCCTAGCGCCCGTGACAGGAAACGCCCCAAGGCGCAACGTGGACACAGCCAAATTTTTGAAGGAAAACAGAGGTGTTTTTTGCAAAGTGCCTACCTGTAGATTTTGGCCTGTAGCTCAGCCGCCACCTAGGGAAACCTACCAAACCTGTGGCATTTCTGAAAACTAGAGACCTAGGGGAATCCAAGATGGGGTGACTTGTGTGGCTCGGACCAGGTTCTGTTACCCAGAATCCTTTGCAAACCTCAAAATTTGGCTAAAAAAATACATGTTCCTCACATTTCTGTGGCAGAAAGTTCTGGAATCTGAGAGGAGCCACAAATTTCCTTCCACCCAGCGTTCCCCCACGTCTCCCGATAAAAATGATACCTCACTTGTGTGGGTAGGCCTAGCACCCGCGACAGGAAACGCCCCAAAGCGCAACGTGGACACAGCCAAATTTTAGAAGGAAAACAGAGGTGTTTTTTGCAAAGTGCCTACCTGTAGATTTTGGCCTGTAGCTCAGCCGCCACCTAGGGAAACCTACCAAACCTGTGCATTTCTGAAAACTAGAGACCTAGGGGAATCCAAGATGGGGTGACTTGTGTGGCTCGGACCGGGTTCTGTTACCCAGAATCCTTTGCAAACCTCAAAATTTGGCTAAAAAAACACATGTTCCTCACATTTCTGTGGCAGAAAGTTCTGGAATCTGAGAGGAGCCACAAATTTCCTTCCACCCAGCGTTCCCCCACGTCTCCCGATAAAAATGATACCTCACTTGTGTGGGTAGGCCTAGCGCCCGTGACAGGATATGCCCCAAAACACAACGTGGACACATCACAGAAAACAGAGCTGTTTTTAGCAAAGTGACTTCCTGTAGATTTTGGCCTGTAGCTCAGCCGCCACCTAGGGAAACCTACCAAACCTGTGCATTTCTGAAAACTAGAGACCTAGGGGAATCCAAGATGGGGTGACTTGTGTGGCTCGGACCAGGTTCTGTTACCCAGAATCCTTTGCAAACCTCAAAATTTGGCTAAAAAAACACATGTTCCTCACATTTCTGTGGCAGAAAGTTCTGGAATCTGAGAGGAGCCACAAATTTCCTTCCACCCAGCGTTCCCCCACGTCTCCCGATAAAAATGACACCTCACTTGTATGGGTAGGCCTAGCGCCCGCGACAGGAAACGCCCCAAAGCGCAACGTGGACACAGCCAAATTTTTGAAGGAAAACAGAGGTGTTTTTTGCAAAGTGCCTACCTGTAGATTTTGGCCTGTAGCTCAGCCGCCACCTAGGGAAACCTACCAAACCTGTGCATTTCTGAAAACTAGAGACCTAGGGGAATCCAAGATGGGGTGACTTGTGTGGCTCGGACCAGGTTCTGTTACCCAGAATCCTTTGCAAACCTCAAAATTTGGCTAAAAAAACACATGTTCCTCACATTTCTGTGGCAGAAAGTTCTGGAATCTGAGAGGAGCCACAAATTTCCTTCCACCCAGCGTTCCCCCACGTCTCCCGATAAAAATGATACCTCACTTGTGTGGGTAGGCCTAGCGCCTGCGACAGGAAACGCCCCAAAGCGCAACGTGGACACAGCCAAATTTTTGAAGGAAAACATAGGTGTTTTTTGCAAAGTGCCTACCTGTAGATTTTGGCCTGTAGCTCAGCCGCCACCTAGGGAAACCTACCAAACCTGTGCAATTCTGAAAACTAGAGACCTAGGGGAATCCAAGATGGGGTGACTTGTGTGGCTCGGACCAGGTTCTGTTACCCAGAATCCTTTGCAAACCTCAAAATTTGGCTAAAAAAACACATGTTCCTCACATTTCTGTGGCAGAAAGTTCTGGAATCTGAGGGGAGCCACAAATTTCCTTCCACCCAGCGTTCCCCCACGTCTCCCAATAAAAATGATACCTCACTTGTGTGCGTAGGCCTAGCGCCCGCAACAGGATATTCCCCAAAACACAACGTGGACACATCACAGAAAACAGAGCTGTTTTTAGCAAAGTGACTACCTGTAGATTTTGGCCTGTAGCTCAGCCGCCACCTAGGGAAACCTACCAAACCTGTGCATTTCTGAAAACTAGAGACCTAGGGGAATCCAAGATGGGGTGACTTGTGTGGCTCGGACCAGGTTCTGTTACCCAGAATCCTTTGCAAACCTAAAAATTTGGCTAAAAAAACACATGTTCCTCACATTTCTGTGGCAGAAAGTTCTGGAATCTGAGAGGAGCCACAAATTTCCTTCCACCAGCGTTCCCCCACGTCTCCCGTAAAAAATGATACCTCACTTGTGTGGGTAGGCCTAGCGCCCGTGACAGGAAACGCCCCAAGGCGCAACGTGGACACAGCCAAATTTTTGAAGGAAAACATAGGTGTTTTTTGCAAAGTGCCTACCTGTAGATTTTGGCCTGTAGCTCAGCCGCCACCTAGGGAAACCTACCAAACCTGTGCAATTCTGAAAACTAGAGACCTAGGGGAATCCAAGATGGGGTGACTTGTGTGGCTCGGACCAGGTTCTGTTACCCAGAATCCTTTGCAAACCTCAAAATTTGGCTAAAAAAACACATGTTCCTCACATTTCTGTGGCAGAAAGTTCTGGAATCTGAGGGGAGCCACAAATTTCCTTCCACCCAGCGTTCCCCCACGTCTCCCGATAAAAATGATACCTCACTTGTGTGGGTAGGCCTAGCGCCCGCGACAGGATATTCCCCAAAACACAACGTGGACACATCACAGAAAACAGAGCTGTTTTTAGCAAAGTGCCTACCTGTAGATTTTGGCCTGTAGCTCAGCCGCCACCTAGGGAAACCTACCAAACCTGTGCATTTCTGAAAACTAGAGACCTAGGGGAATCCAAGATGGGGTGACTTGTGTGGCTCGGACCAGGTTCTGTTACCCAGAATCCTTTGCAAACCTAAAAATTTGGCTAAAAAAACACATGTTCCTCACATTTCTGTGGCAGAAAGTTCTGGAATCTGAGAGGAGCCACAAATTTCCTTCCACCCAGCGTTCCCCCATGTCTCCCGATAAAAATGATACCTCACTTGTGTGCGTAGGCCTAGCGCCCGCGACAGGAAACGCCCCAAAGCGCAACGTGGACACAGCCAAATTTTTGAAGGAAAACAGAGGTGTTTTTTGCAAAGTGCCTACCTGTAGATTTTGGCCTGTAGCTCAGCCGCCACCTAGGGAAACCTACCAAACCTGTGCAATTCTGAAAACTAGAGACCTAGGGGAATCCAAGATGGGGTGACTTGTGTGGCTCGGACCAGGTTCTGTTACCCAGAATCCTTTGCAAACCTCAAAATTTGGCTAAAAAAACACATGTTCCTCACATTTCTGTGGCAGAAAGTTCTGGAATCTGAGGGGAGCCACAAATTTCCTTCCACCCAGCGTTCCCCCATGTCTCCCGATAAAAATGATACCTCACTTGTGTGGGTAGGCCTAGCGCCCGTGACAGGAAACGCCCCAAAGCGCAACGTGGACACAGCCAAATTTTTGAAGGAAAACAGAGGTGTTTTTTGCAAAGTGCCTACCTGTAGATTTTGGCCTGTAGCTCAGCCGCCACCTAGGGAAACCTACCAAACCTGTGCATTTCTGAAAACTAGAGACCTAGGGGAATCCAAGATGGGGTGACTTGTGTGGCTCGGACCAGGTTCTGTTACCCAGAATCCTTTGCAAACCTCAAAATTTGGCAAAAAAACCACATGTTCCTCACATTTCTGTGGCAGAAAGTTCTGGAATCTGAGAGGAGCCACAAATTTCCTTCCACCCAGCGTTCCCCCATGTCTCCCGATGAAAATGATACCTCACTTGTGTGGGTAGGCCTAGCGCCCGCGACAGGAAACGCCCCAAAGCGCAACGTGGACACAGCCAAATTTTTGAAGGAAAACAGAGGTGTTTTGTGCAAAGTGCCTACCTGTAGATTTTGGCCTGTAGCTCAGCCGCCACCTAGGGATACCTACCAAACCTGTGCATTTCTGAAAACTAGAGACCTAGGGGAATCCAAGATGGGGTGACTTGTGAGGCTCGGACCAGGTTCTGTTACCCTGAATCCTTTGCAAACCTCAAAATTTGGCTAAAATGTTCCTCACATTTCTGTGGCAGAAAGTTCTGGAATCTGAGAGGAGCCACAAATTTCCTTCCACCCAGCGTTCCCCCACGTCTCCCGATAAAAATGATACCTCACTTGTGTGGGTAGGCCTAGCGCCCGCGACAGGAAACGCCCCAAAGCGCAACGTGGACACAGCCAAATTTTTCAAGGAAAACAGGTGTTTTTTGCAAAGTGCCTACCTGTAGATTTTGGCCTGTAGCTCAGCCGCCACCTAGGGATACCTACCAAACCTGTGCATTTCTGAAAACTAGAGACCTAGGGGAATCCAAGATGGGGTGACTTGTGTGGCTCGGACCAGGTTCTGTTACCCAGAATCCTTTGCAAACCTCAAAATTTGGCTAAAAAAACACATGTTCCTCACATTTCTGTGGCAGAAAGTTCTGGAATCTGAGAGGAGCCACAAATGTCCTTCCACCAGCGTTCCCCCACGTCTCCAGATAAAAATGATACCTCACTTGTGTGGGTAGGCCTAGCGCCCGCGACAGGAAACGCCCCAAAGCGCAACGTGGACACAGCCAAATTTTTGAAGGAAAACAGAGGTGTTTTGTGCAAAGTGCCTACCTGTAGATTTTGGCCTGTAGCTCAGCCGCCACCTAGGGATACCTACCAAACCTGTGCATTTCTGAAAACTAGAGACCTAGGGGAATCCAAGATGGGGTGACTTGTGAGGCTCGGACCAGGTTCTGTTACCCAGAATCCTTTGCAAACCTCAAAATTTGGCTAAAATGTTCCTCACATTTCTGTGGCAGAAAGTTCTGGAATCTGAGAGGAGCCACAAATTTCCTTCCACCCAGCGTTCCCCCACGTCTCCCGATAAAAATGATACCTCACTTGTGTGGGTAGGCCTAGCGCCCGCGACAGGAAACGCCCCAAAGCGCAACGTGGACACAGCCAAATTTTTCAAGGAAAACAGGTGTTTTTTGCAAAGTGCCTACCTGTAGATTTTGGCCTGTAGCTCAGCCGCCACCTAGGGATACCTACCAAACCTGTGCATTTCTGAAAACTAGAGACCTAGGGGAATCCAAGATGGGGTGACTTGTGTGGCTCGGACCAGGTTCTGTTACCCAGAATCCTTTGCAAACCTCAAAATTTGGCTAAAAAAACACATGTTCCTCACATTTCTGTGGCAGAAAGTTCTGGAATCTGAGAGGAGCCACAAATGTCCTTCCACCAGCGTTCCCCCACGTCTCCAGATAAAAATGATACCTCACTTGTGTGGGTAGGCCTAGCGCCCGCGACAGGAAACGCCCCAGGGCGCAACGTGGACACAGCCACATTTTTGAAGGAAAACAGAGGTGTTTTTTGCAAAGTGCCTACCTGTAGATTTTGGCCTGTAGCTCAGCCGCCACCTAGGGAAACCTACCAAACCTGTGCAATTCTGAAAACTAGAGACCTAGGGGAATCCAAGATGGGGTGACTTGTGTGGCTCGGACCAGGTTCTGTTACCCAGAATCCTTTGCAAACCTCAAAATTTGGCTAAAAAAACACATGTTCCTCACATTTCTGTGGCAGAAAGTTCTGGAATCTGAGGGGAGCCACAAATTTCCTTCCACCCAGCGTTCCCCCATGTCTCCCGATAAAAATGATACCTCACTTGTGTGGGTAGGCCTAGCGCCCGCGATAGGAAACGCCCCAAAGCGCAACGTGGACACAGCCAAATTTTTGAAGGAAAACAGAGGTGTTTTTTGCAAAGTGCCTACCTGTAGATTTTGGCCTGTAGCTCAGCCGCCACCTAGGGAAACCTACCAAACCTGTGCAATTCTGAAAACTAGAGACCTAGGGGAATCCAAGATGGGGTGACTTGTGTGGCTCGGACCAGGTTCTGTTACCCAGAATCCTTTGCAAACCTCAAAATTTGGCTAAAAAACTCATGTTCCTCACATTTCTGTGGCAGAAAGTTCTGGAATCTGAGAGGAGTCACAAATTCCCTTCCACCCAGCGTTCCCCCACGTCTCCCGATAAAAATTATACCTCACTTGTGTGGGTAGGCCTAGCGCCCGCGACAGGAAACGCCCCAAAGCGCAACGTGGACACAGCCCAATTTTTGAAGGAAAACAGAGGTGTTTTTTGCAAAGTGCCTACCTGTAGATTTTGGCCTGTAGCTCAGCCGCCACCTAGGGAAACCTACCAAACCTGTGCATTTCTGAAAACTAGAGACCTAGGGGAATCCAAGATGGGGTGACTTGTGTGGCTCGGACCAGGTTCTGTTACCCAGAATCCTTTGCAAACCTCAAAATTTGGCTAAAAAACCACATGTTCCTCACATTTCTGAGGCAGAAAGTTCTGGAATCTGAGAGGAGCCACAAATTTCCTTCCACCCAGCGTTCCCCCACGTCTCCCGATAAAAATGATACCTCACTTGTGTGGGTAGGCCTAGCGCCCGCGACAGGAAACGCCCCAAAGCGCAACGTGGACACAGCCAAATTTTTGAAGGAAAACAGAGGTGTTTTTTGCAAAGTGCCTACCTGTAGATTTTGGCCTGTAGCTCAGCCGCCACCTAGGGATACCTACCAAACCTGTGCATTTCTGAAAACTAGAGACCTAGGGGAATCCAAGATGGGGTGACTTGTGTGGCTCGGACCAGGTTCTGTTACCCAGAATCCTTTGCAAACCTCAAAATTTGGCTAAAAAAACACATGTTCCTCACATTTCTGTGGCAGAAAGTTCTGGAATCTGAGAAGAGCCACAAATTTCCTTCCACCCAGCGTTCCCCCACGTCTCCCGATAAAAATGATACCTCACTTGTGTGGGTAGGCCTAGCGCCCGCCACAGGAAACGCCCCAAAGCGCAACGTGGACACAGCCAAATTTTTGAAGGAAAACAGAGGTGTTTTTTGCAAAGTGCCTACCTGTAGATTTTGGCCTGTAGCTCAGCCGCCACCTAGGGATACCTACCAAACCTGTGCATTTCTGAAAACTAGAGACCTAGGGGAATCCAAGATGGGGTGACTTGTGTGGCTCGGACCAGGTTCTGTTACCCAGAATCCTTTGCAAACCTCAAAATTTGGCTAAAAAAACACATGTTCCTCACATTTCTGTGGCAAAAAGTTCTGGAATCTGAGAGGAGCCACAAATTTCCTTCCACCCAGCGTTCCCCCACGTCTTCCGATAAAAATGATACCTCACTTGTGTGGGTAGGCCTAGCGCCTGCGACAGGAAACGCCCCAAAGCGCAACGTGGACACAGCCAAATTTTTGAAGGAAAACATAGGTGTTTTTTGCAAAGTGTCTACCTGTAGATTTTGGCCTGTAGCTCAGCCGCCACCTAGGGAAACCTACCAAACCTGTGCAATTCTGAAAACTAGAGACCTAGGGGAATCCAAGATGGGGTGACTTGTGTGGCTCGGACCAGGTTCTGTTACCCAGAATCCTTTGCAAACCTCAAAATTTGGCTAAAAAAACACATGTTCCTCACATTTCTGTGGCAGAAAGTTCTGGAATCTGAGGGGAGCCACAAATTTCCTTCCACCCAGCGTTCCCCCACGTCTCCTAATAAAAATGATACCTCACTTGTGTGGGTAGGCCTAGCGCCCGCGACAGGATATTCCCCAAAACACAACGTGGACACATCACAGAAAACAGAGCTGTTTTTAGCAAAGTGACTACCTGTAGATTTTGGCCTGTAGCTCAGCCGCCACCTAGGGAAACCTACCAAACCTGTGCATTTCTGAAAACTAGAGACCTAGGGGAATCCAAGATGGGGTGACTTGTGTGGCTCGGACCAGTTTCTGTTACCCAGAATACTTTGCAAACCTAAAAATTTGGCTAAAAAAACACATGTTCCTCACATTTGTGTGGCAGAAAGTTCTGGAATCTGAGAGGAGCCACAAATTTCCTTCCACCCAGCGTTCCCCCATGTCTCCCGATAAAAATGATACCTCACTTGTGTGGGTAGGCCTAGCGCCCGCGACAGGAAACGCCCCAAAGCGCAACGTGGACACAGCCAAATTTTTGAAGGAAAACAGAGGTGTTTTTTGCAAAGTGCCTACCTGTAGATTTTGGCCTGTAGCTCAGCCGCCACCTAGGGATACCTACCAAACCTGTGCATTTCTGAAAACTAGAGACCTAGGGGAATCCAAGATGGGGTGACTTGTGTGGCTCGGACCAGGTTCTGTTACCCAGAATCCTTTGCAAACCTCAAAATTTGGCTAAAAAAACACATGTTCCTCACATTTCTGTGGCAGAAAGTTCTGGAATCTGAGAGGAGCCACAAATTTCCTTCCACCCAGCGTTCCCTCACGTCTCCCGATAAAAATGATACCTCACTTGTGTGGGTAGGCCTAGCGCCCGCGACAGGATATGCCCCAAAACACAACGTGGACACATCACAGAAAACAGAGCTGTTTTTAGCAAAGTGACTACCTGTAGATTTTGGCCTGTAGCTCAGCCGCCACCTAGGGAAACCTACCAAACCTGTGCATTTCTGAAAACTAGAGACCTAGGTGAATCCAAGATGGGGTGACTTGTGTGGCTCGGACCAGGTTCTGTTACCCAGAATCCTTTGCAAACCTAAAAATTTGGCTAAAAAAACACATGTTCCTCACATTTCTGTGGCAGAAAGTTCTGGAATCTGAGAGAAGCCACAAATTTCCTTCCACCCAGCGTTCCCCCATGTCTCCCGATAAAAATGATACCTCACTTGTGTGGGTAGGCCTAGCGCCCGCGACAGGAAACACCCCAAAGCGCAACGTGGACACAGCCAAATTTTTTAAGGAAAACAGAGGTGTTTTTTGCAAAGTGCCTACCTGTAGATTTTGGCCTGTAGCTCAGCCGCCACCTAGGGAAACCTACCAAACCTGTGCAATTCTGAAAACTAGAGACCTAGGGGAATCCAAGATGGGGTGACTTGTGTGGCTCGGACCAGGTTCTGTTACCCAGAATCCTTTGCAAACCTCAAAATTTGGCTAAAAAAACACATGTTCCTCACATTTCTGTGGCAGAAAGTTCTGGAATCTGAAGGGAGCCACAAATTTCCTTCCACCCAGCGTTCCCCCATGTCTCCCGATAAAAATGATACCTCACTTGTGTGGGTAGGCCTAGCGCCCGTGACAGGAAACGCCCCAAAGCGCAACGTGGACACAGCCAAATTTTTGAAGAAAAACAGAGGTGTTTTTTGCAAAGTGCCTACCTGTAGATTTTGGCCTGTAGCTCAGCCGCCACCTAGGGATACCTACCAAACCTGTGCATTTCTGAAAACTAGAGACCTAGGGGAATCCAAGATGGGGTGACTTGTGAGGCTCGGACCAGGTTCTGTTACCCAGAATCCTTTGCAAACCTCAAAATTTGGCTAAAATGTTCCTCACATTTCTGTGGCAGAAAGTTCTGGAATCTGAGAGGAGCCACAAATTTCCTTCCACCCAGCGTTCCCCCACGTCTCCCGATAAAAATGATACCTCACTTGTGTGGGTAGGCCTAGCGCCCGCGACAGGAAACGCCCCAAAGCGCAACGTGGACACAGCCAAATTTTTCAAGGAAAACAGGTGTTTTTTGCAAAGTGCCTACCTGTAGATTTTGGCCTGTAGCTCAGCCGCCACCTAGGGATACCTACCAAACCTGTGCATTTCTGAAAACTAGAGACCTAGGGGAATCCAAGATGGGGTGACTTGTGTGGCTCGGACCAGGTTCTGTTACCCAGAATCCTTTGCAAACCTCAAAATTTGGCTAAAAAAACACATGTTCCTCACATTTCTGTGGCAGAAAGTTCTGGAATCTGAAAGGAGCCACAAATGTCCTTCCACCAGCGTTCCCCCACGTCTCCAGATAAAAATGATACCTCACTTGTGTGGGTAGGCCTAGCGCCCGCGACAGAAAACGCCCCAAAGCGCAACGTGGACACAGCCAAATTTTTGAAGGAAAACAGAGGTGTTTTGTGCAAAGTGCCTACCTGTAGATTTTGGCCTGTAGCTCAGCCGCCACCTAGGGATACCTACCAAACCTGTGCATTTCTGAAAACTAGAGACCTAGGGGAATCCAAGATGGGGTGACTTGTGAGGCTCGGACCAGGTTCTGTTACCCAGAATCCTTTGCAAACCTCAAAATTTGGCTAAAATGTTCCTCACATTTCTGTGGCAGAAAGTTCTGGAATCTGAGAGGAGCCACAAATTTCCTTCCACCCAGCGTTCCCCCACGTCTCCCGATAAAAATGATACCTCACTTGTGTGGGTAGGCCTAGCGCCCGCGACAGGAAACGCCCCAAAGCGCAACGTGGACACAGCCAAATTTTTCAAGGAAAACAGGTGTTTTTTGCAAAGTGCCTACCTGTAGATTTTGGCCTGTAGCTCAGCCGCCACCTAGGGATACCTACCAAACCTGTGCATTTCTGAAAACTAGAGACCTAGGGGAATCCAAGATGGGGTGACTTGTGTGGCTCGGACCAGGTTCTGTTACCCAGAATCCTTTGCAAACCTCAAAATTTGGCTAAAAAAACACATGTTCCTCACATTTCTGTGGCAGAAAGTTCTGGAATCTGAGAGGAGCCACAAATGTCCTTCCACCAGCGTTCCCCCACGTCTCCAGATAAAAATGATACCTCACTTGTGTGGGTAGGCCTAGCGCCCGCGACAGGAAACGCCCCAAGGCGCAACGTGGACACAGCCAAATTTTTGAAGGAAAACAGAGGTGTTTTTTGCAAAGTGCCTACCTGTAGATTTTGGCCTGTAGCTCAGCCGCCACCTAGGGAAACCTACCAAACCTGTGCAATTCTGAAAACTAGAGACCTAGGGGAATCCAAGATGGGGTGACTTTTGTGGCTCGGACCAGGTTCTGTTACCCAGAATCCTTTGCAAACCTCAAAATTTGGCTAAAAAAACACATGTTCCTCACATTTCTGTGGCAGAAAGTTCTGGAATCTGAGGGGAGCCACAAATTTCCTTCCACCCAGCGTTCCCCCATGTCTCCCGATAAAAATGATACCTCACTTGTGTGGGTAGGCCTAGCGCCCGCGATAGGAAACGCCCCAAAGCGCAACGTGGACACAGCCAAATTTTTGAAGGAAAACAGAGGTGTTTTTTGCAAAGTGCCTACCTGTAGATTTTGGCCTGTAGCTCAGCCGCCACCTAGGGAAACCTACCAAACCTGTGCAATTCTGAAAACTAGAGACCTAGGGGAATCCAAGATGGGGTGACTTGTGTGACTCGGACCAGGTTCTGTTACCCAGAATCCTTTGCAAACCTCAAAATTTGGCTAAAAAACTCATGTTCCTCACATTTCTGTGGCAGAAAGTTCTGGAATCTGAGAGGAGTCACAAATTCCCTTCCACCCAGCGTTCCCCCACGTCTCCCGATAAAAATTATACCTCACTTGTGTGGGTAGGCCTAGCGCCCGCGACAGGAAAAGCCCCAAAGCGCAACGTGGACACAGCCAAATTTTTGAAGGAAAACAGAGGTGTTTTTTGCAAAGTGCCTACCTGTAGATTTTGGCCTGTAGCTCAGCCGCCACCTAGGGATACCTACCAAACCTGTGCATTTCTGAAAACTAGAGACCTAGGGGAATCCAAGATGGGGTGACTTGTGAGGCTCGGACCAGGTTCTGTTACCCAGAATCCTTTGCAAACCTCAAAATTTAGCTAAAATGTTCCTCACATTTCTGGGGCAGAAAGTTCTGGAATCTGAGAGGAGCCACAAATTTCCTTCCACCCAGCGTTCCCCCATGTCTCCCGATAAAAATGATACCTCACTTGTGTGCGTAGGCCTAGCGCCCGCGACAGGAAACGCCCCAAAGCGCAACGTGGACACAGCCAAATTTTTGAAGGAAAACAGAGGTGTTTTTTGCAAAGTGCCTACCTGTAGATTTTGGCCTGTAGCTCAGCCGCCACCTAGGGAAACCTACCAAACCTGTGCAATTCTGAAAACTAGAGACCTAGGGGAATCCAAGATGGGGTGACTTGTGTGGCTCGGACCAGGTTCTGTTACCCAGAATCCTTTGCAAACCTCAAAATTTGGCTAAAAAAACACATGTTCCTCACATTTCTGTGGCAGAAAGTTCTGGAATCTGAGGGGAGCCACAAATTTCCTTCCACCCAGCGTTCCCCCATGTCTCCCGATAAAAATGATACCTCACTTGTGTGGGTAGGCCTAGCGCCCGTGACAGGAAACGCCCCAAAGCGCAACGTGGACACAGCCAAATTTTTGAAGGAAAACAGAGGTGTTTTTTGCAAAGTGCCTACCTGTAGATTTTGGCCTGTAGCTCAGCCGCCACCTATGGAAACCTACCAAACCTGTGCATTTCTGAAAACTAGAGACCTAGGGGAATCCAAGATGGGGTGACTTGTGTGGCTCGGACCAGGTTCTGTTACCCAGAATCCTTTGCAAACCTCAAAATTTGGCAAAAAAACCACATGTTCCTCACATTTCTGTGGCAGAAAGTTCTGGAATCTGAGAGGAGCCACAAATTTCCTTCCACCCAGCGTTCCCCCACGTCTCCCGATGAAAATGATACCTCACTTGTGTGGGTAGGCCTAGCGCCCGCGACAGGAAACGCCCCAAAGCGCAACGTGGACACAGCCAAATTTTTGAAGGAAAACAGAGGTGTTTTGTGCAAAGTGCCTACCTGTAGATTTTGGCCTGTAGCTCAGCCGCCACCTAGGGATACCTACCAAACCTGTGCATTTCTGAAAACTAGAGACCTAGGGGAATCCAAGATGGGGTGACTTGTGAGGCTCGGACCAGGTTCTGTTACCCTGAATCCTTTGCAAACCTCAAAATTTGGCTAAAATGTTCCTCACATTTCTGTGGCAGAAAGTTCTGGAATCTGAGAGGAGCCACAAATTTCCTTCCACCCAGCGTTCCCCCACGTCTCCCGATAAAAATGATACCTCACTTGTGTGGGTAGGCCTAGCGCCCGCGACAGGAAACGCCCCAAAGCGCAACGTGGACACAGCCAAATTTTTCAAGGAAAACAGGTGTTTTTTGCAAAGTGCCTACCTGTAGATTTTGGCCTGTAGCTCAGCCGCCACCTAGGGATACCTACCAAACCTGTGCATTTCTGAAAACTAGAGACCTAGGGGAATCCAAGATGGGGTGACTTGTGTGGCTCGGACCAGGTTCTGTTACCCAGAATCCTTTGCAAACCTCAAAATTTGGCTAAAAAAACACATGTTCCTCACATTTCTGTGGCAGAAAGTTCTGGAATCTGAGAGGAGCCACAAATGTCCTTCCACCAGCGTTCCCCCACGTCTCCAGATAAAAATGATACCTCACTTGTGTGGGTAGGCCTAGCGCCCGCGACAGGAAACGCCCCAAAGCGCAACGTGGACACAGCCAAATTTTTGAAGGAAAACAGAGGTGTTTTGTGCAAAGTGCCTACCTGTAGATTTTGGCCTGTAGCTCAGCCGCCACCTAGGGATACCTACCAAACCTGTGCATTTCTGAAAACTAGAGACCTAGGGGAATCCAAGATGGGGTGACTTGTGAGGCTCGGACCAGGTTCTGTTACCCAGAATCCTTTGCAAACCTCAAAATTTGGCTAAAATGTTCCTCACATTTCTGTGGCAGAAAGTTCTGGAATCTGAGAGGAGCCACAAATTTCCTTCCACCCAGCGTTCCCCCACGTCTCCCGATAAAAATGATACCTCACTTGTGTGGGTAGGCCTAGCGCCTGCGACAGGAAACGCCCCAAAGCGCAACGTGGACACAGCCAAATTTTTGAAGGAAAACAGAGGTGTTTTTTGCAAAGTGCCTACCTGTAGATTTTGGCCTGTAGCTCAGCCGCCACCTAGGGAAACCTACCAAACCTGTGCAATTCTGAAAACTAGAGACCTAGGGGAATCCAAGATGGGGTGACTTGTGTGGCTCGGACCAGGTTCTGTTACCCAGAATCCTTTGCAAACCTCAAAATTTGGCTAAAAAAAACACATGTTCCTCACATTTCTGTGGCAGAAAGTTCTGGAATCTGAGAGGAGCCACAAATGTCCTTCCACCAGCGTTCCCCCACGTCTCCAGATAAAAATGATACCTCACTTGTGTGGGTAGGCCTAGCGCCCGCGACAGGAAACGCCCCAGGGCGCAACGTGGACACAGCCAAATTTTTGAAGGAAAACAGAGGTGTTTTTTGCAAAGTGCCTACCTGTAGATTTTGGCCTGTAGCTCAGCCGCCACCTAGGGAAACCTACCAAACCTGTGCAATTCTGAAAACTAGAGACCTAGGGGAATCCAAGATGGGGTGACTTGTGTGGCTCGGACCAGGTTCTGTTACCCAGAATCCTTTGCAAACCTCAAAATTTGGCTAAAAAAAACACATGTTCCTCACATTTCTGTGGCAGAAAGTTCTGGAATCTGAGGGGAGCCACAAATTTCCTTCCACCCAGCGTTCCCCCATGTCTCCCGATAAAAATGATACCTCACTTGTGTGGGTAGGCCTAGCGCCCGCGATAGGAAACGCCCCAAAGCGCAACGTGGACACAGCCAAATTTTTGAAGGAAAACAGAGGTGTTTTTTGCAAAGTGCCTACCTGTAGATTTTGGCCTGTAGCTCAGCCGCCACCTAGGGAAACCTACCAAACCTGTGCAATTCTGAAAACTAGAGACCTAGGGGAATCCAAGATGGGGTGACTTGTGTGACTCGGACCAGGTTCTGTTACCCAGAATCCTTTGCAAACCTCAAAATTTGGCTAAAAAACTCATGTTCCTCACATTTCTGTGGCAGAAAGTTCTGGAATCTGAGAGGAGTCACAAATTCCCTTCCACCCAGCGTTCCCCCACGTCTCCCGATAAAAATTATACCTCACTTGTGTGGGTAGGCCTAGCGCCCGCGACAGGAAAAGCCCCAAAGCGCAACGTGGACACAGCCAAATTTTTGAAGGAAAACAGAGGTGTTTTTTGCAAAGTGCCTACCTGTAGATTTTGGCCTGTAGCTCAGCCGCCACCTAGGGAAACCTACCAAACCTGTGCATTTCTGAAAACTAGAGACCTAGGGGAATCCAAGATGGGGTGACTTGTGTGGCTCGGACCAGGTTCTGTTACCCAGAATCCTTTGCAAACCTCAAAATTTGGCTAAAAAACCACATGTTCCTCACATTTCTGTGGCAGAAAGTTCTGGAATCTGAGAGGAGCCACAAATTTCCTTCCACCCAGCGTTCCCCCACGTCTCCCGATAAAAATGATACCTCACTTGTGTGGGTAGGCCTAGCGCCCGCGACAGGAAACGCCCCAAAGCGCAACGTGGACACAGCCAAATTTTTGAAGGAAAACAGAGGTGTTTTTTGCAAAGTGCCTACCTGTAGATTTTGGCCTGTAGCTCAGCCGCCACCTAGGGATACCTACCAAACCTGTGCATTTCTGAAAACTAGAGACCTAGGGGAATCCAAGATGGGGTGACTTGTGTGGCTCGGACCAGGTTCTGTTACCCAGAATCCTTTGCAAACCTCAAAATTTGGCTAAAAAAACACATGTTCCTCACATTTCTGTGGCAGAAAGTTCTGGAATCTGAGAAGAGCCACAAATTTCCTTCCACCCAGCGTTCCCCCACGTCTCCCGATAAAAATGATACCTCACTTGTGTGGGTAGGCCTAGCGCCCGCCACAGGAAACGCCCCAAAGCGCAACGTGGACACAGCCAAATTTTTGAAGGAAAACAGAGGTGTTTTTTGCAAAGTGCCTACCTGTAGATTTTGGCCTGTAGCTCAGCCGCCACCTAGGGATACCTACCAAACCTGTGCATTTCTGAAAACTAGAGACCTAGGGGAATCCAAGATGGGGTGACTTGTGTGGCTCGGACCAGGTTCTGTTACCCAGAATCCTTTGCAAACCTCAAAATTTGGCTAAAAAAACACATGTTCCTCACATTTCTGTGGCAAAAAGTTCTGGAATCTGAGAGGAGCCACAAATTTCCTTCCACCCAGCGTTCCCCCACGTCTCCCGATAAAAATGATACCTCACTTGTGTGGGTAGGCCTAGCGCCTGCGACAGGAAACGCCCCAAAGCGCAACGTGGACACAGCCAAATTTTTGAAGGAAAACATAGGTGTTTTTTGCAAAGTGCCTACCTGTAGATTTTGGCCTGTAGCTCAGCCGCCACCTAGGGAAACCTACCAAACCTGTGCAATTCTGAAAACTAGAGACCTAGGGGAATCCAAGATGGGGTGACTTGTGTGGCTCGGACCAGGTTCTGTTACCCAGAATCCTTTGCAAACCTCAAAATTTGGCTAAAAAAACACATGTTCCTCACATTTCTGTGGCAGAAAGTTCTGGAATCTGAGGGGAGCCACAAATTTCCTTCCACCCAGCGTTCCCCCACGTCTCCCAATAAAAATGATACCTCACTTGTGTGGGTAGGCCTAGCGCCCGCGACAGGATATTCCCCAAAACACAACGTGGACACATCACAGAAAACAGAGCTGTTTTTAGCAAAGTGACTACCTGTAGATTTTGGCCTGTAGCTCAGCCGCCACCTAGGGAAACCTACCAAACCTGTGCATTTCTGAAAACTAGAGACCTAGGGGAATCCAAGATGGGGTGACTTGTGTGGCTCGGACCAGGTTCTGTTACCCAGAATACTTTGCAAACCTAAAAATTTGGCTAAAAAAACACATGTTCCTCACATTTGTGTGGCAGAAAGTTCTGGAATCTGAGAGGAGCCACAAATTTCCTTCCACCCAGCGTTCCCCCATGTCTCCCGATAAAAATGATACCTCACTTGTGTGGGTAGGCCTAGCGCCCGCGACAGGAAACGCCCCAAAGCGCAACGTGGACACAGCCAAATTTTTGAAGGAAAACAGAGGTGTTTTTTGCAAAGTGCCTACCTGTAGATTTTGGCCTGTAGCTCAGCCGCCACCTAGGGATACCTACCAAACCTGTGCATTTCTGAAAACTAGAGACCTAGGGGAATCCAAGATGGGGTGACTTGTGTGGCTCGGACCAGGTTCTGTTACCCAGAATCCTTTGCAAACCTCAAAATTTGGCTAAAAAAACACATGTTCCTCACATTTCTGTGTCAGAAAGTTCTGGAATCTGAGAGGAGCCACAAATTTCCTTCCACCCAGCGTTCCCTCACGTCTCCCGATAAAAATGATACCTCACTTGTGTGGGTAGGCCTAGCGCCCGCGACAGGATATGCCCCAAAACACAACGTGGACACATCACAGAAAACAGAGCTGTTTTTAGCAAAGTGACTACCTGTAGATTTTGGCCTTTAGCTCAGCCGCCACCTAGGGAAACCTACCAAACCTGTGCATTTCTGAAAACTAGAGACCTAGGTGAACCCAAGATGGGGTGACTTGTGTGGCTCGGACCAGGTTCTGTTACCCAGAATCCTTTGCAAACCTAAAAATTTGGCTAAAAAAACACATGTTCCTCACATTTCTGTGGCAGAAAGTTCTGGAATCTGAGAGAAGCCACAAATTTCCTTCCACCCAGCGTTCCCCCATGTCTCCCGATAAAAATGATACCTCACTTGTGTGGGTAGGCCTAGCGCCCGCGACAGGAAACACCCCAAAGCGCAACGTGGACACAGCCAAATTTTTTAAGGAAAACAGAGGTGTTTTTTGCAAAGTGCCTACCTGTAGATTTTGGCCTGTAGCTCAGCCGCCACCTAGGGAAACCTACCAAACCTGTGCAATTCTGAAAACTAGAGACCTAGGGGAATCCAAGATGGGGTGACTTGTGTGGCTCGGACCAGGTTCTGTTACCCAGAATCCTTTGCAAACCTCAAAATTTGGCTAAAAAAACACATGTTCCTCACATTTCTGTGGCAGAAAGTTCTGGAATCTGAGGGGAGCCACAAATTTCCTTCCACCCAGCGTTCCCCCATGTCTCCCGATAAAAATGATACCTCACTTGTGTGGGTAGGCCTAGCGCCCGTGACAGGAAACGCCCCAAAGCGCAACGTGGACACAGCCAAATTTTTGAAGGAAAACAGAGGTGTTTTTTGCAAAGTGCCTACCTGTAGATTTTGGCCTGTAGCTCAGCCGCCACCTAGGGAAACCTACCAAACCTGTGCATTTCTGAAAACTAGAGACCTAGGGGAATCCAAGATGGGGTGACTTGTGTGGCTCGGACCAGGTTCTGTTACCCAGAATCCTTTGCAAACCTCAAAATTTGGCAAAAAAACCACATGTTCCTCACATTTCTGTGGCAGAAAGTTCTGGAATCTGAGAGGAGCCACAAATTTCCTTCCACCCAGCGTTCCCCCACGTCTCCCGATGAAAATGATATTTCACTTGTGTGGGTAGGCCTAGCGCCCGCGACAGGAAACGCCCCAAAGCGCAACGTGGACACAGCCAAATTTTTGAAGGAAAACAGAGGTGTTTTGTGCAAAGTGCCTACCTGTAGATTTTGGCCTGTAGCTCAGCCGCCACCTAGGGATACCTACCAAACCTGTGCATTTCTGAAAACTAGAGACCTAGGGGAATCCAAGATGGGGTGACTTGTGAGGCTCGGACCAGGTTCTGTTACCCAGAATCCTTTGCAAACCTCAAAATTTGGCTAAAAAAAACACATGTTCCTCACATTTCTGTGGCAGAAAGTTCTGGAATCTGAGAGGAGCCACAAATTTCCTTCCACCCAGCGTTCCCCCACGTCTCCCGATAAAAATGATACCTCACTTGTGTGGGTAGGCCTAGCGCCCGCGACAGGAAACGCCCCAAAGCGCAACGTGGACACAGCCAAATTTTTCAAGGAAAACAGGTGTTTTTTGCAAAGTGCCTACCTGTAGATTTTGGCCTGTAGCTCAGCCGCCACCTAGGGATTCCTACCAAACCTGTGCATTTCTGAAAACTAGAGACCTAGGGGAATCCAAGATGGGGTGACTTGTGAGGCTCGGACCAGGTTCTGTTACCCAGAATCCTTTGCAAACCTCAAAATTTGGCTAAAAAAAACACATGTTCCTCACATTTCTGTGGCAGAAAGTTCTGGAATCTGAGAGGAGCCACAAATTTCCTTCCACCCAGCGTTCCCCCACGTCTCCCGATAAAAATGATACCTCACTTGTGTGGGTAGGCCTAGCGCCCGCGACAGGAAACGCCCCAAGGCGCAACGTGGACACAGCCAAATTTTTGAAGGAAAACAGAGGTGTTTTTTGCAAAGTGCCTACCTGTAGATTTTGGCCTGTAGCTCAGCCGCCACCTAGGGAAACCTACCAAACCTGTGCAATTCTGAAAACTAGAGACCTAGGGGAATCCAAGATGAGGTGACTTGTGTGGCTCGGACCAGGTTCTGTTACCCAGAATCCTTTGCAAACCTCAAAATTTGGCTAAAAAAACACATGTTCCTCACATTTCTGTGGCAGAAAGTTCTGGAATCTGAGGGGAGCCACAAATTTCCTTCCACCCAGCGTTCCCCCATGTCTCCCGATAAAAATGATACCTCACTTGTGTGGGTAGGCCTAGCGCCCGCGATAGGAAACGCCCCAAAGCGCAACGTGGACACAGCCAAATTTTTGAAGGAAAACAGAGGTGTTTTTTGCAAAGTGCCTACCTGTAGATTTTGGCCTGTAGCTCAGCCGCCACCTAGGGAAACCTACCAAACCTGTGCAATTCTGAAAACTAGAGACCTAGGGGAATCCAAGATGGGGTGACTTGTGTGGCTCGGACCAGGTTCTGTTACCCAGAATCCTTTGCAAACCTCAACATTTGGCTAAAAAACACATGTTCCTCACATTTCTGTGGCAGAAAGTTCTGGAATCTGAGAGGAGTCACAAATTCCCTTCCACCCAGCGTTCCCCCACGTCTCCCGATAAAAATGATACCTCACTTGTGTGGGTAGGCCTAGCGCCCGCGACAGGAAACGCCCCAAAGCGCAACGTGGACACAGCCAAATTTTTGAAGGAAAACAGAGGTGTTTTTTGCAAAGTGCCTACCTGTAGATTTTGGCCTGTAGCTCAGCCGCCACCTAGGGAAACCTACCAAACCTGTGCATTTCTGAAAACTAGAGACCTAGGGGAATCCAAGATGGGGTGACTTGTGTGGCTCGGACCAGGTTCTGTTACCCAGAATCCTTTGCAAACCTCAAAATTTGGCTAAAAAACCACATGTTCCTCACATTTCTGTGGCAGAAAGTTCTGGAATCTGAGAGGAGCCACAAATTTCCTTCCACCCAGCGTTCCCCCACGTCTCCCGATAAAAATGATACCTCACTTGTGTGGGTAGGCCTAGCGCCCGCGACAGGAAACGCCCCAAAGCGCAACGTGGACACAGCCAAATTTTTGAAGGAAAACAGAGGTGTTTTTTGCAAAGTGCCTACCTGTAGATTTTGGCCTGTAGCTCAGCCGCCACCTAGGGATACCTACCAAACCTGTGCATTTCTGAAAACTAGAGACCTAGGGGAATCCAAGATGTGGTGACTTGTGTGGCTCGGACCAGGTTCTGTTACCCAGAATCCTTTGCAAACCTCAAAATGTGGCTAAAAAAACACATGTTCCTCACATTTCTGTGGCAGAAAGTTCTGGAATCTGAGAAGAGCCACAAATTTCCTTCCACCCAGCGTTCCCCCACGTCTCCCGATAAAAATGATACCTCACTTGTGTGGGTAGGCCTAGCGCCCGCGATAGGAAACGCCCCAAAGCGCAACGTGGACACAGCCAAATTTTTGAAGGAAAACAGAGGTGTTTTTTGCAAAGTGCCTACCTGTAGATTTTGGCCTGTAGCTCAGCCGCCACCTAGGGAAACCTACCAAACCTGTGCAATTCTGAAAACTAGAGACCTAGGGGAATCCAAGATGGGGTGACTTGTGTGACTCGGACCAGGTTCTGTTACCCAGAATCCTTTGCAAACCTCAAAATTTGGCTAAAAAACTCATGTTCCTCACATTTCTGTGGCAGAAAGTTCTGGAATCTGAGAGGAGTCACAAATTCCCTTCCACCCAGCGTTCCCCCACGTCTCCCGATAAAAATTATACCTCACTTGTGTGGGTAGGCCTAGCGCCCGCGACAGGAAAAGCCCCAAAGCGCAACGTGGACACAGCCAAATTTTTGAAGGAAAACAGAGGTGTTTTTTGCAAAGTGCCTACCTGTAGATTTTGGCCTGTAGCTCAGCCGCCACCTAGGGATACCTACCAAACCTGTGCATTTCTGAAAACTAGAGACCTAGGGGAATCCAAGATGGGGTGACTTGTGAGGCTCGGACCAGGTTCTGTTACCCAGAATCCTTTGCAAACCTCAAAATTTGGCTAAAATGTTCCTCACATTTCTGTGGCAGAAAGTTCTGGAATCTGAGAGGAGCCACAAATTTCCTTCCACCCAGCGTTCCCCCATGTCTCCCGATAAAAATGATACCTCACTTGTGTGCGTAGGCCTAGCGCCCGCGACAGGAAACGCCCCAAAGCGCAACGTGGACACAGCCAAATTTTTGAAGGAAAACAGAGGTGTTTTTTGCAAAGTGCCTACCTGTAGATTTTGGCCTGTAGCTCAGCCGCCACCTAGGGAAACCTACCAAACCTGTGCAATTCTGAAAACTAGAGACCTAGGGGAATCCAAGATGGGGTGACTTGTGTGGCTCGGACCAGGTTCTGTTACCCAGAATCCTTTGCAAACCTCAAAATTTGGCTAAAAAAACACATGTTCCTCACATTTCTGTGGCAGAAAGTTCTGGAATCTGAGGGGAGCCACAAATTTCCTTCCACCCAGCGTTCCCCCATGTCTCCCGATAAAAATGATACCTCACTTGTGTGGGTAGGCCTAGCGCCCGTGACAGGAAACGCCCCAAAGCGCAACGTGGACACAGCCAAATTTTTGAAGGAAAACAGAGGTGTTTTTTGCAAAGTGCCTACCTGTAGATTTTGGCCTGTAGCTCAGCCGCCACCTATGGAAACCTACCAAACCTGTGCATTTCTGAAAACTAGAGACCTAGGGGAATCCAAGATGGGGTGACTTGTGTGGCTCGGACCAGGTTCTGTTACCCAGAATCCTTTGCAAACCTCAAAATTTGGCAAAAAAAACCACATGTTCCTCACATTTCTGTGGCAGAAAGTTCTGGAATCTGAGAGGAGCCACAAATTTCCTTCCACCCAGCGTTCCCCCACGTCTCCCGATGAAAATGATACCTCACTTGTGTGGGTAGGCCTAGCGCCCGCGACAGGAAACGCCCCAAAGCGCAACGTGGACACAGCCAAATTTTTGAAGGAAAACAGAGGTGTTTTGTGCAAAGTGCCTACCTGTAGATTTTGGCCTGTAGCTCAGCCGCCACCTAGGGATACCTACCAAACCTGTGCATTTCTGAAAACTAGAGACCTAGGGGAATCCAAGATGGGGTGACTTGTGAGGCTCGGACCAGGTTCTGTTACCCTGAATCCTTTGCAAACCTCAAAATTTGGCTAAAATGTTCCTCACATTTCTGTGGCAGAAAGTTCTGGAATCTGAGAGGAGCCACAAATTTCCTTCCACCCAGCGTTCCCCCACGTCTCCCGATAAAAATGATACCTCACTTGTGTGGGTAGGCCTAGCGCCCGCGACAGGAAACGCCCCAAAGCGCAACGTGGACACAGCCAAATTTTTCAAGGAAAACAGGTGTTTTTTGCAAAGTGCCTACCTGTAGATTTTGGCCTGTAGCTCAGCCGCCACCTAGGGATACCTACCAAACCTGTGCATTTCTGAAAACTAGAGACCTAGGGGAATCCAAGATGGGGTGACTTGTGTGGCTCGGACCAGGTTCTGTTACCCAGAATCCTTTGCAAACCTCAAAATTTGGCTAAAAAAACACATGTTCCTCACATTTCTGTGGCAGAAAGTTCTGGAATCTGAGAGGAGCCACAAATGTCCTTCCACCAGCGTTCCCCCACGTCTCCAGATAAAAATGATACCTCACTTGTGTGGGTAGGCCTAGCGCCCGCGACAGGAAACGCCCCAAAGCGCAACGTGGACACAGCCAAATTTTTGAAGGAAAACAGAGGTGTTTTGTGCAAAGTGCCTACCTGTAGATTTTGGCCTGTAGCTCAGCCGCCACCTAGGGATACCTACCAAACCTGTGCATTTCTGAAAACTAGAGACCTAGGGGAATCCAAGATGGGGTGACTTGTGAGGCTCGGACCAGGTTCTGTTACCCAGAATCCTTTGCAAACCTCAAAATTTGGCTAAAATGTTCCTCACATTTCTGTGGCAGAAAGTTCTGGAATCTGAGAGGAGCCACAAATTTCCTTCCACCCAGCGTTCCCCCACGTCTCCCGATAAAAATGATACCTCACTTGTGTGGGTAGGCCTAGCGCCCGCGACAGGAAACGCCCCAAAGCGCAACGTGGACACAGCCAAATTTTTGAAGGAAAACAGAGGTGTTTTTTGCAAAGTGCCTACCTGTAGATTTTGGCCTGTAGCTCAGCCGCCACCTAGGGAAACCTACCAAACCTGTGCAATTCTGAAAACTAGAGACCTAGGGGAATCCAAGATGGGGTGACTTGTGTGGCTCGGACCAGGTTCTGTTACCCAGAATCCTTTGCAAACCTCAAAATTTGGCTAAAAAAACACATGTTCCTCACATTTCTGTGGCAGAAAGTTCTGGAATCTGAGAGGAGCCACAAATGTCCTTCCACCAGCGTTCCCCCACGTCTCCAGATAAAAATGATACCTCACTTGTGTGGGTAGGCCTAGCGCCCGCGACAGGAAACGCCCCAGGGCGCAACGTGGACACAGCCAAATTTTTGAAGGAAAACAGAGGTGTTTTTTGCAAAGTGCCTACCTGTAGATTTTGGCCTGTAGCTCAGCCGCCACCTAGGGAAACCTACCAAACCTGTGCAATTCTGAAAACTAGAGACCTAGGGGAATCCAAGATGGGGTGACTTGTGTGGCTCGGACCAGGTTCTGTTACCCAGAATCCTTTGCAAACCTCAAAATTTGGCTAAAAAAACACATGTTCCTCACATTTCTGTGGCAGAAAGTTCTGGAATCTGAGGGGAGCCACAAATTTCCTTCCACCCAGCGTTCCCCCATGTCTCCCGATAAAAATGATACCTCACTTGTGTGGGTAGGCCTAGCGCCCGCGATAGGAAACGCCCCAAAGCGCAACGTGGACACAGCCAAATTTTTGAAGGAAAACAGAGGTGTTTTTTGCAAAGTGCCTACCTGTAGATTTTGGCCTGTAGCTCAGCCGCCACCTAGGGAAACCTACCAAACCTGTGCAATTCTGAAAACTAGAGACCTAGGGGAATCCAAGATGGGGTGACTTGTGTGACTCGGACCAGGTTCTGTTACCCAGAATCCTTTGCAAACCTCAAAATTTGGCTAAAAAACTCATGTTCCTCACATTTCTGTGGCAGAAAGTTCTGGAATCTGAGAGGAGTCACAAATTCCCTTCCACCCAGCGTTCCCCCACGTCTCCCGATAAAAATTATACCTCACTTGTGTGGGTAGGCCTAGCGCCCGCGACAGGAAAAGCCCCAAAGCGCAACGTGGACACAGCCAAATTTTTGAAGGAAAACAGAGGTGTTTTTTGCAAAGTGCCTACCTGTAGATTTTGGCCTGTAGCTCAGCCGCCACCTAGGGAAACCTACCAAACCTGTGCATTTCTGAAAACTAGAGACCTAGGGGAATCCAAGATGGGGTGACTTGTGTGGCTCGGACCAGGTTCTGTAACCCAGAATCCTTTGCAAACCTCAAAATTTGGCTAAAAAACCACATGTTCCTCACATTTCTGTGGCAGAAAGTTCTGGAATCTGAGAGGAGCCACAAATTTCCTTCCACCCAGCGTTCCCCCACGTCTCCCGATAAAAATGATACCTCACTTGTGTGGGTAGGCCTAGCGCCCGCGACAGGAAACGCCCCAAAGCGCAACGTGGACACAGCCAAATTTTTGAAGGAAAACAGAGGTGTTTTTTGCAAAGTGCCTACCTGTAGATTTTGGCCTGTAGCTCAGCCGCCACCTAGGGATACCTACCAAACCTGTGCATTTCTGAAAACTAGAGACCTAGGGGAATCCAAGATGGGGTGACTTGTGTGGCTCGGACCAGGTTCTGTTACCCAGAATCCTTTGCAAACCTCAAAATTTGGCTAAAAAAACACATGTTCCTCACATTTCTGTGGCAGAAAGTTCTGGAATCTGAGAAGAGCCACAAATTTCCTTCCACCCAGCGTTCCCCCACGTCTCCCGATAAAAATGATACCTCACTTGTGTGGGTAGGCCTAGCGCCCGCCACAGGAAACGCCCCAAAGCGCAACGTGGACACAGCCAAATTTTTGAAGGAAAACAGAGGTGTTTTTTGCAAAGTGCCTACCTGTAGATTTTGGCCTGTAGCTCAGCCGCCACCTAGGGATACCTACCAAACCTGTGCATTTCTGAAAACTAGAGACCTAGGGGAATCCAAGATGGGGTGACTTGTGTGGCTCGGACCAGGTTCTGTTACCCAGAATCCTTTGCAAACCTCAAAATTTGGCTAAAAAAACACATGTTCCTCACATTTCTGTGGCAAAAAGTTCTGGAATCTGAGAGGAGCCACAAATTTCCTTCCACCCAGCGTTCCCCCACGTCTCCCGATAAAAATGATACCTCACTTGTGTGGGTAGGCCTAGCGCCTGCGACAGGAAACGCCCCAAAGCGCAACGTGGACACAGCCAAATTTTTGAAGGAAAACATAGGTGTTTTTTGCAAAGTGCCTACCTGTAGATTTTGGCCTGTAGCTCAGCCGCCACCTAGGGAAACCTACCAAACCTGTGCAATTCTGAAAACTAGAGACCTAGGGGAATCCAAGATGGGGTGACTTGTGTGGCTCGGACCAGGTTCTGTTACCCAGAATCCTTTGCAAACCTCAAAATTTGGCTAAAAAAACACATGTTCCTCACATTTCTGTGGCAGAAAGTTCTGGAATCTGAGGGGAGCCACAAATTTCCTTCCACCCAGCGTTCCCCCACGTCTCCCAATAAAAATGATACCTCACTTGTGTGGGTAGGCCTAGCGCCCGCGACAGGATATTCCCCAAAACACAACGTGGACACATCACAGAAAACAGAGCTGTTTTTAGCAAAGTGACTACCTGTAGATTTTGGCCTGTAGCTCAGCCGCCACCTAGGGAAACCTACCAAACCTGTGCATTTCTGAAAACTAGAGACCTAGGGGAATCCAAGATGGGGTGACTTGTGTGGCTCGGACCAGGTTCTGTTACCCAGAATCCTTTGCAAACCTCAAAATTTGGCTAAAAAACCACATGTTCCTCACATTTCTGTGGCAGAAAGTTCTGGAATCTGAGAGGAGCCACAAATTTCCTTCCACCCAGCGTTCCCCCACGTCTCCCGATAAAAATGATACCTCACTTGTGTGGGTAGGCCTAGCGCCCGCGACAGGAAACGCCCCAAAGCGCAACGTGGACACAGCCAAATTTTTGAAGGAAAACAGAGGTGTTTTTTGCAAAGTGCCTACCTGTAGATTTTGGCCTGTAGCTCAGCCGCCACCTAGGGATACCTACCAAACCTGTGCATTTCTGAAAACTAGAGACCTAGGGGAATCCAAGATGGGGTGACTTGTGTGGCTCGGACCAGGTTCTGTTACCCAGAATCCTTTGCAAACCTCAAAATTTGGCTAAAAAAACACATGTTCCTCACATTTCTGTGGCAGAAAGTTCTGGAATCTGAGAAGAGCCACAAATTTCCTTCCACCCAGCGTTCCCCCACGTCTCCCGATAAAAATGATACCTCACTTGTGTGGGTAGGCCTAGCGCCCGCCACAGGAAACGCCCCAAAGCGCAACGTGGACACAGCCAAATTTTTGAAGGAAAACAGAGGTGTTTTTTGCAAAGTGCCTACCTGTAGATTTTGGCCTGTAGCTCAGCCGCCACCTAGGGATACCTACCAAACCTGTGCATTTCTGAAAACTAGAGACCTAGGGGAATCCAAGATGGGGTGACTTGTGTGGCTCGGACCAGGTTCTGTTACCCAGAATCCTTTGCAAACCTCAAAATTTGGCTAAAAAAACACATGTTCCTCACATTTCTGTGGCAAAAAGTTCTGGAATCTGAGAGGAGCCACAAATTTCCTTCCACCCAGCGTTCCCCCACGTCTCCCGATAAAAATGATACCTCACTTGTGTGGGTAGGCCTAGCGCCTGCGACAGGAAACGCCCCAAAGCGCAACGTGGACACAGCCAAATTTTTGAAGGAAAACATAGGTGTTTTTTGCAAAGTGCCTACCTGTAGATTTTGGCCTGTAGCTCAGCCGCCACCTAGGGAAACCTACCAAACCTGTGCAATTCTGAAAACTAGAGACCTAGGGGAATCCAAGATGGGGTGACTTGTGTGGCTCGGACCAGGTTCTGTTACCCAGAATCCTTTGCAAACCTCAAAATTTGGCTAAAAAAACACATGTTCCTCACATTTCTGTGGCAGAAAGTTCTGGAATCTGAGGGGAGCCACAAATTTCCTTCCACCCAGCGTTCCCCCACGTCTCCCAATAAAAATGATACCTCACTTGTGTGGGTAGGCCTAGCGCCCGCGACAGGATATTCCCCAAAACACAACGTGGACACATCACAGAAAACAGAGCTGTTTTTAGCAAAGTGACTACCTGTAGATTTTGGCCTGTAGCTCAGCCGCCACCTAGGGAAACCTACCAAACCTGTGCATTTCTGAAAACTAGAGACCTAGGGGAATCCAAGATGGGGTGACTTGTGTGGCTCGGACCAGGTTCTGTTACCCAGAATACTTTGCAAACCGCAAAATTTGGCTAAAAAAACACATGTTCCTCACATTTGTGTGGCAGAAAGTTCTGGAATCTGAGAGGAGCCACAAATTTCCTTCCACCCAGCGTTCCCCCATGTCTCCCGATAAAAATGATACCTCACTTGTGTGGGTAGGCCTAGCGCCCGCGACAGGAAACGCCCCAAAGCGCAACGTGGACACAGCCAAATTTTTGAAGGAAAACAGAGGTGTTTTTTGCAAAGTGCCTACCTGTAGATTTTGGCCTGTAGCTCAGCCGCCACCTAGGGATACCTACCAAACCTGTGCATTTCTGAAAACTAGAGACCTAGGGGAATCCAAGATGGGGTGACTTGTGTGGCTCGGACCAGGTTCTGTTACCCAGAATCCTTTGCAAACCTCAAAATTTGGCTAAAAAAACACATGTTCCTCACATTTCTGTGGCAGAAAGTTCTGGAATCTGAGAGGAGCCACAAATTTCCTTCCACCCAGCGTTCCCTCACGTCTCCCGATAAAAATGATACCTCACTTGTGTGGGTAGGCCTAGCGCCCGCGACAGGATATGCCCCAAAACACAACGTGGACACATCACAGAAAACAGAGCTGTTTTTAGCAAAGTGACTACCTGTAGATTTTGGCCTTTAGCTCAGCCGCCACCTAGGGAAACCTACCAAACCTGTGCATTTCTGAAAACTAGAGACCTAGGTGAATCCAAGATGGGGTGACTTGTGTGGCTCGGACCAGGTTCTGTTACCCAGAATCCTTTGCAAACCTAAAAATTTGGCTAAAAAAACACATGTTCCTCACATTTCTGTGGCAGAAAGTTCTGGAATCTGAGAGAAGCCACAAATTTCCTTCCACCCAGCGTTCCCCCATGTCTCCCGATAAAAATGATACCTCACTTGTGTGGGTAGGCCTAGCGCCCGCGACAGGAAACACCCCAAAGCGCAACGTGGACACAGCCAAATTTTTTAAGGAAAACAGAGGTGTTTTTTGCAAAGTGCCTACCTGTAGATTTTGGCCTGTAGCTCAGCCGCCACCTAGGGAAACCTACCAAACCTGTGCAATTCTGAAAACTAGAGACCTAGGGGAATCCAAGATGGGGTGACTTGTGTGGCTCGGACCAGGTTCTGTTACCCAGAATCCTTTGCAAACCTCAAAATTTGGCTAAAAAAACACATGTTCCTCACATTTCTGTGGCAGAAAGTTCTGGAATCTGAGGGGAGCCACAAATTTCCTTCCACCCAGCGTTCCCCCATGTCTCCCGATAAAAATGATACCTCACTTGTGTGGGTAGGCCTAGCGCCCGTGACAGGAAACGCCCCAAAGCGCAACGTGGACACAGCCAAATTTTTGAAGGAAAACAGAGGTGTTTTTTGCAAAGTGCCTACCTGTAGATTTTGGCCTGTAGCTCAGCCGCCACCTGGGAAACCTACCAAACCTGTGCATTTCTGAAAACTAGAGACCTAGGGGAATCCAAGATGGGGTGACTTGTGTGGCTCGGACCAGGTTCTGTTACCCAGAATCCTTTGCAAACCTCAAAATTTGGCAAAAAAACCACATGTTCCTCACATTTCTGTGGCAGAAAGTTCTGGAATCTGAGAGGAGCCACAAATTTCCTTCCACCCAGCGTTCCCCCACGTCTCCCGATGAAAATGATATTTCACTTGTGTGGGTAGGCCTAGCGCCCGCGACAGGAAACGCCCCAAAGCGCAACGTGGACACAGCCAAATTTTTGAAGGAAAACAGAGGTGTTTTGTGCAAAGTGCCTACCTGTAGATTTTGGCCTGTAGCTCAGCCGCCACCTAGGGATACCTACCAAACCTGTGCATTTCTGAAAACTAGAGACCTAGGGGAATCCAAGATGGGGTGACTTGTGAGGCTCGGACCAGGTTCTGTTACCCAGAATCCTTTGCAAACCTCAAAATTTGGCTAAAAAAAACACATGTTCCTCACATTTCTGTGGCAGAAAGTTCTGGAATCTGAGAGGAGCCACAAATTTCCTTCCACCCAGCGTTCCCCCACGTCTCCCGATAAAAATGATACCTCACTTGTGTGGGTAGGCCTAGCGCCCGCGACAGGAAACGCCCCAAAGCGCAACGTGGACACAGCCAAATTTTTCAAGGAAAACAGGTGTTTTTTGCAAAGTGCCTACCTGTAGATTTTGGCCTGTAGCTCAGCCGCCACCTAGGGATTCCTACCAAACCTGTGCATTTCTGAAAACTAGAGACCTAGGGGAATCCAAGATGGGGTGACTTGTGAGGCTCGGACCAGGTTCTGTTACCCAGAATCCTTTGCAAACCTCAAAATTTGGCTAAAAAAAACACATGTTCCTCACATTTCTGTGGCAGAAAGTTCTGGAATCTGAGAGGAGCCACAAATTTCCTTCCACCCAGCGTTCCCCCACGTCTCCCGATAAAAATGATACCTCACTTGTGTGGGTAGGCCTAGCGCCCGCGACAGGAAACGCCCCAAGGCGCAACGTGGACACAGCCAAATTTTTGAAGGAAAACAGAGGTGTTTTTTGCAAAGTGCCTACCTGTAGATTTTGGCCTGTAGCTCAGCCGCCACCTAGGGAAACCTACCAAACCTGTGCAATTCTGAAAACTAGAGACCTAGGGGAATCCAAGATGAGGTGACTTGTGTGGCTCGGACCAGGTTCTGTTACCCAGAATCCTTTGCAAACCTCAAAATTTGGCTAAAAAAACACATGTTCCTCACATTTCTGTGGCAGAAAGTTCTGGAATCTGAGGGGAGCCACAAATTTCCTTCCACCCAGCGTTCCCCCATGTCTCCCGATAAAAATGATACCTCACTTGTGTGGGTAGGCCTAGCGCCCGCGATAGGAAACGCCCCAAAGCGCAACGTGGACACAGCCAAATTTTTGAAGGAAAACAGAGGTGTTTTTTGCAAAGTGCCTACCTGTAGATTTTGGCCTGTAGCTCAGCCGCCACCTAGGGAAACCTACCAAACCTGTGCAATTCTGAAAACTAGAGACCTAGGGGAATCCAAGATGGGGTGACTTGTGTGGCTCGGACCAGGTTCTGTTACCCAGAATCCTTTGCAAACCTCAACATTTGGCTAAAAAACACATGTTCCTCACATTTCTGTGGCAGAAAGTTCTGGAATCTGAGAGGAGTCACAAATTCCCTTCCACCCAGCGTTCCCCCACGTCTCCCGATAAAAATGATACCTCACTTGTGTGGGTAGGCCTAGCGCCCGCGACAGGAAACGCCCCAAAGCGCAACGTGGACACAGCCAAATTTTTGAAGGAAAACAGAGGTGTTTTTTGCAAAGTGCCTACCTGTAGATTTTGGCCTGTAGCTCAGCCGCCACCTAGGGAAACCTACCAAACCTGTGCATTTCTGAAAACTAGAGACCTAGGGGAATCCAAGATGGGGTGACTTGTGTGGCTCGGACCAGGTTCTGTTACCCAGAATCCTTTGCAAACCTCAAAATTTGGCTAAAAAACCACATGTTCCTCACATTTCTGTAGCAGAAAGTTCTGGAATCTGAGAGGAGCCACAAATTTCCTTCCACCCAGCGTTCCCCCACGTCTCCCGATAAAAATGATACCTCACTTGTGTGGGTAGGCCTAGCGCCCGCGACAGGAAACGCCCCAAAGCGCAACGTGCACACAGCCAAATTTTTGAAGGAAAACAGAGGTGTTTTTTGCAAAGTGCCTACCTGTAGATTTTGGCCTGTAGCTCAGCCGCCACCTAGGGATACCTACCAAACCTGTGCATTTCTGAAAACTAGAGACCTAGGGGAATCCAAGATGTGGTGACTTGTGTGGCTCGGACCAGGTTCTGTTACCCAGAATCCTTTGCAAACCTCAAAATGTGGCTAAAAAAACACATGTTCCTCACATTTCTGTGGCAGAAAGTTCTGGAATCTGAGAAGAGCCACAAATTTCCTTCCACCCAGCGTTCCCCCACGTCTCCCGATAAAAATGATACCTCACTTGTGTGGGTAGGCCTAGCGCCCGCCACAGGAAACGCCCCAAAGCGCAACGTGGACACAGCCAAATTTTTGAAGGAAAACAGAGGTGTTTTTGGCAAAGTGCCTACCTGTAGATTTTGGCCTGTAGCTCAGCCGCCACCTAGGGATACCTACCAAACCTGTGCATTTCTGAAAACTAGAGACATAGGGGAATCCAAGATGGGGTGACTTGTGTGGCTCGGACCAGGTTCTGTTACCCAGAATCCTTTGCAAACCTCAAAATTTGGCTAAAAAAACACATGTTCCTCACATTTCTGTAGCAGAAAGTTCTGGAATCTGAGAGGAGCCACAAATTTCCTTCCACCCAGCGTTCCCCCATGTCTCCCGATAAAAATTATACCTCACTTGTGTGGGTAGGCCTAGCGCCCGCGATAGGAAACGCCCCAAAGCGCAACGTGGACACAGCCAAATTTTTGATGGAAAACAGAGGTGTTTTTTGCAAAGTGCCTACCTGTAGATTTTGGCCTGTAGCTCAGCCGCCACCTAGGGAAACCTACCAAACCTGTGCAATTCTGAAAACTAGAGACCTAGGGGAATCCAAGATGGGGTGACTTGTGTGGCTCGGACCAGGTTCTGTTACCCAGAATCCTTTGCAAACCTCAAAATTTGGCTAAAAAACACATGTTCCTCACATTTCTGTGGCAGAAAGTTCTGGAATCTGAGAGGAGTCACAAATTCCCTTCCACCCAGCGTTCCCCCACGTCTCCCGATAAAAATTATACCTCACTTGTGTGGGTAGGCCTAGCGCCCGCGACAGGAAACGCCCCAAAGCGCAACGTGGACACAGCCAAATTTTTGAAGGAAAACAGAGGTGTTTTTTGCAAAGTGCCTACCTGTAGATTTTGGCCTGTAGCTCAGCCGCCACCTAGGGAAACCTACCAAACCTGTGCATTTCTGAAAACTAGAGACCTAGGGGAATCCAAGATGGGGTGACTTGTGTGGCTCGGACCAGGTTCTGTTACCCAGAATCCTTTGCAAACCTCAAAATTTGGCTAAAAAAACACATGTTCCTCACATTTCTGTGGCAGAAAGTTCTGGAATCTGAGAAGAGCCACAAATTTCCTTCCACCCAGCGTTCCCCCACGTCTCCCGATAAAAATGATACCTCACTTGTGTGGGTAGGCCTAGCGCCCGCCACAGGAAACGCCCCAAAGCGCAACGTGGACACAGCCAAATTTTTTAAGGAAAACAGAGGTGTTTTTTGCAAAGTGCCTACCTGTAGATTTTGGCCTGTAGCTCAGCCGCCACCTAGGGATACCTACCAAACCTGTGCATTTCTGAAAACTAGAGATATAGGGGAATCCAAGATGGGGTGACTTGTGTGGCTCGGACCAGGTTCTGTTACCCAGAATCCTTTGCAAACCTCAAAATTTGGCTTAAAAAAACACATGTTCCTCACATTTCTGTAGCAGAAAGTTCTGGAATCTGAGAGGAGCCACAAAATTCCTTCCACCCAGCGTTCCCCCACGTCTCCCGATAAAAATGATACCTCACTTGTGTGGGTAGGCCTAGCGCCCGCAACAGGAAACGCCCCAAAGCGCAACGTGGACACAGCCAAATTTTTTAAGGAAAACAGAGGTGTTTTTTGCAAAGTGCCTACCTGTAGATTTTGGCCTGTAGCTCAGCCGCCACCTAACGAAACCTACCAAACCTGTGCAATTCTGAAAACTAGAGACCTAGGGGAATCCAAGATGGGGTGACTTGTGTGGCTCGGACCCGGTTCTGTTACCCAGAATCCTTTGCAAACCTCAGAATTTGGCTAAAAAAACACATGTTCCTCACATTTCTGTGGCAGAAAGTTCTGGAATCTGAGAGGAGCCACAAATTTCCTTCCACCCAGCGTTCCCCCACGTCTCCCGATAAAAATGATACCTCACTTGTGTGGGTAGGCCTAGCGCCCGCGACAGGAAACGCCCCAAAGCGCAACGTGGACACAGCCACATTTTTGAAAGAAAACAGAGGTGTTTTTTGCAAAGTGCCTACCTGTAGATTTTGGCCTGTAGCTCAGCCGCCACCTAGGGAAACCTACCAAACCTGTGCATTTCTGAAAACTAGAGACCTAGGGGAATCCAAGATGGGGTGACTTGTGTGGCTCGGACCAGGTTCTGTTACCCAGAATCCTTTGCAAACCTCAAAATTTGGCTAAAAAAACACATGTTCCTCACATTTCTGTGGCAGAAAGTTCTGGAATCTGAGAGGAGCCACAAATTTCCTTCCACCCAGCGTTGCCCCACGTCTCCCGATAAAAATGATACCTCACTTGTGTGGGTAGGCCTAGCGCCCGCGACAGGAAAGGCCCCAAAGCGCAACGTGGACACAGCCAAATTTTTGAAGGAAAACAGAGGTGTTTTTTGCAAAGTGCCTACCTGTAGATTTTGGCCTGTAGCTCAGCCGGCTCCTAGGTAAACCTACCAAACCTGTGCATTTCTGAAAACTAGAGACCCAGGGGAATCCAAGATGGGGTGACTTGTGTGGCTCGGACCAGGTTCTGTTACCCAGAATCCTTTGCAAACCTCAAAATTTGGCTAAAAAAACACATGTTCCTCACATTTCTGTGGCAGAAAGTTCTGGAATCTGAGGGGAGCCACAAATTTCCTTCCACCCAGCGTTCCCCCACGTCTCCCGATATAAATGATACCTCACTTGTGTGGGTAGGCCTAGCGCCCGCGACAGGAAACGCCCCAAAGCACAACGTGGACACAGCCAAATTTTTGAAGGAAAACAGAGGTGTTTTTTGCAAAGTGCCTACCTGTAGATTTTGGCCTGTAGCTCAGCCGCCACCTAGGGAAACCTACCAAACCTGTGCAATTCTGAAAACTAGAGACCTAGGGGAATCCAAGATGGGGTGACTTGTGTGGCTCGGACCAGGTTCTGTTACCCAGAATCCTTTGCAAACCTCAAAATTTAGCTAAAAAAACACATGTTCCTCACATTTCTGTGGCAGAAAGTTCTGGAATCTGAGAGGAGCCACAAATTTCCTTCCACCCAGCGTTCCCCCACGTCTCCCGATAAAAATGATACCTCACTTGTGTGGGTAGGCCTAGCGCCCGCCACAGGAAACGCCCCAAAGCGCAACGTGGACACAGCCAAATTTTTGAAGGAAAACAGAGGTGTTTTTTGCAAAGTGCCTACCTGTAGATTTTGGCCTGTAGCTCAGCCGCCACCTAGGGATACCTACCAAACCTGTGCATTTCTGAAAACTAGAGACATAGGGGAATCCAAGATGGGGTGACTTGTGTGGCTCGGACCAGGTTCTGTTACCCAGAATCCTTTGCAAACCTCAAAATTTGGCTAAAAAAACACATGTTCCTCACATTTCTGTAGCAGAAAGTTCTGGAATCTGAGAGGAGCCACAAAATTCCTTCCACCCAGCGTTCCCCCACGTCTCCCGATAAAAATGATACCTCACTTGTGTGGGTAGGCCTAGCGCCCGCAACAGGAAACGCCCCAAAGCGCAACGTGGACACAGCCAAATTTTTGAAGGAAAACAGAGGTGTTTTTTGCAAAGTGCCTACCTGTAGATTTTGGCCTGTAGCTCAGCCGCCACCTAACGAAACCTACCAAACCTGTGCAATTCTGAAAACTAGAGACCTAGGGGAATCCAAGATGGGGTGACTTGTGTGGCTCGGACCCGGTTCTGTTACCCAGAATCCTTTGCAAACCTCAGAATTTGGCTAAAAAAACACATGTTCCTCACATTTCTGTGGCAGAAAGTTCTGGAATCTGAGAGGAGCCACAAATTTCCTTCCACCCAGCGTTCCCCCACGTCTCCCGATAAAAATGATACCTCACTTGTGTGGGTAGGCCTAGCGCCCGCGACAGAAACGCCCCAAAGCGCAACGTGGACACAGCCACATTTTTGAAAGAAAACAGAGGTGTTTTTTGCAAAGTGCCTACCTGTAGATTTTGGCCTGTAGCTCAGCCGCCACCTAGGGAAACCTACCAAACCTGTGCATTTCTGAAAACTAGAGACCTAGGGGAATCCAAGATGGGGTGACTTGTGTGGCTCGGACCAGGTTCTGTTACCCAGAATCCTTTGCAAACCTCAAAATTTGGCTAAAAAAACACATGTTCCTCACATTTCTGTGGCAGAAAGTTCTGGAATCTGAGAGGAGCCACAAATTTCCTTCCACCCAGCGTTGCCCCACGTCTCCCGATAAAAATGATACCTCACTTGTGTGGGTAGGCCTAGCGCCCGCGACAGGAAAGGCCCCAAAGCGCAACGTGGACACAGCCAAATTTTTGAAGGAAAACAGAGGTGTTTTTTGCAAAGTGCCTACCTGTAGATTTTGGCCTGTAGCTCAGCCGCCACCTAGGGAAACCTACCAAACCTGTGCATTTCTGAAAACTAGAGACCTAGGGGAATCCAAGATGGGGTGACTTGTGTGGCTCGGACCAGGTTCTGTTACCCAGAATCCTTTGCAAACCTCAAAATTTGGCTAAAAAAACACATGTTCCTCACATTTCTGTGGCAGAAAGTTCTGGAATCTGAGGGGAGCCACAAATTTCCTTCCACCCAGCGTTCCCCCACGTCTCCTGATATAAATGATACCTCACTTGTGTGGGTAGGCCTAGCGCCCGCGACAGGAAAGGCCCCAAAGCGCAACGTGGACACAGCCAAATTTTTGAAGGAAAACAGAGGTGTTTTTTGCAAAGTGCCTACCTGTAGATTTTGGCCTGTAGCTCAGCCGCCACCTAGGGAAACCTACCAAACCTGTGCATTTCTGAAAACTAGAGACCCAGGGGAATCCAAGATGGGGTGACTTGTGTGGCTCGGACCAGGTTCTGTTACCCAGAATCCTTTGCAAACCTCAAAATTTGGCTAAAAAAACACATGTTCCTCACATTTCTGTGGCAGAAAGTTCTGGAATCTGAGGGGAGCCACAAATTTCCTTCCACCCAGCGTTCCCCCACGTCTCCCGATATAAATGATACCTCACTTGTGTGGGTAGGCCTAGCGCCCGCGACAGGAAACGCCCCAAAGCACAACGTGGACACAGCCAAATTTTTGAAGGAAAACAGAGGTGTTTTTTGCAAAGTGCCTACCTGTAGATTTTGGCCTGTAGCTCAGCCGCCACCTAGGGAAACCTACCAAACCTGTGCAATTCTGAAAACTAGAGACCTAGGGGAATCCAAGATGGGGTGACTTGTGTGGCTCGGACCAGGTTCTGTTACCCAGAATCCTTTGCAAACCTCAAAATTTAGCTAAAAAAACACATGTTCCTCACATTTCTGTGGCAGAAAGTTCTGGAATCTGAGAGGAGCCACAAATTTCCTTCCACCCAGCGTTCCCCCACGTCTCCCGATAAAAATGATACCTCACTTGTGTGGGTAGGCCTAGCGCCCGCCACAGGAAACGCCCCAAAGCGCAACGTGGACACAGCCAAATTTTTGAAGGAAAACAGAGGTGTTTTTTGCAAAGTGCCTACCTGTAGATTTTGGCCTGTAGCTCAGCCGCCACCTAGGGATACCTACCAAACCTGTGCATTTCTGAAAACTAGAGACATAGGGGAATCCAAGATGGGGTGACTTGTGTGGCTCGGACCAGGTTCTGTTACCCAGAATCCTTTGCAAACCTCAAAATTTGGCTTAAAAAAACACATGTTCCTCACATTTCTGTAGCAGAAAGTTCTGGAATCTGAGAGGAGCCACAAAATTCCTTCCACCCAGCGTTCCCCCACGTCTCCCGATAAAAATGATACCTCACTTGTGTGGGTAGGCCTAGCGCCCGCAACAGGAAACGCCCCAAAGCGCAACGTGGACACAGCCAAATTTTTTAAGGAAAACAGAGGTGTTTTTTGCAAAGTGCCTACCTGTAGATTTTGGCCTGTAGCTCAGCCGCCACCTAACGAAACCTACCAAACCTGTGCAATTCTGAAAACTAGAGACCTAGGGGAATCCAAGATGGGGTGACTTGTGTGGCTCGGACCCGGTTCTGTTACCCAGAATCCTTTGCAAACCTCAGAATTTGGCTAAAAAAACACATGTTCCTCACATTTCTGTGGCAGAAAGTTCTGGAATCTGAGAGGAGCCACAAATTTCCTTCCACCCAGCGTTCCCCCACGTCTCCCGATAAAAATGATACCTCACTTGTGTGGGTAGGCCTAGCGCCCGCGACAGAAACGCCCCAAAGCGCAACGTGGACACAGCCACATTTTTGAAAGAAAACAGAGGTGTTTTTTGCAAAGTGCCTACCTGTAGATTTTGGCCTGTAGCTCAGCCGCCACCTAGGGAAACCTACCAAACCTGTGCATTTCTGAAAACTAGAGACCTAGGGGAATCCAAGATGGGGTGACTTGTGTGACTCGGACCAGGTTCTGTTACCCAGAATCCTTTGCAAACCTCAAAATTTGGCTAAAAAAAACACATGTTCCTCACATTTCTGTGGCAGAAAGTTCTGGAATCTGAGAGGAGCCACAAATTTCCTTCCACCCAGCGTTGCCCCACGTCTCCCGATAAAAATGATACCTCACTTGTGTGGGTAGGCCTAGCGCCCGCGACAGGAAAGGCCCCAAAGCGCAACGTGGACACAGCCAAATTTTTGAAGGAAAACAGAGGTGTTTTTTGCAAAGTGCCTACCTGTAGATTTTGGCCTGTAGCTCAGCCGCCACCTAGGGAAACCTACCAAACCTGTGCATTTCTGAAAACTAGAGACCTAGGGGAATCCAAGATGGGGTGACTTGTGTGGCTCGGACCAGGTTCTGTTACCCAGAATCCTTTGCAAACCTCAAAATTTGGCTAAAAAAACACATGTTCCTCACATTTCTGTGGCAGAAAGTTCTGGAATCTGAGGGGAGCCACAAATTTCCTTCCACCCAGCGTTCCCCCACGTCTCCTGATATAAATGATACCTCACTTGTGTGGGTAGGCCTAGCGCCCGCGACAGGAAAGGCCCCAAAGCGCAACGTGGACACAGCCAAATTTTTGAAGGAAAACAGAGGTGTTTTTTGCAAAGTGCCTACCTGTAGATTTTGGCCTGTAGCTCAGCCGCCACCTAGGGAAACCTACCAAACCTGTGCATTTCTGAAAACTAGAGACCCAGGGGAATCCAAGATGGGGTGACTTGTGTGGCTCGGACCAGGTTCTGTTACCCAGAATCCTTTGCAAACCTCAAAATTTGGCTAAAAAAACACATGTTCCTCACATTTCTGTGGCAGAAAGTTCTGGAATCTGAGGGGAGCCACAAATTTCCTTCCACCCAGCGTTCCCCCACGTCTCCCGATATAAATGATACCTCACTTGTGTGGGTAGGCCTAGCGCCCGCGACAGGAAACGCCCCAAAGCACAACGTGGACACAGCCAAATTTTTGAAGGAAAACAGAGGTGTTTTTTGCAAAGTGCCTACCTGTAGATTTTGGCCTGTAGCTCAGCCGCCACCTAGGGAAACCTACCAAACCTGTGCAATTCTGAAAACTAGAGACCTAGGGGAATCCAAGATGGGGTGACTTGTGTGGCTCGGACCAGGTTCTGTTACCCAGAATCCTTTGCAAACCTCAAAATTTGGCTAAAAAAACACATGTTCCTCACATTTCTGTGGCAGAAAGTTCTGGAATCTGAGAGGAGCCACAAATTTCCTTCCACCCAGCGATCCCCCACGTCTCCCGATAAAAATGATACCTCACTTGTGTGGGTAGGCCTAGCGCCCGCCACAGGAAACGCCCCAAAGCGCAACGTGGACACAGCCAAATTTTTGAAGGAAAACAGAGGTGTTTTTTGCAAAGTGCCTACCTGTAGATTTTGGCCTGTAGCTCAGCCGCCACCTAGGGATACCTACCAAACCTGTGCATTTCTGAAAACTAGAGACATAGGGGAATCCAAGATGGGGTGACTTGTGTGGCTCGGACCAGGTTCTGTTACCCAGAATCCTTTGCAAACCTCAAAATTTGGCTAAAAAAACACATGTTCCTCACATTTCTGTAGCAGAAAGTTCTGGAATCTGAGAGGAGCCACAAAATTCCTTCCACCCAGCGTTCCCCCACGTCTCCCGATAAAAATGATACCTCACTTGTGTGGGTAGGCCTAGCGCCCGCAACAGGAAACGCCCCAAAGCGCAACGTGGACACAGCCAAATTTTTGAAGGAAAACAGAGGTGTTTTTTGCAAAGTGCCTACCTGTAGATTTTGGCCTGTAGCTCAGCCGCCACCTAACGAAACCTACCAAACCTGTGCAATTCTGAAAACTAGAGACCTAGGGGAATCCAAGATGGGGTGACTTGTGTGGCTCGGACCCGGTTCTGTTACCCAGAATCCTTTGCAAACCTCAGAATTTGGCTAAGAAAACACATGTTCCTCACATTTCTGTGGCAGAAAGTTCTGGAATCTGAGAGGAGCCACAAATTTCCTTCCACCCAGCGTTCCCCCACGTCTCCCGATAAAAATGATACCTCACTTGTGTGGGTAGGCCTAGCGCCCGCGACAGAAACGCCCCAAAGCGCAACGTGGACACAGCCACATTTTTTAAAGAAAACAGAGGTGTTTTTTGCAAAGTGCCTACCTGTAGATTTTGGCCTGTAGCTCAGCCGCCACCTAGGGAAACCTACCAAACCTGTGCATTTCTGAAAACTAGAGACCTAGGGGAATCCAAGATGGGGTGACTTGTGTGGCTCGGACCAGGTTCTGTTACCCAGAATCCTTTGCAAACCTCAAAATTTGGCTAAAAAAACACATGTTCCTCACATTTCTGTGGCAGAAAGTTCTGGAATCTGAGAGGAGCCACAAATTTCCTTCCACCCAGCGTTGCCCCACGTCTCCCGATAAAAATGATACCTCACTTGTGTGGGTAGGCCTAGCGCCCGCGACAGGAAAGGCCCCAAAGCGCAACGTGGACACAGCCAAATTTTTGAAGGAAAACAGAGGTGTTTTTTGCAAAGTGCCTACCTGTAGATTTTGGCCTGTAGCTCAGCCGCCACCTAGGGAAACCTACCAAACCTGTGCATTTCTGAAAACTAGAGACCTAGGGGAATCCAAGATGGGGTGACTTGTGTGGCTCGGACCAGGTTCTGTTACCCAGAATCCTTTGCAAACCTCAAAATTTGGCTAAAAAAACACATGTTCCTCACATTTCTGTGGCAGAAAGTTCTGGAATCTGAGGGGAGCCACAAATTTCCTTCCACCCAGCGTTCCCCCACGTCTCCCGATATAAATGATACCTCACTTGTGTGGGTAGGCCTAGCGCCCGCGACAGGAAACGGCCCAAAGCACAACGTGGACACAGCCAAATTTTTGAAGGAAAACAGAGGTGTTTTTTGCAAAGTGCCTACCTGTAGATTTTGGCCTGTAGCTCAGCCGCCACCTAGGGAAACCTACCAAACCTGTGCAATTCTGAAAACTAGAGACCTAGGGGAATCCAAGATGGGGTGACTTGTGTGGCTCGGACCAGGTTCTGTTACCCAGAATCCTTTGGAAACCTCAAAATTTGGCTAAAAAAACACATGTTCCTCACATTTCTGTGGCAGAAAGTTCTGGAATCTGAGAGGAGCCACAAATTTCCTTCCACCCAGCGTTCCCCCACGTCTCCCGATAAAAATGATACCTCACTTGTGTGGGTAGGCCTAGCGCCCGCAACAGGAAACGCCCCAAAGCGCAACGTGGACACAGCCACATTTTTGAAGGAAAACAGAGGTGTTTTTTGCAAAGTGCCTACCTGTAGATTTTGGCCTGTAGCTCAGCCGCCACCTAGGGAAACCTACCAAACCTGTGCATTTCTGAAAACTAGAGACCTAGGGGAATCCAAGATGGGGTGACTTGTGTGGCTCGGACCAGGTTCTGTTACCCAGAATCCTTTGCAAACCTCAAAATTTGGCTAAAAAAACACATGTTCCTCACATTTCTGTGGCAGAAAGTTCTGGAATCTGAGAGGAGCCACAAATTTCCTTCCACCCAGCGTTCCCCCACGTCTCCCGATAAAAATGATACCTCACTTGTGTGGGTAGGCCTAGCGCCCGCAACAGGAAACGCCCCAAAGCGCAACGTGGACACAGCCAAATTTTTGAAGGAAAACAGAGGTGTTTTTTGCAAAGTGCCTACCTGTAGATTTTGGCCTGTAGCTCAGCCGCCACCTAGGGAAACCTACCAAACCTGTGCAATTCTGAAAACTAGAGACCTAGGGGAATCCAAGATGGGGTGACTTGTGTGGCTCGGACCAGGTTCTGTTACCCAGAATCCTTTGCAAACCTCAAAATTTGGCTAAAAAAACACATGTTCCTCACATTTCTGTGGCAGAAAGTTCTGGAATCTGAGAGGAGCCACAAATTTCCTTCCACCCAGCGTTCCCCCACGTCTCCCGATAAAAATGATACCTCACTTGTGTGGGTAGGCCTAGCGCCCGCAACAGGAAACGCCCCAAAGCGCAACGTGGACACAGCCAAATTTTTGAAGGAAAACAGAGGTGTTTTTTGCAAAGTGCCTACCTGTAGATTTTGGCCTGTAGCTCAGCCGCCACCTAACGAAACCTACCAAACCTGTGCAATTCTGAAAACTAGAGACCTAGGGGAATCCAAGATGGGGTGACTTGTGTGGCTCGGACCCGGTTCTGTTACCCAGAATCCTTTGCAAACCTCAGAATTTGGCTAAAAAAACACATGTTCCTCACATTTCTGTGGCAGAAAGTTCTGGAATCTGAGAGGAGCCACAAATTTCCTTCCACCCAGCGTTCCCCCACGTCTCCCGATAAAAATGATACCTCACTTGTGTGGGTAGGCCTAGCGCCCGCGACAGGAAACGCCCCAAAGCGCAACGTGGACACAGCCAAATTTTTCAAGGAAAACAGGTGTTTTTTGCAAAGTGCCTACCTGTAGATTTTGGCCTGTAGCTCAGCCGCCACCTAGGGATACCTACCAAACCTGTGCATTTCTGAAAACTAGAGACCTAGGGGAATCCAAGATGGGGTGACTTGTGAGGCTCGGACCAGGTTCTGTTACCCAGAATCCTTTGCAAACCTCAAAATTTGGCTAAAAAAAACACATGTTCCTCACATTTCTGTGGCAGAAAGTTCTGGAATCTGAGAGGAGCCACAAATTTCCTTCCACCCAGCGTTCCCCCACGTCTCCCGATAAAAATGATACCTCACTTGTGTGGGTAGGCCTAGCGCCCGCGACAGGAAACGCCCCAAAGCGCAACGTGGACACAGCCAAATTTTTCAAGGAAAACAGGTGTTTTTTGCAAAGTGCCTACCTGTAGATTTTGGCCTGTAGCTCAGCCGCCACCTAGGGATACCTACCAAACCTGTGCATTTCTGAAAACTAGAGACCTAGGGGAATCCAAGATGGGGTGACTTGTGAGGCTCGGACCAGGTTCTGTTACCCAGAATCCTTTGCAAACCTCAAAATTTGGCTAAAAAAAACACATGTTCCTCACATTTCTGTGGCAGAAAGTTCTGGAATCTGAGAGGAGCCACAAATTTCCTTCCACCCAGCGTTCCCCCACGTCTCCCGATAAAAATGATACCTCACTTGTGTGGGTAGGCCTAGCGCCCGCGACAGGAAACGCCCCAAGGCGCAACGTGGACACAGCCAAATTTTTGAAGGAAAACAGAGGTGTTTTTTGCAAAGTGCCTACCTGTAGATTTTGGCCTGTAGCTCAGCCGCCACCTAGGGAAACCTACCAAACCTGTGCAATTCTGAAAACTAGAGACCTAGGGGAATCCAAGATGAGGTGACTTGTGTGGCTCGGACCAGGTTCTGTTACCCAGAATCCTTTGCAAACCTCAAAATTTGGCTAAAAAAACACATGTTCCTCACATTTCTGTGGCAGAAAGTTCTGGAATCTGAGGGGAGCTACAAATTTCCTTCCACCCAGCGTTCCCCCATGTCTCCCGATAAAAATGATACCTCACTTGTGTGGGTAGGCCTAGCGCCCGCGATAGGAAACGCCCCAAAGCGCAACGTGGACACAGCCAAATTTTTGAAGGAAAACAGAGGTGTTTTTTGCAAAGTGCCTACCTGTAGATTTTGGCCTGTAGCTCAGCCGCCACCTAGGGAAACCTACCAAACCTGTGCATTTCTGAAAACTAGAGACCTAGGGGAATCCAAGATGGGGTGACTTGTGTGGCTCGGACCAGGTTCTGTTACCCAGAATCCTTTGCAAACCTCAAAATTTGGCTAAAAAACCACATGTTCCTCACATTTCTGTGGCAGAAAGTTCTGGAATCTGAGAGGAGCCACAAATTTCCTTCCACCCAGCGTTCCCCCACGTCTCCCGATAAAAATGATACCTCACTTGTGTGGGTAGGCCTAGCGCCCGCGACAGGAAACGCCCCAAAGCGCAACGTGGACACAGCCAAATTTTTGAAGGAAAACAGAGGTGTTTTTTTGCAAAGTGCCTACCTGTAGATTTTGGCCTGTAGCTCAGCCGCCACCTAGGGATACCTACCAAACCTGTGCATTTCTGAAAACTAGAGACCTAGGGGAATCCAAGATGGGGTGACTTGTGTGGCTCGGACCAGGTTCTGTTACCCAGAATCCTTTGCAAACCTCAAAATTTGGCTAAAAAAACACATGTTCCTCACATTTCTGTGGCAGAAAGTTCTGGAATCTGAGAAGAGCCACAAATTTCCTTCCACCCAGCGTTCCCCCACGTCTCCCGATAAAAATGATACCTCACTTGTGTGGGTAGGCCTAGCGCCCGCCACAGGAAACGCCCCAAAGCGCAACGTGGACACAGCCAAATTTTTGAAGGAAAACAGAGGTGTTTTTGGCAAAGTGCCTACCTGTAGATTTTGGCCTGTAGCTCAGCCGCCACCTAGGGATACCTACCAAACCTGTGCATTTCTGAAAACTAGAGACATAGGGGAATCCAACATGGGGTGACTTGTGTGGCTCGGACCAGGTTCTGTTACCCAGAATCCTTTGCAAACCTCAAAATTTGGCTAAAAAAACACATGTTCCTCACATTTCTGTAGCAGAAAGTTCTGGAATCTGAGAGGAGCCACAAATTTCCTTCCACCCAGCGTTCCCCCATGTCTCCCGATAAAAATTATACCTCACTTGTGTGGGTAGGCCTAGCGCCCGCGATAGGAAACGCCCCAAAGCGCAACGTGGACACAGCTAAATTTTTGAAGGAAAACAGAGGTGTTTTTTGCAAAGTGCCTACCTGTAGATTTTGGCCTGTAGCTCAGCCGCCACCTAGGGAAACCTACCAAACCTGTGCAATTCTGAAAACTAGAGACCTAGGGGAATCCAAGATGGGGTGACTTGTGTGGCTCGGACCAGGTTCTGTTACCCAGAATCCTTTGCAAACCTCAAAATTTGGCTAAAAAACACATGTTCCTCACATTTCTGTGGCAGAAAGTTCTGGAATCTGAGAGGAGTCACAAATTCCCTTCCACCCAGCGTTCCCCCACGTCTCCCGATAAAAATTATACCTCACTTGTGTGGGTAGGCCTAGCGCCCGCGACAGGAAACGCCCCAAAGCGCAACGTGGACACAGCCAAATTTTTGAAGGAAAACAGAGGTGTTTTTTGCAAAGTGCCTACCTGTAGATTTTGGCCTGTAGCTCAGCCGCCACCTAGGGAAACCTACCAAACCTGTGCATTTCTGAAAACTAGAGACCTAGGGGAATCCAAGATGGGGTGACTTGTGTGGCTCGGACCAGGTTCTGTTACCCAGAATCCTTTGCAAACCTCAAAATTTGGCTAAAAAACCACATGTTCCTCACATTTCTGTGGCAGAAAGTTCTGGAATCTGAGAGGAGCCACAAATTTCCTTCCACCCAGCGTTCCCCCACGTCTCCCGATAAAAATGATACCTCACTTGTGTGGGTAGGCATAGCGCCCGCGACAGGAAACGCCCCAAAGCGCAACGTGGACACAGCCAAATTTTTGAAGGAAAACAGAGGTGTTTTTTGCAAAGTGCCTACCTGTAGATTTTGGCCTGTAGCTCAGCCGCCACCTAGGGATACCTACCAAACCTGTGCATTTCTGAAAACTAGAGACCTAGGGGAATCCAAGATGGGGTGACTTGTGTGGCTCGGACCAGGTTCTGTTACCCAGAATCCTTTGCAAACCTCAAAATTTGGCTAAAAAAACACATGTTCCTCACATTTCTGTGGCAGAAAGTTCTGGAATCTGAGAAGAGCCACAAATTTCCTTCCATCCAGCGTTCCCCCACGTCTCCCGATAAAAATGATACCTCACTTGTGTGGGTAGGCCTAGCGCCCGCCACAGGAAACGCCCCAAAGCGCAACGTGGACACAGCCAAATTTTTGAAGGAAAACAGAGGTGTTTTTTGCAAAGTGCCTACCTGTAGATTTTGGCCTGTAGCTCAGCCGCCACCTAGGGATACCTACCAAACCTGTGCATTTCTGAAAACTAGAGACATAGGGGAATCCAAGATGGGGTGACTTGTGTGGCTCGGACCAGGTTCTGTTACCCAGAATCCTTTGCAAACCTCAAAATTTGGCTAAAAAAACACATGTTCCTCACATTTCTGTAGCAGAAAGTTCTGGAATCTGAGAGGAGCCACAAAATTCCTTCCACCCAGCGTTCCCCCACGTCTCCCGATAAAAATGATACCTCACTTGTGTGGGTAGGCCTAGCGCCCGCAACAGGAAACGCCCCAAAGCGCAACGTGGACACAGCCAAATTTTTGAAGGAAAACAGAGGTGTTTTTTGCAAAGTGCCTACCTGTAGATTTTGGCCTGTAGCTCAGCCGCCACCTAACGAAACCTACCAAACCTGTGCAATTCTGAAAACTAGAGACCTAGGGGAATCCAAGATGGGGTGACTTGTGTGGCTCGGACCCGGTTCTGTTACCCAGAATCCTTTGCAAACCTCAGAATTTGGCTAAAAAAACACATGTTCCTCACATTTCTGTGGCAGAAAGTTCTGGAATCTGAGAGGAGCCACAAATTTCCTTCCACCCAGCGTTCCCCACGTCTCCCGATAAAAATGATACCTCACTTGTGTGGGTAGGCCTAGCGCCCGCGACAGGAAACGCCCCAAAGCGCAACGTGGACACAGCCACATTTTTGAAAGAAAACAGAGGTGTTTTTTGCAAAGTGCCTACCTGTAGATTTTGACCTGTAGCTCAGCCGCCACCTAGGGAAACCTACCAAACCTGTGCATTTCTGAAAACTAGAGACCTAGGGGAATCCAAGATGGGGTGACTTGTGTGGCTCGGACCAGGTTCTGTTACCCAGAATCCTTTGCAAACCTCAAAATTTGGCTAAAAAAACACATGTTCCTCACATTTCTGTGGCAGAAAGTTCTGGAATCTGAGAGGAGCCACAAATTTCCTTCCACCCAGCGTTGCCCCACGTCTCCCGATAAAAATGATACCTCACTTGTGTGGGTAGGCCTAGCGCCCGCGACAGGAAAGGCCCCAAAGCGCAACGTGGACACAGCCAAATTTTTGAAGGAAAACAGAGGTGTTTTTTGCAAAGTGCCTACCTGTAGATTTTGTCCTGTAGCTCAGCCGCCACCTAGGGAAACCTACCAAACCTGTGCATTTCTGAAAACTAGAGACCCAGGGGAATCCAAGATGGGGTGACTTGTGTGGCTCGGACCAGGTTCTGTTACCCAGAATCCTTTGCAAACCTCAAAATTTGGCTAAAAAAACACATGTTCCTCACATTTCTGTGGCAGAAAGTTCTGGAATCTGAGGGGAGCCACAAATTTCCTTCCACCCAGCGTTCCCCCACGTCTCCCGATATAAATGATACCTCACTTGTGTGGGTAGGCCTAGCGCCCGCGACAGGAAACGCCCCAAAGCACAACGTGGACACAGCCAAATTTTTGAAGGAAAACAGAGGTGTTTTTTGCAAAGTGCCTACCTGTAGATTTTGGCCTGTAGCTCAGCCGCCACCTAGGGAAACCTACCAAACCTGTGCAATTCTGAAAACTAGAGACCTAGGGGAATCCAAGATGGGGTGACTTGTGTGGCTCGGACCAGGTTCTGTTACCCAGAATCCTTTGCAAACCTCAAAATTTGTCTAAAAAAACACATGTTCCTCACATTTCTGTGGCAGAAAGTTCTGGAATCTGAGAGGAGCCACAAATTTCCTTCCACCCAGCGTTCCCCCACGTCTCCCGATAAAAATGATACCTCACTTGTGTGGGTAGGCCTAGCGCCCGCCACAGGAAACGCCCCAAAGCGCAACGTGGACACAGCCAAATTTTTGAAGGAAAACAGAGGTGTTTTTTGCAAAGTGCCTACCTGTAGATTTTGGCCTGTAGCTCAGCCGCCACCTAGGGATACCTACCAAACCTGTGCATTTCTGAAAACTAGAGACATAGGGGAATCCAAGATGGGGTGACTTGTGTGGCTCGGACCAGGTTCTGTTACCCAGAATCCTTTGCAAACCTCAAAATTTGGCTAAAAAAACACATGTTCCTCACATTTCTGTAGCAGAAAGTTCTGGAATCTGAGAGGAGCCACAAAATTCCTTCCACCCAGCGTTCCCCCACGTCTCCCGATAAAAATGATACCTCACTTGTGTGGGTAGGCCTAGCGCCCGCAACAGGAAACGCCCCAAAGCGCAACGTGGACACAGCCAAATTTTTGAAGGAAAACAGAGGTGTTTTTTGCAAAGTGCCTACCTGTAGATTTTGGCCTGTAGCTCAGCCGCCACCTAACGAAACCTACCAAACCTGTGCAATTCTGAAAACTAGAGACCTAGGGGAATCCAAGATGGGGTGACTTGTGTGGCTCGGACCCGGTTCTGTTACCCAGAATCCTTTGCAAACCTCAGAATTTGGCTAAAAAAACACATGTTCCTCACATTTCTGTGGCAGAAAGTTCTGGAATCTGAGAGGAGCCACAAATTTCCTTCCACCCAGCGTTCCCCCACGTCTCCCGATAAAAATGATACCTCACTTGTGTGGGTAGGCCTAGCGCCCGCGACAGAAACGCCCCAAAGCGCAACGTGGACACAGCCACATTTTTGAAAGAAAACAGAGGTGTTTTTTGCAAAGTGCCTACCTGTAGATTTTGGCCTGTAGCTCAGCCGCCACCTAGGGAAACCTACCAAACCTGTGCATTTCTGAAAACTAGAGACCTAGGGGAATCCAAGATGGGGTGACTTGTGTGGCTCGGACCAGGTTCTGTTACCCAGAATCCTTTGCAAACCTCAAAATTTGGCTAAAAAAACACATGTTCCTCACATTTCTGTGGCAGAAAGTTCTGGAATCTGAGAGGAGCCACAAATTTCCTTCCACCCAGCGTTGCCCCACGTCTCCCGATAAAAATGATACCTCACTTGTGTGGGTAGGCCTAGCGCCCGCGACAGGAAAGGCCCCAAAGCGCAACGTGGACACAGCCAAATTTTTGAAGGAAAACAGAGGTGTTTTTTGCAAAGTGCCTACCTGTAGATTTTGGCCTGTAGCTCAGGCGCCACCTAGGGAAACCTACCAAACCTGTGCATTTCTGAAAACTAGAGACCTAGGGGAATCCAAGATGGGGTGACTTGTGTGGCTCGGACCAGGTTCTGTTACCCAGAATCCTTTGCAAACCTCAAAATTTGGCTAAAAAAACACATGTTCCTCACATTTCTGTGGCAGAAAGTTCTGGAATCTGAGGGGAGCCACAAATTTCCTTCCACCCAGCGTTCCCCCATGTCTCCCGATATAAATGATACCTCACTTGTGTGGGTAGGCCTAGCGCCCGCGACAGGAAGGGCCCCAAAGCGCAACGTGGACACAGCCAAATTTTTGAAGGAAAACAGAGGTGTTTTTTGCAAAGTGCCTACCTGTAGATTTTGGCCTGTAGCTCAGCCGCCACCTAGGGAAACCTACCAAACCTGTGCATTTCTGAAAACTAGAGACCCAGGGGAATCCAAGATGGGGTGACTTGTGTGGCTCGGACCAGGTTCTGTTACCCAGAATCCTTTGCAAACCTCAAAATTTGGCTAAAAAAACACATGTTTCTCACATTTCTGTGGCAGAAAGTTCTGGAATCTGAGGGGAGCCACAAATTTCCTTCCACCCAGCGTTCCCCCACGTCTCCCGATATAAATGATACCTCACTTGTGTGGGTAGGCCTAGCGCCCGCGACAGGAAACGCCCCAAAGCACAACGTGGACACAGCCAAATTTTTGAAGGAAAACAGAGGTGTTTTTTGCAAAGTGCCTACCTGTAGATTTTGGCCTGTAGCTCAGCCGCCACCTAGGGAAACCTACCAAACCTGTGCAATTCTGAAAACTAGAGACCTAGGGGAATCCAAGATGGGGTGACTTGTGTGGCTCGGACCAGGTTCTGTTACCCAGAATCCTTTGCAAACCTCAAAATTTGGCTAAAAAAACACATGTTCCTCACATTTCTGTGGCAGAAAGTTCTGGAATCTGAGAGGAGCCACAAATTTCCTTCCACCCAGCGTTCCCCCACGTCTCCCGATAAAAATGATACCTCACTTGTGTGGGTAGGCCTAGTGCCCGCCACAGGAAACGCCCCAAAGCGCAACGTGGACACAGCCAAATTTTTGAAGGAAAACAGAGGTGTTTTTTGCAAAGTGCCTACCTGTAGATTTTGGCCTGTAGCTCAGCCGCCACCTAGGGATACCTACCAAACCTGTGCATTTCTGAAAACTAGAGACATAGGGGAATCCAAGATGGGGTGACTTGTGTGGCTCGAACCAGGTTCTGTTACCCAGAATCCTTTGCAAACCTCAAAATTTGGCTAAAAAAACACATGTTCCTCACATTTCTGTAGCAGAAAGTTCTGGAATCTGAGAGGAGCCACAAAATTCCTTCCACCCAGCGTTCCCCCACGTCTCCCGATAAAAATGATACCTCACTTGTGTGGGTAGGCCTAGCGCCCGCAACAGGAAACGCCCCAAAGCGCAACGTGGACACAGCCAAATTTTTGAAGGAAAACAGAGGTGTTTTTTGCAAAGTGCCTACCTGTAGATTTTGGCCTGTAGCTCAGCCGCCACCTAACGAAACCTACCAAACCTGTGCAATTCTGAAAACTAGAGACCTAGGGGAATCCAAGATGGGGTGACTTGTGTGGCTCGGACCCGGTTCTGTTACCCAGAATCCTTTGCAAACCTCAGAATTTGGCTAAAAAAACACATGTTCCTCTCATTTCTGTGGCAGAAAGTTCTGGAATCTGAGAGGAGCCACAAATTTCCTTCCACCCAGCGTTCCCCCACGTCTCCCGATAAAAATGATACCTCACTTGTGTGGGTAGGCCTAGCGCCCGCGACAGAAACGCCCCAAAGCGCAACGTGGACACAGCCACATTTTTGAAAGAAAACAGAGGTGTTTTTTGCAAAGTGCCTACCTGTAGATTTTGGCCTGTAGCTCAGCCGCCACCTAGGGAAACCTACCAAACCTGTGCATTTCTGAAAACTAGAGACCTAGGGGAATCCAAGATGGGGTGACTTGTGTGGCTCGGACCAGGTTCTGTTACCCAGAATCCTTTGCAAACCTCAAAATTTGGCTAAAAAAACACATGTTCCTCACATTTCTGTGGCAGAAAGTTCTGGAATCTGAGAGGAGCCACAAATTTCCTTCCACCCAGCGTTGCCCCACGTCTCCCGATAAAAATGATACCTCACTTGTGTGGGTAGGCCTAGCGCCCGCGACAGGAAAGGCCCCAAAGCGCAACGTGGACACAGCCAAATTTTTGAAGGAAAACAGAGGTGTTTTTTGCAAAGTGCCTACCTGTAGATTTTGGCCTGTAGCTCAGCCGCCACCTAGGGAAACCTACCAAACCTGTGCATTTCTGAAAACTAGAGACCTAGGGGAATCCAAGATGGGGTGACTTGTGTGGCTCGGACCAGGTTCTGTTACCCAGAATCCTTTGCAAACCTCAAAATTTGGCTAAAAAAACACATGTTCCTCACATTTCTGTGGCAGAAAGTTCTGGAATCTGAGGGGAGCCACAAATTTCCTTCCACCCAGCGTTCCCCCACGTCTCCCGATATAAATGATACCTCACTTGTGTGGGTAGGCCTAGCGCCCGCGACAGGAAACGGCCCAAAGCACAACGTTGACACAGCCAAATTTTTGAAGGAAAACAGAGGTGTTTTTTGCAAAGTGCCTACCTGTAGATTTTGGCCTGTAGCTCAGCCGCCACCTAGGGAAACCTACCAAACCTGTGCAATTCTGAAAACTAGAGACCTAGGGGAATCCAAGATGGGGTGACTTGTGTGGCTCGGACCAGGTTCTGTTACCCAGAATCCTTTGCAAACCTCAAAATTTGGCTAAAAAAACACATGTTCCTCACATTTCTGTGGCAGAAAGTTCTGGAATCTGAGAGGAGCCACAAATTTCCTTCCACCCAGCGTTCCCCCACGTCTCCCGATAAAAATGATACCTCACTTGTGTGGGTAGGCCTAGCGCCCGCAACAGGAAACGCCCCAAAGCGCAACGTGGACACAGCCAAATGTTTGAAGGAAAACAGAGGTGTTTTTTGCAAAGTGCCTACCTGTAGATTTTGGCCTGTAGCTCAGCCGCCACCTAGGGAAACCTACCAAACCTGTGCATTTCTGAAAACTAGAGACCTAGGGGAATCCAAGATGGGGTGACTTGTGTGGCTCGGACCAGGTTCTGTTACCCAGAATCCTTTGCAAACCTCAAAATTTGGCTAAAAAAACACATGTTCCTCACATTTCTGTGGCAGAAAGTTCTGGAATCTGAGAGGAGCCACAAATTTCCTTCCACCCAGCGTTCCCCCACGTCTCCCGATAAAAATGATACCTCACTTGTGTGGGTAGGCCTAGCGCCCGCAACAGGAAACGCCCCAAAGCGCAACGTGGACACAGCCAAATTTTTGAAGGAAAACAGAGGTGTTTTTTGCAAAGTGCCTACCTGTAGATTTTGGCCTGTAGCTCAGCCGCCACCTAGGGAAACCTACCAAACCTGTGCAATTCTGAAAACTAGAGACCTAGGGGAATCCAAGATGGGGTGACTTGTGTGGCTCGGACCAGGTTCTGTTACCCAGAATCCTTTGCAAACCTCAAAATTTGGCTAAAAAAACACATGTTCCTCACATTTCTGTGGCAGAAAGTTCTGGAATCTGAGAGGAGCCACAAATTTCCTTCCACCCAGCGTTCCCCCACGTCTCCCGATAAAAATGATACCTCACTTGTGTGGGTAGGCCTAGCGCCCGCAACAGGAAACGCCCCAAAGCGCAACGTGGACACAGCCAAATTTTTGAAGGAAAACAGAGGTGTTTTTTGCAAAGTGCCTACCTGTAGATTTTGGCCTGTAGCTCAGCCGCCACCTAACGAAACCTACCAAACCTGTGCAATTCTGAAAACTAGAGACCTAGGGGAATCCAAGATGGGGTGACTTGTGTGGCTCGGACCCGGTTCTGTTACCCAGAATCCTTTGCAAACCTCAGAATTTGGCTAAAAAAACACATGTTCCTCACATTTCTGTGGCAGAAAGTTCTGGAATCTGAGAGGAGCCACAAATTTCCTTCCACCCAGCGTTCCCCCACGTCTCCCGATAAAAATGATACCTCACTTGTGTGGGTAGGCCTAGCGCCCGCGACAGAAACGCCCCCAAAGCGCAACGTGGACACAGCCACATTTTTGAAAGAAAACAGAGGTGTTTTTTGCAAAGTGCCTACCTGTAGATTTTGGCCTGTAGCTCAGCCGCCACCTAGGGAAACCTACCACACCTGTGCATTTCTGAAAACTAGAGACCTAGGGGAATCCAAGATGGGGTGACTTGTGTGGCTCGGACCAGGTTCTGTTACCCAGAATCCTTTGCAAACCTCAAAATTTGGCTAAAAAAACACATGTTCCTCACATTTCTGTGGCAGAAAGTTCTGGAATCTGAGAGGAGCCACAAATTTCCTTCCACCCAGCGTTGCCCCACGTCTCCCGATAAAAATGATACCTCACTTGTGTGGGTAGGCCTAGCGCCCGCGACAGGAAAGGCCCCAAAGCGCAACGTGGACACAGCCAAATTTTTGAAGGAAAACAGAGGTGTTTTTTGCAAAGTGCCTACCTGTAGATTTTGGCCTGTAGCTCAGCCGCCACCTAGGGAAACCTACCAAACCTGTGCATTTCTGAAAACTAGAGACCTAGGGGAATCCAAGATGGGGTGACTTGTGTGGCTCGGACCAGGTTCTGTTACCCAGAATCCTTTGCAAACCTCAAAATTTGGCAAAAAAAACACATGTTCCTCACATTTCTGTGGCAGAAAGTTCTGGAATCTGAGAGGAGCCACAAATTTCCTTCCACCCAGCGTTCCCCCCACGTCTCCCGATAAAAATGATACCTCACTTGTGTGGGTAGGCCTAGCGCCCCGCAACAGGAAACGCCCCAAAGCGCAACGTGGACACAGCCAAATTTTTTAAGGAAAACAGAGGTGTTTTTTGCAAAGTGCCTACCTGTAGATTTTGGCCTGTAGCTCAGCCGCCACCTAGGGAAACCTACCAAACCTGTGCAATTCTGAAAACTAGAGACCTAGGGGAATCCAAGATGGGGTGACTTGTGTGGCTCGGACCAGGTTCTGTTACCCAGAATCCTTTGCAAACCTCAAAATTTGGCTAAAAAACCACATGTTCCTCATATTTCTGTGGCAGAAAGTTCTGGAATCTGAGAGGAGCCACAAATTTCCTTCCACCCAGCGTTCCCCCACGTCTCCCGATAAAAATGATACCTCACTTGTGTGGGTAGGCCTAGCGCCCGCGACAGGAAACGCCCCACAGCGCAACGTGGACACAGCCAAATTTTTGAAGGAAAACAGAGGTGTTTTTTGCAAAGTGCCTACCTGTAGATTTTGGCCTGTAGCTCAGCCGCCACCTAGGGATACCTACCAAACCTGTGCATTTCTGAAAACTAGAGACCTAGGGGAATCCAAGATGGGGTGACTTGTGTGGCTCGGACTAGGTTCTGTTACCCAGAATCCTTTGCAAACCTCAAAATTTGGCTAAAAAAACACATGTTCCTCACATTTCTGTGGCAGAAAGTTCTGGAATCTGAGAGGAGCCACAAATTTCCTTCCACCAGCGTTCCCCCACGTCTCCCGATACAAATGATACCTCACTTGTGTGGGTAGGCCTAGCGCCCGCGACAGGAATCGCCCCAAAGCGCAACGTGGACACAGCCAAATTTTTGAAGGAAAACAGAGGTGTTTTTTGCAAAGTGCCTAGCTGTAGATTTTGGCCTGTAGCTCAGCCGCCACCTAGGGAAACCTACCAAACCTGTGCATTTCTGAAAACTAGAGACCTAGGGGAATCCAAGATGGGTGACTTGTGTGGCTCGGACCAGGTTCTGTTACCCAGAATCCTTTGCAAACCTCAAAATTTGGCTAAAAAAACACATGTTCCTCACATTTCTGTGGCAGAAAGTTCTGGAATCTGAGAGGAGCCACAAATTTCCTTCCACCCAGCGTTGCCCCACGTCTCCCGATAAAAATGATACCTCACTTGTGTGGGTAGGCCTAGCGCCCGCGACAGGAAAGGCCCCAAAGCGCAACGTGGACACAGCCAAATTTTTGAAGGAAAACAGAGGTGTTTTTTGCAAAGTGCCTACCTGTAGATTTTGGCCTGTAGCTCAGCCGCCACCTAGGGAAACCTACCAAACCTGTGCATTTCTGAAAACTAGAGACCCAGGGGAATCCAAGATGGGGTGACTTGTGTGGCTCGGACCAGGTTCTGTTACCCAGAATCCTTTGCAAACCTCAAAATTTGGCTAAAAAAACACATGTTCCTCACATTTCTGTGGCAGAAAGTTCTGGAATCTGAGGGGAGCCACAAATTTCCTTCCACCCAGCGTTCCCCCACGTCTCCCGATATAAATGATACCTCACTTGTGTGGGTAGGCCTAGCGCCCGCGACAGGAAACGCCCCAAAGCACAACGTGGACACAGCCAAATTTTTGAAGGAAAACAGAGGTGTTTTTTGCAAAGTGCCTACCTGTAGATTTTGGCCTGTAGCTCAGCCGCCACCTAGGGAAACCTACCAAACCTGTGCAATTCTGAAAACTAGAGACCTAGGGGAATCCAAGATGGGGTGACTTGTGTGGCTCGGACCAGGTTCTGTTACCCAGAATCCTTTGCAAACCTCAAAATTTGGCTAAAAAAACACATGTTCCTCACATTTCTGTGGCAGAAAGTTCTGGAATCTGAGAGGAGCCACAAATTTCCTTCCACCCAGCGTTCCCCCATGTCTCCCGATAAAAATGATACCTCACTTGTGTGGGTAGGCCTAGCACCCGCCACAGGAAACGCCCCAAAGCGCAACGTGGACACAGCCAAATTTTTGAAGGAAAACAGAGGTGTTTTTTGCAAAGTGCCTACCTGTAGATTTTGGCCTGTAGCTCAGCCGCCACCTAGGGATACCTACCAAACCTGTGCATTTCTGAAAACTAGAGACATAGGGGAATCCAAGATGGGGTGACTTGTGTGGCTCGGACCAGGTTCTGTTACCCAGAATCCTTTGCAAACCTCAAAATTTGGCTAAAAAAACACATGTTCCTCACATTTCTGTAGCAGAAAGTTCTGGAATCTGAGAGGAGCCACAAAATTCCTTCCACCCAGCGTTCCCCCACGTCTCCCGATAAAAATGATACCTCACTTGTGTGGGTAGGCCTAGCGCCCGCAACAGGAAACGCCCCAAAGCGCAACGTGGACACAGCCAAATTTTTGAAGGAAAACAGAGGTGTTTTTTGCAAAGTGCCTACCTGTAGATTTTGGCCTGTAGCTCAGCCGCCACCTAACGAAACCTACCAAACCTGTGCAATTCTGAAAACTAGAGACCTAGGGGAATCCAAGATGGGGTGACTTGTGTGGCTCGGACCCGGTTCTGTTACCCAGAATCCTTTGCAAACCTCAGAATTTGGCTAAAAAAACACATGTTCCTCACATTTCTGTGGCAGAAAGTTCTGGAATCTGAGAGGAGCCACAAATTTCCTTCCACCCAGCGTTCCCCCACGTCTCCCGATAAAAATGATACCTCACTTGTGTGGGTAGGCCTAGCGCCCGCGACAGAAACGCCCCAAAGCGCAACGTGGACACAGCCACATTTTTGAAAGAAAACAGAGGTGTTTTTTGCAAAGTGCCTACCTGTAGATTTTGGCCTGTAGCTCAGCCGCCACCTAGGGAAACCTACCAAACCTGTGCATTTCTGAAAACTAGAGACCTAGGGGAATCCAAGATGGGGTGACTTGTGTGGCTCGGACCAGGTTCTGTTACCCAGAATCCTTTGCAAACCTCAAAATTTGGCTAAAAAAACACATGTTCCTCACATTTCTGTGGCAGAAAGTTCTGGAATCTGAGAGGAGCCACAAATTTCCTTCCACCCAGCGTTGCCCCACGTCTCCCGATAAAAATGATACCTCACTTGTGTGGGTAGGCCTAGCGCCCGCGACAGGAAAGGCCCCAAAGCGCAACGTGGACACAGCCAAATTTTTGAAGGAAAACAGAGGTGTTTTTTGCAAAGTGCCTACCTGTAGATTTTGGCCTGTAGCTCAGCCGCCACCTAGGGAAACCTACCAAACCTGTGCATTTCTGAAAACTAGAGACCTAGGGGAATCCAAGATGGGGTGACTTGTGTGGCTCGGACCCGGTTCTGTTACCCAGAATCCTTTGCAAACCTCAGAATTTGGCTAAAAAAACACATGTTCCTCACATTTCTGTGGCAGAAAGTTCTGGAATCTGAGAGGAGCCACAAATTTCCTTCCACCCAGCGTTCCCCCACGTCTCCCGATAAAAATGATACCTCACTTGTGTGGGTAGGCCTAGCGCCCGCGACAGAAACGCCCCAAAGCGCAACGTGGACACAGCCACATTTTTGAAAGAAAACAGAGGTGTTTTTTGCAAAGTGCCTACCTGTAGATTTTGGCCTGTAGCTCAGCCGCCACCTAGGGAAACCTACCAAACCTGTGCATTTCTGAAAACTAGAGACCTAGGGGAATCCAAGATGGGGTGACTTGTGTGGCTCGGACCAGGTTCTGTTACCCAGAATCCTTTGCAAACCTCAAAATTTGGCTAAAAAAACACATGTTCCTCACATTTCTGTGGCAGAAAGTTCTGGAATCTGAGAGGAGCCACAAATTTCCTTCCACCCAGCGTTGCCCCACGTCTCCCGATAAAAATGATACCTCACTTGTGTGGGTAGGCCTAGCGCCCGCGACAGGAAAGGCCCCAAAGCGCAACGTGGACACAGCCAAATTTTTGAAGGAAAACAGAGGTGTTTTTTGCAAAGTGCCTACCTGTAGATTTTGGCCTGTAGCTCAGCCGCCACCTAGGGAAACCTACCAAACCTGTGCATTTCTGAAAACTAGAGACCTAGGGGAATCCAAGATGGGGTGACTTGTGTGGCTCGGACCAGGTTCTGTTACCCAGAATCCTTTGCAAACCTCAAAATTTGGCTAAAAAAACACATGTTCCTCACATTTCTGTGGCAGAAAGTTCTGGAATCTGAGGGGAGCCACAAATTTCCTTCCACCCAGCGTTCCCCCATGTTTCCCGATATAAATGATACCTCACTTGTGTGGGTAGGCCTAGTGCCCGCGACAGGAAAGGCCCCAAAGCGCAACGTGGACACAGCCAAATTTTTGAAGGAAAACAGAGGTGTTTTTTGCAAAGTGCCTACCTGTAGATTTTGGCCTGTAGCTCAGCCGCCACCTAGGGAAACCTACCAAACCTGTGCATTTCTGAAAACTAGAGACCCAGGGGAATCCAAGATGGGGTGACTTGTGTGGCTCGGACCAGGTTCTGTTACCCAGAATCCTTTGCAAACCTCAAAATTTGGCTAAAAAAACACATGTTTCTCACATTTCTGTGGCAGAAAGTTCTGGAATCTGAGGGGAGCCACAAATTTCCTTCCACCCAGCGTTCCCCCACGTCTCCCGATATAAATGATACCTCACTTGTGTGGGTAGGCCTAGCGCCCGCGACAGGAAACGCCCCAAAGCACAACGTGGACACAGCCAAATTTTTGAAGGAAAACAGAGGTGTTTTTTGCAAAGTGCCTACCTGTAGATTTTGGCCTGTAGCTCAGCCGCCACCTAGGGAAACCTACCAAACCTGTGCAATTCTGAAAACTAGAGACCTAGGGGAATCCAAGATGGGGTGACTTGTGTGGCTCGGACCAGGTTCTGTTACCCAGAATCCTTTGCAAACCTCAAAATTTGGCTAAAAAAAACACATGTTCCTCACATTTCTGTGGCAGAAAGTTCTGGAATCTGAGAGGAGCCACAAATTTCCTTCCACCCAGCGTTCCCCCACGTCTCCCGATAAAAATGATACCTCACTTGTGTGGGTAGGCCTAGCGCCCGCCACAGGAAACGCCCCAAAGCGCAACGTGGACACAGCCAAATTTTTGAAGGAAAACAGAGGTGTTTTTTGCAAAGTGCCTACCTGTAGATTTTGGCCTGTAGCTCAGCCGCCACCTAGGGATACCTACCAAACCTGTGCATTTCTGAAAACTAGAGACATAGGGGAATCCAAGATGGGGTGACTTGTGTGGCTCGGACCAGGTTCTGTTACCCAGAATCCTTTGCAAACCTCAAAATTTGGCTAAAAAAAACACATGTTCCTCACATTTCTGTAGCAGAAAGTTCTGGAATCTGAGAGGAGCCACAAAATTCCTTCCACCCAGCGTTCCCCCACGTCTCCCGATAAAAATGATACCTCACTTGTGTGGGTAGGCCTAGCGCCCGCAACAGGAAACGCCCCAAAGCGCAACGTGGACACAGCCAAATTTTTGAAGGAAAACAGAGGTGTTTTTTGCAAAGTGCCTACCTGTAGATTTTGGCCTGTAGCTCAGCCGCCACCTAACGAAACCTACCAAACCTGTGCAATTCTGAAAACTAGAGACCTAGGGGAATCCAAGATGGGGTGACTTGTGTGGCTCGGACCCGGTTCTGTTACCCAGAATCCTTTGCAAACCTCAGAATTTGGCTAAAAAAACACATGTTCCTCACATTTCTGTGGCAGAAAGTTCTGGAATCTGAGAGGAGCCACAAATTTCCTTCCACCCAGCGTTCCCCCACGTCTCCCGATAAAAATGATACCTCACTTGTGTGGGTAGGCCTAGCGCCCGCGACAGAAACGCCCCAAAGCGCAACGTGGACACAGCCACATTTTTGAAAGAAAACAGAGGTGTTTTTTGCAAAGTGCCTACCTGTAGATTTTGGCCTGTAGCTCAGCCGCCACCTAGGGAAACCTACCAAACCTGTGCATTTCTGAAAACTAGAGACCTAGGGGAATCCAAGATGGGGTGACTTGTGTGGCTCGGACCAGGTTCTGTTACCCAGAATCCTTTGCAAACCTCAAAATTTGGCTAAAAAAACACATGTTCCTCACATTTCTGTGGCAGAAAGTTCTGGAATCTGAGAGGAGCCACAAATTTCCTTCCACCCAGCGTTGCCCCACGTCTCCCGATAAAAATGATACCTCACTTGTGTGGGTAGGCCTAGCGCCCGCGACAGGAAAGGCCCCAAAGCGCAACGTGGACACAGCCAAATTTTTGAAGGAAAACAGAGGTGTTTTTTGCAAAGTGCCTACCTGTAGATTTTGGCCTGTAGCTCAGCCGCCACCTAGGGAAACCTACCAAACCTGTGCATTTCTGAAAACTAGAGACCTAGGGGAATCCAAGATGGGGTGACTTGTGTGGCTCGGACCAGGTTCTGTTACCCAGAATCCTTTGCAAACCTCAAAATTTGGCTAAAAAAACACATGTTCCTCACATTTCTGTGGCAGAAAGTTCTGGAATCTGAGGGGAGCCACAAATTTCCTTCCACCCAGCGTTCCCCCACGTCTCCCGATATAAATGATACCTCACTTGTGTGGGTAGGCCTAGCGCCCGCGACAGGAAACGGCCCAAAGCACAACGTGGACACAGCCAAATTTTTGAAGGAAAACAGAGGTGTTTTTTGCAAAGTGCCTACCTGTAGATTTTGGCCTGTAGCTCAGCCGCCACCTAGGGAAACCTACCAAACCTGTGCAATTCTGAAAACTAGAGACCTAGGGGAATCCAAGATGGGGTGACTTGTGTGGCTCGGACCAGGTTCTGTTACCCAGAATCCTTTGCAAACCTCAAAATTTGGCTAAAAAAACACATGTTCCTCACATTTCTGTGGCAGAAAGTTCTGGAATCTGAGAGGAGCCACAAATTTCCTTCCACCCAGCGTTCCCCCACGTCTCCCGATAAAAATGATACCTCACTTGTGTGGGTAGGCCTAGCGCCCGCAACAGGAAACGCCCCAAAGCGCAACGTGGACACAGCCAAATGTTTGAAGGAAAACAGAGGTGTTTTTTGCAAAGTGCCTACCTGTAGATTTTGGCCTGTAGCTCAGCCGCCACCTAGGGAAACCTACCAAACCTGTGCATTTCTGAAAACTAGAGACCTAGGGGAATCCAAGATGGGGTGACTTGTGTGGCTCGGACCAGGTTCTGTTACCCAGAATCCTTTGCAAACCTCAAAATTTGGCTAAAAAAACACATGTTCCTCACATTTCTGTGGCAGAAAGTTCTGGAATCTGAGAGGAGCCACAAATTTCCTTCCACCCAGCGTTCCCCCACGTCTCCCGATAAAAATGATACCTCACTTGTGTGGGTAGGCCTAGCGCCCGCAACAGGAAACGCCCCAAAGCGCAACGTGGACACAGCCAAATTTTTGAAGGAAAACAGAGGTGTTTTTTGCAAAGTGCCTACCTGTAGATTTTGGCCTGTAGCTCAGCCGCCACCTAGGGAAACCTACCAAACCTGTGCAATTCTGAAAACTAGAGACCTAGGGGAATCCAAGATGGGGTGACTTGTGTGGCTCGGACCAGGTTCTGTTACCCAGAATCCTTTGCAAACCTCAAAATTTGGCTAAAAAAACACATGTTCCTCACATTTCTGTGGCAGAAAGTTCTGGAATCTGAGAGGAGCCACAAATTTCCTTCCACCCAGCGTTCCCCCACGTCTCCCGATAAAAATGATACCTCACTTGTGTGGGTAGGCCTAGCGCCCGCAACAGGAAACGCCCCAAAGCGCAACGTGGACACAGCCAAATTTTTGAAGGAAAACAGAGGTGTTTTTTGCAAAGTGCCTACCTGTAGATTTTGGCCTGTAGCTCAGCCGCCACCTAACGAAACCTACCAAACCTGTGCAATTCTGAAAACTAGAGACCTAGGGGAATCCAAGATGGGGTGACTTGTGTGGCTCGGACCCGGTTCTGTTACCCAGAATCCTTTGCAAACCTCAGAATTTGGCTAAAAAAACACATGTTCCTCACATTTCTGTGGCAGAAAGTTCTGGAATCTGAGAGGAGCCACAAATTTCCTTCCACCCAGCGTTCCCCCACGTCTCCCGATAAAAATGATACCTCACTTGTGTGGGTAGGCCTAGCGCCCGCGACAGAAACGCCCCAAAGCGCAACGTGGACACAGCCACATTTTTGAAAGAAAACAGAGGTGTTTTTTGCAAAGTGCCTACCTGTAGATTTTGGCCTGTAGCTCAGCCGCCACCTAGGGAAACCTACCACACCTGTGCATTTCTGAAAACTAGAGACCTAGGGGAATCCAAGATGGGGTGACTTGTGTGGCTCGGACCAGGTTCTGTTACCCAGAATCCTTTGCAAACCTCAAAATTTGGCTAAAAAAACACATGTTCCTCACATTTCTGTGGCAGAAAGTTCTGGAATCTGAGAGGAGCCACAAATTTCCTTCCACCCAGCGTTGCCCCACGTCTCCCGATAAAAATGATACCTCACTTGTGTGGGTAGGCCTAGCGCCCGCGACAGGAAAGGCCCCAAAGCGCAACGTGGACACAGCCAAATTTTTGAAGGAAAACAGAGGTGTTTTTTGCAAAGTGCCTACCTGTAGATTTTGGCCTGTAGCTCAGCCGCCACCTAGGGAAACCTACCAAACCTGTGCATTTCTGAAAACTAGAGACCTAGGGGAATCCAAGATGGGGTGACTTGTGTGGCTCGGACCAGGTTCTGTTACCCAGAATCCTTTGCAAACCTCAAAATTTGGCAAAAAAAACACATGTTCCTCACATTTCTGTGGCAGAAAGTTCTGGAATCTGAGAGGAGCCACAAATTTCCTTCCACCCAGCGTTCCCCCACGTCTCCCGATAAAAATGATACCTCACTTGTGTGGGTAGGCCTAGCGCCCGCAACAGGAAACGCCCCAAAGCGCAACGTGGACACAGCCAAATTTTTTAAGGAAAACAGAGGTGTTTTTTGCAAAGTGCCTACCTGTAGATTTTGGCCTGTAGCTCAGCCGCCACCTAGGGAAACCTACCAAACCTGTGCATTTCTGAAAACTAGAGACCTAGGGGAATCCAAGATGGGGTGACTTGTGTGGCTCGGACCAGGTTCTGTTACCCAGAATCCTTTGCAAACCTCAAAATTTGGCTAAAAAAACACATGTTCCTCACATTTCTGTGGCAGAAAGTTCTGGAATCTGAGAGGAGCCACAAATTTCCTTCCACCCAGCGTTGCCCCACGTCTCCCGATAAAAATGATACCTCACTTGTGTGGGTAGGCCTAGCGCCCGCGACAGGAAAGGCCCCAAAGCGCAACGTGGACACAGCCAAATTTTTGAAGGAAAACAGAGGTGTTTTTTGCAAAGTGCCTACCTGTAGATTTTGGCCTGTAGCTCAGCCGCCACCTAGGGAAACCTACCAAACCTGTGCATTTCTGAAAACTAGAGACCTAGGGGAATCCAAGATGGGGTGACTTGTGTGGCTCGGACCCGGTTCTGTTACCCAGAATCCTTTGCAAACCTCAGAATTTGGCTAAAAAAACACATGTTCCTCACATTTCTGTGGCAGAAAGTTCTGGAATCTGAGAGGAGCCACAAATTTCCTTCCACCCAGCGTTCCCCCACGTCTCCCGATAAAAATGATACCTCACTTGTGTGGGTAGGCCTAGCGCCCGCGACAGAAACGCCCCAAAGCGCAACGTGGACACAGCCACATTTTTGAAAGAAAACAGAGGTGTTTTTTGCAAAGTGCCTACCTGTAGATTTTGGCCTGTAGCTCAGCCGCCACCTAGGGAAACCTACCAAACCTGTGCATTTCTGAAAACTAGAGACCTAGGGGAATCCAAGATGGGGTGACTTGTGTGGCTCGGACCAGGTTCTGTTACCCAGAATCCTTTGCAAACCTCAAAATTTGGCTAAAAAAACACATGTTCCTCACATTTCTGTGGCAGAAAGTTCTGGAATCTGAGAGGAGCCACAAATTTCCTTCCACCCAGCGTTGCCCCACGTCTCCCGATAAAAATGATACCTCACTTGTGTGGGTAGGCCTAGCGCCCGCGACAGGAAAGGCCCCAAAGCGCAACGTGGACACAGCCAAATTTTTGAAGGAAAACAGAGGTGTTTTTTGCAAAGTGCCTACCTGTAGATTTTGGCCTGTAGCTCAGCCGCCACCTAGGGAAACCTACCAAACCTGTGCATTTCTGAAAACTAGAGACCTAGGGGAATCCAAGATGGGGTGACTTGTGTGGCTCGGACCAGGTTCTGTTACCCAGAATCCTTTGCAAACCTCAAAATTTGGCTAAAAAAACACATGTTCCTCACATTTCTGTGGCAGAAAGTTCTGGAATCTGAGGGGAGCCACAAATTTCCTTCCACCCAGCGTTCCCCCATGTTTCCCGATATAAATGATACCTCACTTGTGTGGGTAGGCCTAGTGCCCGCGACAGGAAAGGCCCCAAAGCGCAACGTGGACACAGCCAAATTTTTGAAGGAAAACAGAGGTGTTTTTTGCAAAGTGCCTACCTGTAGATTTTGGCCTGTAGCTCAGCCGCCACCTAGGGAAACCTACCAAACCTGTGCATTTCTGAAAACTAGAGACCCAGGGGAATCCAAGATGGGGTGACTTGTGTGGCTCGGACCAGGTTCTGTTACCCAGAATCCTTTGCAAACCTCAAAATTTGGCTAAAAAAACACATGTTTCTCACATTTCTGTGGCAGAAAGTTCTGGAATCTGAGGGGAGCCACAAATTTCCTTCCACCCAGCGTTCCCCCACGTCTCCCGATATAAATGATACCTCACTTGTGTGGGTAGGCCTAGCGCCCGCGACAGGAAACGCCCCAAAGCACAACGTGGACACAGCCAAATTTTTGAAGGAAAACAGAGGTGTTTTTTGCAAAGTGCCTACCTGTAGATTTTGGCCTGTAGCTCAGCCGCCACCTAGGGAAACCTACCAAACCTGTGCAATTCTGAAAACTAGAGACCTAGGGGAATCCAAGATGGGGTGACTTGTGTGGCTCGGACCAGGTTCTGTTACCCAGAATCCTTTGCAAACCTCAAAATTTGGCTAAAAAAACACATGTTCCTCACATTTCTGTGGCAGAAAGTTCTGGAATCTGAGAGGAGCCACAAATTTCCTTCCACCCAGCGTTCCCCCACGTCTCCCGATAAAAATGATACCTCACTTGTGTGGGTAGGCCTAGCGCCCGCCACAGGAAACGCCCCAAAGCGCAACGTGGACACAGCCAAATTTTTGAAGGAAAACAGAGGTGTTTTTTGCAAAGTGCCTACCTGTAGATTTTGGCCTGTAGCTCAGCCGCCACCTAGGGATACCTACCAAACCTGTGCATTTCTGAAAACTAGAGACATAGGGGAATCCAAGATGGGGTGACTTGTGTGGCTCGGACCAGGTTCTGTTACCCAGAATCCTTTGCAAACCTCAAAATTTGGCTAAAAAAACACATGTTCCTCACATTTCTGTAGCAGAAAGTTCTGGAATCTGAGAGGAGCCACAAAATTCCTTCCACCCAGCGTTCCCCCACGTCTCCCGATAAAAATGATACCTCACTTGTGTGGGTAGGCCTAGCGCCCGCAACAGGAAACGCCCCAAAGCGCAACGTGGACACAGCCAAATTTTTGAAGGAAAACAGAGGTGTTTTTTGCAAAGTGCCTACCTGTAGATTTTGGCCTGTAGCTCAGCCGCCACCTAACGAAACCTACCAAACCTGTGCAATTCTGAAAACTAGAGACCTAGGGGAATCCAAGATGGGGTGACTTGTGTGGCTCGGACCCGGTTCTGTTACCCAGAATCCTTTGCAAACCTCAGAATTTGGCTAAAAAAACACATGTTCCTCACATTTCTGTGGCAGAAAGTTCTGGAATCTGAGAGGAGCCACAAATTTCCTTCCACCCAGCGTTCCCCCACGTCTCCCGATAAAAATGATACCTCACTTGTGTGGGTAGGCCTAGCGCCCGCGACAGAAACGCCCCAAAGCGCAACGTGGACACAGCCACATTTTTGAAAGAAAACAGAGGTGTTTTTTGCAAAGTGCCTACCTGTAGATTTTGGCCTGTAGCTCAGCCGCCACCTAGGGAAACCTACCAAACCTGTGCATTTCTGAAAACTAGAGACCTAGGGGAATCCAAGATGGGGTGACTTGTGTGGCTCGGACCAGGTTCTGTTACCCAGAATCCTTTGCAAACCTCAAAATTTGGCTAAAAAAACACATGTTCCTCACATTTCTGTGGCAGAAAGTTCTGGAATCTGAGAGGAGCCACAAATTTCCTTCCACCCAGCGTTGCCCCACGTCTCCCGATAAAAATGATACCTCACTTGTGTGGGTAGGCCTAGCGCCCGCGACAGGAAAGGCCCCAAAGCGCAACGTGGACACAGCCAAATTTTTGAAGGAAAACAGAGGTGTTTTTTGCAAAGTGCCTACCTGTAGATTTTGGCCTGTAGCTCAGCCGCCACCTAGGGAAACCTACCAAACCTGTGCATTTCTGAAAACTAGAGACCTAGGGGAATCCAAGATGGGGTGACTTGTGTGGCTCGGACCAGGTTCTGTTACCCAGAATCCTTTGCAAACCTCAAAATTTGGCTAAAAAAACACATGTTCCTCACATTTCTGTGGCAGAAAGTTCTGGAATCTGAGGGGAGCCACAAATTTCCTTCCACCCAGCGTTCCCCCACGTCTCCCGATATAAATGATACCTCACTTGTGTGGGTAGGCCTAGCGCCCGCGACAGGAAACGGCCCAAAGCACAACGTGGACACAGCCAAATTTTTGAAGGAAAACAGAGGTGTTTTTTGCAAAGTGCCTACCTGTAGATTTTGGCCTGTAGCTCAGCCGCCACCTAGGGAAACCTACCAAACCTGTGCAATTCTGAAAACTAGAGACCTAGGGGAATCCAAGATGGGGTGACTTGTGTGGCTCGGACCAGGTTCTGTTACCCAGAATCCTTTGCAAACCTCAAAATTTGGCTAAAAAAACACATGTTCCTCACATTTCTGTGGCAGAAAGTTCTGGAATCTGAGAGGAGCCACAAATTTCCTTCCACCCAGCGTTCCCCCACGTCTCCCGATAAAAATGATACCTCACTTGTGTGGGTAGGCCTAGCGCCCGCAACAGGAAACGCCCCAAAGCGCAACGTGGACACAGCCAAATGTTTGAAGGAAAACAGAGGTGTTTTTTGCAAAGTGCCTACCTGTAGATTTTGGCCTGTAGCTCAGCCGCCACCTAGGGAAACCTACCAAACCTGTGCATTTCTGAAAACTAGAGACCTAGGGGAATCCAAGATGGGGTGACTTGTGTGGCTCGGACCAGGTTCTGTTACCCAGAATCCTTTGCAAACCTCAAAATTTGGCTAAAAAAACACATGTTCCTCACATTTCTGTGGCAGAAAGTTCTGGAATCTGAGAGGAGCCACAAATTTCCTTCCACCCAGCGTTCCCCCACGTCTCCCGATAAAAATGATACCTCACTTGTGTGGGTAGGCCTAGCGCCCGCAACAGGAAACGCCCCAAAGCGCAACGTGGACACAGCCAAATTTTTGAAGGAAAACAGAGGTGTTTTTTGCAAAGTGCCTACCTGTAGATTTTGGCCTGTAGCTCAGCCGCCACCTAGGGAAACCTACCAAACCTGTGCAATTCTGAAAACTAGAGACCTAGGGGAATCCAAGATGGGGTGACTTGTGTGGCTCGGACCAGGTTCTGTTACCCAGAATCCTTTGCAAACCTCAAAATTTGGCTAAAAAAACACATGTTCCTCACATTTCTGTGGCAGAAAGTTCTGGAATCTGAGAGGAGCCACAAATTTCCTTCCACCCAGCGTTCCCCCACGTCTCCCGATAAAAATGATACCTCACTTGTGTGGGTAGGCCTAGCGCCCGCAACAGGAAACGCCCCAAAGCGCAACGTGGACACAGCCAAATTTTTGAAGGAAAACAGAGGTGTTTTTTGCAAAGTGCCTACCTGTAGATTTTGGCCTGTAGCTCAGCCGCCACCTAACGAAACCTACCAAACCTGTGCAATTCTGAAAACTAGAGACCTAGGGGAATCCAAGATGGGGTGACTTGTGTGGCTCGGACCCGGTTCTGTTACCCAGAATCCTTTGCAAACCTCAGAATTTGGCTAAAAAAACACATGTTCCTCACATTTCTGTGGCAGAAAGTTCTGGAATCTGAGAGGAGCCACAAATTTCCTTCCACCCAGCGTTCCCCCACGTCTCCCGATAAAAATGATACCTCACTTGTGTGGGTAGGCCTAGCGCCCGCGACAGAAACGCCCCAAAGCGCAACGTGGACACAGCCACATTTTTGAAAGAAAACAGAGGTGTTTTTTGCAAAGTGCCTACCTGTAGATTTTGGCCTGTAGCTCAGCCGCCACCTAGGGAAACCTACCACACCTGTGCATTTCTGAAAACTAGAGACCTAGGGGAATCCAAGATGGGGTGACTTGTGTGGCTCGGACCAGGTTCTGTTACCCAGAATCCTTTGCAAACCTCAAAATTTGGCTAAAAAAACACATGTTCCTCACATTTCTGTGGCAGAAAGTTCTGGAATCTGAGAGGAGCCACAAATTTCCTTCCACCCAGCGTTGCCCCACGTCTCCCGATAAAAATGATACCTCACTTGTGTGGGTAGGCCTAGCGCCCGCGACAGGAAAGGCCCCAAAGCGCAACGTGGACACAGCCAAATTTTTGAAGGAAAACAGAGGTGTTTTTTGCAAAGTGCCTACCTGTAGATTTTGGCCTGTAGCTCAGCCGCCACCTAGGGAAACCTACCAAACCTGTGCATTTCTGAAAACTAGAGACCTAGGGGAATCCAAGATGGGGTGACTTGTGTGGCTCGGACCAGGTTCTGTTACCCAGAATCCTTTGCAAACCTCAAAATTTGGCAAAAAAAACACATGTTCCTCACATTTCTGTGGCAGAAAGTTCTGGAATCTGAGAGGAGCCACAAATTTCCTTCCACCCAGCGTTCCCCCACGTCTCCCGATAAAAATGATACCTCACTTGTGTGGGTAGGCCTAGCGCCCGCAACAGGAAACGCCCCAAAGCGCAACGTGGACACAGCCAAATTTTTTAAGGAAAACAGAGGTGTTTTTTGCAAAGTGCCTACCTGTAGATTTTGGCCTGTAGCTCAGCCGCCACCTAGGGAAACCTACCAAACCTGTGCAATTCTGAAAACTAGAGACCTAGGGGAATCCAAGATGGGGTGACTTGTGTGGCTCGGACCAGGTTCTGTTACCCAGAATCCTTTGCAAACCTCAAAATTTGGCTAAAAAACCACATGTTCCTCATATTTCTGTGGCAGAAAGTTCTGGAATCTGAGAGGAGCCACAAATTTCCTTCCACCCAGCGTTCCCCCACGTCTCCCGATAAAAATGATACCTCACTTGTGTGGGTAGGCCTAGCGCCCGCGACAGGAAACGCCCCACAGCGCAACGTGGACACAGCCAAATTTTTGAAGGAAAACAGAGGTGTTTTTTGCAAAGTGCCTACCTGTAGATTTTGGCCTGTAGCTCAGCCGCCACCTAGGGATACCTACCAAACCTGTGCATTTCTGAAAACTAGAGACCTAGGGGAATCCAAGATGGGGTGACTTGTGTGGCTCGGACTAGGTTCTGTTACCCAGAATCCTTTGCAAACCTCAAAATTTGGCTAAAAAAACACATGTTCCTCACATTTCTGTGGCAGAAAGTTCTGGAATCTGAGAGGAGCCACAAATTTCCTTCCACCAGCGTTCCCCCACGTCTCCCGATACAAATGATACCTCACTTGTGTGGGTAGGCCTAGCGCCCGCGACAGGAATCGCCCCAAAGCGCAACGTGGACACAGCCAAATTTTTGAAGGAAAACAGAGGTGTTTTTTGCAAAGTGCCTAGCTGTAGATTTTGGCCTGTAGCTCAGCCGCCACCTAGGGAAACCTACCAAACCTGTGCATTTCTGAAAACTAGAGACCTAGGGGAATCCAAGATGGGGTGACTTGTGTGGCTCGGACCAGGTTCTGTTACCCAGAATCCTTTGCAAACCTCAAAATTTGGCTAAAAAAACACATGTTCCTCACATTTCTGTGGCAGAAAGTTCTGGAATCTGAGAGGAGCCACAAATTTCCTTCCACCCAGCGTTGCCCCACGTCTCCCGATAAAAATGATACCTCACTTGTGTGGGTAGGCCTAGCGCCCGCGACAGGAAAGGCCCCAAAGCGCAACGTGGACACAGCCAAATTTTTGAAGGAAAACAGAGGTGTTTTTTGCAAAGTGCCTACCTGTAGATTTTGTCCTGTAGCTCAGCCGCCACCTAGGGAAACCTACCAAACCTGTGCATTTCTGAAAACTAGAGACCCAGGGGAATCCAAGATGGGGTGACTTGTGTGGCTCGGACCAGGTTCTGTTACCCAGAATCCTTTGCAAACCTCAAAATTTGGCTAAAAAAACACATGTTCCTCACATTTCTGTGGCAGAAAGTTCTGGAATCTGAGGGGAGCCACAAATTTCCTTCCACCCAGCGTTCCCCCACGTCTCCCGATATAAATGATACCTCACTTGTGTGGGTAGGCCTAGCGCCCGCGACAGGAAACGCCCCAAAGCACAACGTGGACACAGCCAAATTTTTGAAGGAAAACAGAGGTGTTTTTTGCAAAGTGCCTACCTGTAGATTTTGGCCTGTAGCTCAGCCGCCACCTAGGGAAACCTACCAAACCTGTGCAATTCTGAAAACTAGAGACCTAGGGGAATCCAAGATGGGGTGACTTGTGTGGCTCGGACCAGGTTCTGTTACCCAGAATCCTTTGCAAACCTCAAAATTTGGCTAAAAAAACTCATGTTCCTCACATTTCTGTGGCAGAAAGTTCTGGAATCTGAGAGGAGCCACAAATTTCCTTCCACCCAGCGTTCCCCCACGTCTCCCGATAAAAATGATACCTCACTTGTGTGGGTAGGCCTAGCGCCCGCCACAGGAAACGCCCCAAAGCGCAACGTGGACACAGCCAAATTTTTGAAGGAAAACAGAGGTGTTTTTTGCAAAGTGCCTACCTGTAGATTTTGGCCTGTAGCTCAGCCGCCACCTAGGGATACCTACCAAACCTGTGCATTTCTGAAAACTAGAGACATAGGGGAATCCAAGATGGGGTGACTTGTGTGGCTCGGACCAGGTTCTGTTACCCAGAATCCTTTGCAAACCTCAAAATTTGGCTAAAAAAACACATGTTCCTCACATTTCTGTAGCAGAAAGTTCTGGAATCTGAGAGGAGCCACAAAATTCCTTCCACCCAGCGTTCCCCCACGTCTCCCGATAAAAATGATACCTCACTTGTGTGGGTAGGCCTAGCGCCCGCAACAGGAAACGCCCCAAAGCGCAACGTGGACACAGCCAAATTTTTGAAGGAAAACAGAGGTGTTTTTTGCAAAGTGCCTACCTGTAGATTTTGGCCTGTAGCTCAGCCGCCACCTAACGAAACCTACCAAACCTGTGCAATTCTGAAAACTAGAGACCTAGGGGAATCCAAGATGGGGTGACTTGTGTGGCTCGGACCCGGTTCTGTTACCCAGAATCCTTTGCAAACCTCAGAATTTGGCTAAAAAAACACATGTTCCTCACATTTCTGTGGCAGAAAGTTCTGGAATCTGAGAGGAGCCACAAATTTCCTTCCACCCAGCGTTCCCCCACGTCTCCCGATAAAAATGATACCTCACTTGTGTGGGTAGGCCTAGCGCCCGCGACAGAAACGCCCCAAAGCGCAACGTGGACACAGCCACATTTTTGAAAGAAAACAGAGGTGTTTTTTGCAAAGTGCCTACCTGTAGATTTTGGCCTGTAGCTCAGCCGCCACCTAGGGAAACCTACCAAACCTGTGCATTTCTGAAAACTAGAGACCTAGGGGAATCCAAGATGGGGTGACTTGTGTGGCTCGGACCAGGTTCTGTTACCCAGAATCCTTTGCAAACCTCAAAATTTGGCTAAAAAAACACATGTTCCTCACATTTCTGTGGCAGAAAGTTCTGGAATCTGAGAGGAGCCACAAATTTCCTTCCACCCAGCGTTGCCCCACGTCTCCCGATAAAAATGATACCTCACTTGTGTGGGTAGGCCTAGCGCCCGCGACAGGAAAGGCCCCAAAGCGCAACGTGGACACAGCCAAATTTTTGAAGGAAAACAGAGGTGTTTTTTGCAAAGTGCCTACCTGTAGATTTTGGCCTGTAGCTCAGCCGCCACCTAGGGAAACCTACCAAACCTGTGCATTTCTGAAAACTAGAGACCTAGGGGAATCCAAGATGGGGTGACTTGTGTGGCTCGGACCAGGTTCTGTTACCCAGAATCCTTTGCAAACCTCAAAATTTGGCTAAAAAAACACATGTTCCTCACATTTCTGTGGCAGAAAGTTCTGGAATCTGAGGGGAGCCACAAATTTCCTTCCACCCAGCGTTCCCCCATGTCTCCCGATATAAATGATACCTCACTTGTGTGGGTAGGCCTAGCGCCCGCGACAGGAAAGGCCCCAAAGCGCAACGTGGACACAGCCAAATTTTTGAAGGAAAACAGAGGTGTTTTTTGCAAAGTGCCTACCTGTAGATTTTGGCCTGTAGCTCAGCCGCCACCTAGGGAAACCTACCAAACCTGTGCATTTCTGAAAACTAGAGACCCAGGGGAATCCAAGATGGGGTGACTTGTGTGGCTCGGACCAGGTTCTGTTACCCAGAATCCTTTGCAAACCTCAAAATTTGGCTAAAAAAACACATGTTCCTCACATTTCTGTGGCAGAAAGTTCTGGAATCTGAGGGGAGCCACAAATTTCCTTCCACCCAGCGTTCCCCCACGTCTCCCGATATAAATGATACCTCACTTGTGTGGGTAGGCCTAGCGCCCGCGACAGGAAACGCCCCAAAGCACAACGTGGACACAGCCAAATTTTTGAAGGAAAACAGAGGTGTTTTTTGCAAAGTGCCTACCTGTAGATTTTGGCCTGTAGCTCAGCCGCCACCTAGGGAAACCTACCAAACCTGTGCAATTCTGAAAACTAGAGACCTAGGGGAATCCAAGATGGGGTGACTTGTGTGGCTCGGACCAGGTTCTGTTACCCAGAATCCTTTGCAAACCTCAAAATTTGGCTAAAAAAACACATGTTCCTCACATTTCTGTGGCAGAAAGTTCTGGAATCTGAGAGGAGCCACAAATTTCCTTCCACCCAGCGTTCCCCCATGTCTCCCGATAAAAATGATACCTCACTTGTGTGGGTAGGCCTAGCGCCCGCCACAGGAAACGCCCCAAAGCGCAACGTGGACACAGCCAAATTTTTGAAGGAAAACAGAGGTGTTTTTTGCAAAGTGCCTACCTGTAGATTTTGGCCTGTAGCTCAGCCGCCACCTAGGGATACCTACCAAACCTGTGCATTTCTGAAAACTAGAGACATAGGGGAATCCAAGATGGGGTGACTTGTGTGGCTCGGACCAGGTTCTGTTACCCAGAATCCTTTGCAAACCTCAAAATTTGGCTAAAAAAACACATGTTCCTCACATTTCTGTAGCAGAAAGTTCTGGAATCTGAGAGGAGCCACAAAATTCCTTCCACCCAGCGTTCCCCCACGTCTCCCGATAAAAATGATACCTCACTTGTGTGGGTAGGCCTAGCGCCCGCAACAGGAAACGCCCCAAAGCGCAACGTGGACACAGCCAAATTTTTGAAGGAAAACAGAGGTGTTTTTTGCAAAGTGCCTACCTGTAGATTTTGGCCTGTAGCTCAGCCGCCACCTAACGAAACCTACCAAACCTGTGCAATTCTGAAAACTAGAGACCTAGGGGAATCCAAGATGGGGTGACTTGTGTGGCTCGGACCCGGTTCTGTTACCCAGAATCCTTTGCAAACCTCAGAATTTGGCTAAAAAAACACATGTTCCTCACATTTCTGTGGCAGAAAGTTCTGGAATCTGAGAGGAGCCACAAATTTCCTTCCACCCAGCGTTCCCCCACGTCTCCCGATAAAAATGATACCTCACTTGTGTGGGTAGGCCTAGCGCCCGCGACAGAAACGCCCCAAAGCGCAACGTGGACACAGCCACATTTTTGAAAGAAAACAGAGGTGTTTTTTGCAAAGTGCCTACCTGTAGATTTTGGCCTGTAGCTCAGCCGCCACCTAGGGAAACCTACCAAACCTGTGCATTTCTGAAAACTAGAGACCTAGGGGAATCCAAGATGGGGTGACTTGTGTGGCTCGGACCAGGTTCTGTTACCCAGAATCCTTTGCAAACCTCAAAATTTGGCTAAAAAAACACATGTTCCTCACATTTCTGTGGCAGAAAGTTCTGGAATCTGAGAGGAGCCACAAATTTCCTTCCACCCAGCGTTGCCCCACGTCTCCCGATAAAAATGATACCTCACTTGTGTGGGTAGGCCTAGCGCCCGCGACAGGAAAGGCCCCAAAGCGCAACGTGGACACAGCCAAATTTTTGAAGGAAAACAGAGGTGTTTTTTGCAAAGTGCCTACCTGTAGATTTTGGCCTGTAGCTCAGCCGCCACCTAGGGAAACCTACCAAACCTGTGCATTTCTGAAAACTAGAGACCTAGGGGAATCCAAGATGGGGTGACTTGTGTGGCTCGGACCAGGTTCTGTTACCCAGAATCCTTTGCAAACCTCAAAATTTGGCTAAAAAAACACATGTTCCTCACATTTCTGTGGCAGAAAGTTCTGGAATCTGAGGGGAGCCACAAATTTCCTTCCACCCAGCGTTCCCCCACGTCTCCCGATATAAATGATACCTCACTTGTGTGGGTAGGCCTAGCGCCCGCGACAGGAAACGGCCCAAAGCACAACGTGGACACAGCCAAATTTTTGAAGGAAAACAGAGGTGTTTTTTGCAAAGTGCCTACCTGTAGATTTTGGCCTGTAGCTCAGCCGCCACCTAGGGAAACCTACCAAACCTGTGCAATTCTGAAAACTAGAGACCTAGGGGAATCCAAGATGGGGTGACTTGTGTGGCTCGGACCAGGTTCTGTTACCCAGAATCCTTTGCAAACCTCAAAATTTGGCTAAAAAAACACATGTTCCTCACATTTCTGTGGCAGAAAGTTCTGGAATCTGAGAGGAGCCACAAATTTCCTTCCACCCAGCGTTCCCCCACGTCTCCCGATAAAAATGATACCTCACTTGTGTGGGTAGGCCTAGCGCCCGCAACAGGAAACGCCCCAAAGCGCAACGTGGACACAGCCAAATTTTTGAAGGAAAACAGAGGTGTTTTTTGCAAAGTGCCTACCTGTAGATTTTGGCCTGTAGCTCAGCCGCCACCTAGGGAAACCTACCAAACCTGTGCATTTCTGAAAACTAGAGACCTAGGGGAATCCAAGATGGGGTGACTTGTGTGGCTCGGACCAGGTTCTGTTACCCAGAATCCTTTGCAAACCTCAAAATTTGGCTAAAAAAACACATGTTCCTCACATTTCTGTGGCAGAAAGTTCTGGAATCTGAGAGGAGCCACAAATTTCCTTCCACCCAGCGTTCCCCCACGTCTCCCGATAAAAATGATACCTCACTTGTGTGGGTAGGCCTAGCGCCCGCAACAGGAAACGCCCCAAAGCGCAACGTGGACACAGCCAAATTTTTGAAGGAAAACAGAGGTGTTTTTTGCAAAGTGCCTACCTGTAGATTTTGGCCTGTAGCTCAGCCGCCACCTAGGGAAACCTACCAAACCTGTGCAATTCTGAAAACTAGAGACCTAGGGGAATCCAAGATGGGGTGACTTGTGTGGCTCGGACCAGGTTCTGTTACCCAGAATCCTTTGCAAACCTCAAAATTTGGCTAAAAAAACACATGTTCCTCACATTTCTGTGGCAGAAAGTTCTGGAATCTGAGAGGAGCCACAAATTTCCTTCCACCCAGCGTTCCCCCACGTCTCCCGATAAAAATGATACCTCACTTGTGTGGGTAGGCCTAGCGCCCGCAACAGGAAACGCCCCAAAGCACAACGTGGACACAGCCAAATTTTTGAAGGAAAACAGAGGTGTTTTTTGCAAAGTGCCTACCTGTAGATTTTGGCCTGTAGCTCAGCCGCCACCTAACGAAACCTACCAAACCTGTGCAATTCTGAAAACTAGAGACCTAGGGGAATCCAAGATGGGGTGACTTGTGTGGCTCGGACCCGGTTCTGTTACCCAGAATCCTTTGCAAACCTCAGAATTTGGCTAAAAAAACACATGTTCCTCACATTTCTGTGGCAGAAAGTTCTGGAATCTGAGAGGAGCCACAAATTTCCTTCCACCCAGCGTTCCCCCACGTCTCCCGATAAAAATGATACCTCACTTGTGTGGGTAGGCCTAGCGCCCGCGACAGAAACGCCCCAAAGCGCAACGTGGACACAGCCACATTTTTGAAAGAAAACAGAGGTGTTTTTTGCAAAGTGCCTACCTGTAGATTTTGGCCTGTAGCTCAGCCGCCACCTAGGGAAACCTACCAAACCTGTGCATTTCTGAAAACTAGAGACCTAGGGGAATCCAAGATGGGGTGACTTGTGTGGCTCGGACCAGGTTCTGTTACCCAGAATCCTTTGCAAACCTCAAAATTTGGCTAAAAAAACACATGTTCCTCACATTTCTGTGGCAGAAAGTTCTGGAATCTGAGAGGAGCCACAAATTTCCTTCCACCCAGCGTTGCCCCACGTCTCCCGATAAAAATGATACCTCACTTGTGTGGGTAGGCCTAGCGCCCGCGACAGGAAAGGCCCCAAAGCGCAACGTGGACACAGCCAAATTTTTGAAGGAAAACAGAGGTGTTTTTTGCAAAGTGCCTACCTGTAGATTTTGGCCTGTAGCTCAGCCGCCACCTAGGGAAACCTACCAAACCTGTGCATTTCTGAAAACTAGAGACCTAGGGGAATCCAAGATGGGGTGACTTGTGTGGCTCGGACCAGGTTCTGTTACCCAGAATCCTTTGCAAACCTCAAAATTTGGCAAAAAAAACACATGTTCCTCACATTTCTGTGGCAGAAAGTTCTGGAATCTGAGAGGAGCCACAAATTTCCTTCCACCCAGCGTTCCCCCACGTCTCCCGATAAAAATGATACCTCACTTGTGTGGGTAGGCCTAGCGCCCGCAACAGGAAACGCCCCAAAGCGCAACGTGGACACAGCCAAATTTTTTAAGGAAAACAGAGGTGTTTTTTGCAAAGTGCCTACCTGTAGATTTTGGCCTGTAGCTCAGCCGCCACCTAGGGAAACCTACCAAACCTGTGCATTTCTGAAAACTAGAGACCTAGGGGAATCCAAGATGGGGTGACTTGTGTGGCTCGGACCAGGTTCTGTTACCCAGAATCCTTTGCAAACCTCAAAATTTGGCTAAAAAACCACATGTTCCTCATATTTCTGTGGCAGAAAGTTCTGGAATCTGAGAGGAGCCACAAATTTCCTTCCACCCAGCGTTCCCCCACGTCTCCCGATAAAAATGATACCTCACTTGTGTGGGTAGGCCTAGCGCCCGCGACAGGAAACGCCCCACAGCGCAACGTGGACACAGCCAAATTTTTGAAGGAAAACAGAGGTGTTTTTTGCAAAGTGCCTACCTGTAGATTTTGGCCTGTAGCTCAGCCGCCACCTAGGGATACCTACCAAACCTGTGCATTTCTGAAAACTAGAGACCTAGGGGAATCCAAGATGGGGTGACTTGTGTGGCTCGGACTAGGTTCTGTTACCCAGAATCCTTTGCAAACCTCAAAATTTGGCTAAAAAAACACATGTTCCTCACATTTCTGTGGCAGAAAGTTCTGGAATCTGAGAGGAGCCACAAATTTCCTTCCACCAGCGTTCCCCCACGTCTCCCGATACAAATGATACCTCACTTGTGTGGGTAGGCCTAGCGCCCGCGACAGGAATCGCCCCAAAGCGCAACGTGGACACAGCCAAATTTTTGAAGGAAAACAGAGGTGTTTTTTGCAAAGTGCCTAGCTGTAGATTTTGGCCTGTAGCTCAGCCGCCACCTAGGGAAACCTACCAAACCTGTGCAATTCTGAAAACTAGAGACCTAGGGGAATCCAAGATGGGGTGACTTGTGTGGCTCGGACCAGGTTCTGTTACCCAGAATCCTTTGCAAACCTCAGAATTTGGCTAAAAAAACACATGTTCCTCACATTTCTGTGGCACAAAGTTCTGGAATCTGAGAGGAGCCACAAATTTCCTTCCACCCAGCGTTCCCCCACGTCTCCCGATAAAAATGATACCTCACTTGTGTGGGTAGGCCTAGCGCCCGCGACAGGAAACGCCCAAAAGCGCAACGTGGACACAGCCAAATTTTTGAAGGAAAACAGAGGTGTTTTTTGCAAAGTGCCTACCTGTAGATTTTGGCCTGTAGCTCAGCCGCCACCTAGGGAAACCTACCAAACCTGTGCATGTTTGAAAACTAGAGACCTAGGGGAATCCAAGATGGGGTGACTTGTGTGGCTCGGACCAGGTTCTGTTACCCAGAATCCTTTGCAAACCTCAAAATTTGGCTAAAAAAAAACACATGTTCCTCACATTTCTGTGGCAGAAAGTTCTGGAATCTGAGAGGAGCCACAAATTTCCTTCCACCCAGCGTTCCCCCACGTCTCCCGATAAAAATGATACCTCACTTGTGTGGGTAGGCCTAGCGCCCGCGACAGGAAACGCCCCAAAGCGCAACGTGGAACAAGCCAAATTTTAGAAGGAAAACAGAAGTGTTTTTTGCAAAGTGCCTACCTGTAGATTTTGGCCTGTAGCTCAGCCGCCACCTAGGGAAACCTACCAAACCTGTGCATTTCTGATAACTAGAGACCTAGGGGAATCCAAGATGGGGTGACTTGTGTGGCTCGGACCAGGTTCTGTTACCCAGAATCCTTTGCAAACCTCAGAATTTGGCTAAAAAAACACATGTTCCTCACATTTCTGTGGCACAAAGTTCTGGAATCTGAGAGGAGCCACAAATTTCCTTCCACCCAGCGTTCCCCCACGTCTCCCGATAGAAATGATACCTCACTTGTGTGGGTAGGCCTAGCGCCCGCGACAGGAAACGCCCCAAAGCGCAACGTGGACACAGCCAAATTTTTGAAGGAAAACAGAGGTGTTTTTTGCAAAGTGCCTACCTGTAGATTTTGGCCTGTAGCTCAGCCGCCACCTAGGGAAACCTACCAAACCTGTGCATTTCTGAAAACTAGAGACCTAGGGGAATACAAGATGGGGTGACTTGTGTGGCTCGGACCAGGTTCTGTTACCCAGAATCCTTTGCAAACCTCAAAATTTGGCTAAAAAAACACATGTTCCTCACATTTCTGTGGCAGAAAGTTCTGGAATCTGAGAGGAGCCACAAATTTCCTTCCACCCAGCGTTCCCCCACGTCTCCCGATAAAAATGATACCTCACTTGTGTGGGTAGGCCTAGCGCCCGCGACAGGATATGCCCCAAAACACAACGTGGACACATCACAGAAAACAGAGCTGTTTTTAGCAAAGTGACTACCTGTAGATTTTGGCCTGTAGCTCAGCCGCCACCTAGGGAAACCTACCAAACCTGTGCATTTCTGAAAACTAGAGACCTAGGGGAATCCAAGATGGGGTGACTTGTGTGGCTCGGACCAGGTTCTGTTACCCAGAATCCTTTGCAAACCTCAAAATTTGGCAAAAAAAACACATGTTCCTCACATTTCTGTGGCAGAAAGTTCTGGAATCTGAGAGGAGCCACAAATTTCCTTCCACCCAGCGTTCCCCCACGTCTCCCGATAAAAATGATACCTCACTTGTGTGGGTAGGCCTAGCGCCCGCGACAGGAAACGCCCCAAAGCGCAACGTGGACACAGCCAAATTTTTGAAGGAAAACAGAGGTGTTTTTTGCAAAGTGCCTACCTGTAGATTTTGGCCTGTAGCTCAGCCGCCACCTAGGGATACCTACCAAACCTGTGCATTTCTGAAAACTAGAGACCTAGGGGAATCCAAGATGGGGTGACTTATGTGGCTCGGACCAGGTTCTGTTACCCAGAATCCTTTGCAAACCTCAAAATTTGGCTAAAAAAACACATGTTCCTCACATTTCTGTAGCAGAAAGTTCTGGAATCTGAGAGGAGCCACAAAATTCCTTCCACCCAGCGTTCCCCCACGTCTCCCGATAAAAATGATACCTCACTTGTGTGGGTAGGCCTAGCGCCCGCAACAGGAAACGCCCCAAAGCGCAACGTGGACACAGCCAAATTTTTGAAGGAAAACAGAGGTGTTTTTTGCAAAGTGCCTACCTGTAGATTTTGGCCTGTAGCTCAGCCGCCACCTAGGGATACCTACCAAACCTGTGCATTTCTGAAAACTAGAGACCTAGGGGAATCCAAGATGGGGTGACTTATGTGGCTCGGTCCAGGTTCTGTTACCCAGAATCCTTTGCAAACCTCAAAATTTGGCTAAAAAAACACATGTTCCTCACATTTCTGTAGCAGAAAGTTCTGGAATCTGAGAGGAACCACAAAATTCCTTCCACCCAGCGTTCCCCCACGTCTCCCGATAAAAATGATACCTCACTTGTGTGGGTAGGCCTAGCGCCCGCGACAGGAAACGCCCCAAAGCGCAACGTGGACACAGCCAAATTTTTGAAGGAAAACAGAGGTGTTTTTTGCAAAGTGCCTACCTGTAGATTTTGGCCTGTAGCTCAGCCGCCACCTAGGGATACCTACCAAACCTGTGCATTTCTGAAAACTAGAGACCTAGGGGAATCCAAGATGGGGTGACTTGTGTGGCTCGGACCAGGTTCTGTTTCCCAGAATCCTTTGCAAACCACAAAATTTGGCTAAAAAAACACATGTTCCTCACATTTCTGTAGCAGAAAGTTCTGGAATCTGAGAGGAGCCACAAAATTCCTTCCACCCATCGTTCCCCCACGTCTCCCGATAAAAATGATACCTCACTTGTGTGGGTAGGCCTAGCGCCCGCGACAGGAAACGCCCCAAAGCGCAACGTGGACACAGCCAAATTTTTGAAGGAAAACCGAGGTGTTTTTTGCAAAGTGCCTACCTGTAGATGTTGGCCTGTAGCTAAGCCGCCACCTAGGGAAACCTACCAAACCTGTGCAATTCTGAAAACTAGAGACCTAGGGGAATCCAAGATGGGGTGACTTGTGTGGCTCGGACCCGGTTCTGTTACCCAGAATCCTTTGCAAACCTCAGAATTTGGCTAAAAAAACACATGTTCCTCACATTTCTGTGGCAGAAAGTTCTGGAATCTGAGAGGAGCCACATATTTCCTTCCACCCAGCGTTCCCCCACGTCTCCCGATAAAAATGATACCTCACTTGTGTGGGTAGGCCTAGCGCCCGCGACAGGAAACGCCCCAAAGCGCAACGTGGACACAGCCAAATTTTTGAAGGAAAACAGAGGTGTTTTTTGCAAAGTGCCTACCTGTAGATTTTGGCCTGTAGCTCAGCCGCCACCTAGGGAAACCTACCAAACCTGTGCATGTTTGAAAACTAGAGACCTAGGGGAATCCAAGATGGAGTGACTTGTGTGGCTCGGACCAGGTTCTGTTACCCAGAATCCTTTGCAAACCTCAAAATTTGGCTAAAAAAAAACACATGTTCCTCACATTTCTGTGGCAGAAAGTTCTGGAATCTGAGAGGAGCCACAAATTTCCTTCCACACAGCGTTCCCCCACGTCTCCCGATAAAAATGATACCTCACTTGTGTGGGTAGGCCTAGCGCCGGCGACAGGAAACGCCCCAAAGCGCAACGTGGACACAGCCAAATTTTAGAAGGAAAACAGAGGTGTTTTTTGCAAAGTGCCTACCTGTAGATTTTGGCCTGTAGCTCAGCCGCCACCTAGGGAAACCTACCAAACCTGTGCATTTCTGAAAACTAGAGACCTAGGGGAATCCAAGATGGGGTGACTTGTGTGGCTCGGACCAGGTTCTGTTACCCAGAATCCTTTGCAAACCTCAGAATTTGGCTAAAAAAACACATGTTCCTCACATTTCTGTGGCACAAAGTTCTGGAATCTGAGAGGAGCCACAAATTTCCTTCCACCCAGCGTTCCCCCACGTCTCCCGATAAAAATGATACCTCACTTGTGTGGGTAGGCCTAGCGCCCGCGACAGGATATGCCCCAAAACACAACGTGGACACATCACAGAAAACAGAGCTGTTTTTAGCAAAGTGACTACCTGTAGATTTTGGCCTGTAGCTCAGCCGCCACCTGGGGAAACCTACCAAACCTGTGCATTTCTGAAAACTAGAGACCTAGGGGAATCCAAGATGGGGTGACTTGTGTGGCTCGGACCAGGTTCTGTTACCCAGAATCCTTTGCAAACCTCAAAATTTGGCAAAAAAAACACATGTTCCTCACATTTCTGTGGCAGAAAGTTCTGGAATCTGAGAGGAGCCACAAATTTCCTTCCACCCAGCGTTCCCCCACGTCTCCCGATAAAAATGATACCTCACTTGTGTGGGTAGGCCTAGCGCCCGCGACAGGAAACACCCCAAAGCGCAACGTGGACACAGCCAAATTTTTGAAGGAAAACAGAGGTGTTTTTTGCAAAGTGCCTACTTGTAGATTTTGGCCTGTAGCTCAGCCGCCACCTAGGGAAACCTACCAAACCTGTGCATTTCTGAAAACTAGAGACCTAGGGGAATCCAAGATGGGGTGACTTGTGTGGCTTCGACCCGGTTCTGTTACCCAGAATCCTTTGCAAACCTCAGAATTTGGCTAAAAAAACACATGTTCCTCACATTTCTGTGGCAGAAAGTTCTGGAATCTGAGAGGAGCCACAAATTTCCTTCCACCCAGCGTTCCCCCACGTCTCCCGATAAAAATGATACCTCACTTGTGTGGGTAGGCCTAGCGCCCGCGACAGGAAATGCCCCAAAGCGCAACGTGGACACAGCCAAATTTTTGAAAGAAAACAGAGGTGTTTTTTGCAAAGTGCCTACCTGTAGATTTTGGCCTGTAGCTCAGCCGCCACCTAGGGAAACCTACCAAACCTGTGCAATTCTGAAAACTAGAGACCTAGGGGAATCCAAGATGGGGTGACTTGTGTGGCTCGGACCAGGTTCTGTTACCCAGAATCCTTTGCAAACCTCAAAATTTGGCTAAAAAAACACATGTTCCTCACATTTCTGTGGCAGAAAGTTCTGGAATCTGAGGGGAGCCACAAATGTCCTACCACCCAGCGTTCCCCCACGTCTCCCGATAAAAATGATACCTCACTTGTGTGGGTAGGCCTAGCGCCCGCGACAGGATATTCCCCAAAACACAACGTGGACACATCACAGAAAACAGAGCTGTTTTTAGCAAAGTGACTACCTGTAGATTTTGCCTGTAGCTCAGCCGCCACCTAGGGAAACCTACCAAACCTGTGCATTTCTGAAAACTAGAGACCTAGGGGAATCCAAGATGGGGTGACTTGTGTGGCTCGGACCAGGTTCTGTTACCCAGAATCCTTTGCAAACCGCAAAATTTGGCTAAAAAAACACATGTTCCTCACATTTCTGTGGCAGAAAGTTCTGGAATCTGAGAGGAGCCACAAATTTCCTTCCACCCAGCGTTCCCCCACGTCTCCCGATAAAAATGATACCTCACTTGTGTGGGTAGGCCTAGCGCCCGCGACAGGAAACGCCCCAAAGCGCAACGTGGACACAGCCACATTTTTGAAGGAAAACAGAGGTGTTTTTTGCAAAGTGCCTACCTGTAGATTTTGGCCTGTAGCTCAGCCGCCACCTAGGGAAACCTACCAAACCAGTGCATTTCTGAAAACTAGAGACCTAGGGGAATCCAAGATGGGGTGACTTGTGTGGCTCGGACCAGGTTCTGTTACCCAGAATCCTTTGCAAACCTCAAAATTTGGCTAAAAAAACACATGTTCCTCACATTTCTGTGGCAGAAAGTTCTGGAATCTGAGAGGAGCCACAAATTTCCTTCCACCAGCGTTCCCCCACGTCTCCCGATAAAAATGATACCTCACTTGTGTGGGTAGGCCTAGCGCCCGCGACAGGAAACGCCCCAAAGCGCAACGTGGACACAGCCAAATTTTTGAAGGAAAACAGAGGTGTTTTTTGCAAAGTGCGTACCTGTAGATTTTGGCCTGTAGCTCAGCCGCCACCCAGGGAAACCTACCAAACCTGTGCATTTCTGAAAACTAGAGACCTAGGGGAATCCAAGATGGGGTGACTTGTGTGGCTCGGACCAGGTTCTGTTACCCAGAATCCTTTGCAAACCTCAAAATGTGGCTAAAAAAACACATGTTCCTCACATTTCTGTGGCACAAAGTTCTGGAATCTGAGAGGAGCCACAAATTACCTTCCACCCAGCGTTCCCCCACGTCTCCCGATAAAAATGATACCTCACTTGTGTGGGTAGGCCTAGCGCCCGCGACAGGAAACGCCCCAAAGCGCAACGTGGACACAGCCAAATTTTTGAAGGAAAACAGAGGTGTTTTTTGCAAAGTGCCTACCTGTAGATTTTGGCCTGTAGCTCATCCGCCACCTAGGGATACCTACCAAACCTGTGCATTTCTGAAAACTAGAGACCTAGGGGAATCCAAGATGGGGTGACTTGTGTGGCTCGGACCAGGTTCTGTTACCCAGAATCCTTTGCAAACCTCAAAATTTGGCTAAAAAAACACATGTTCCTCACATTTCTGTGGCAGAAAGTTCTGGAATCTGAGAGGAGCCACAAATTTCCTTCCACCCAGCGTTCCCCCACGTCTCCCGATAAAAATGATACCTCACTTGTGTGGGTAGGCCTAGCGCCCGCGACAGGAAACGCCCCAAAGCGCAACGTGGACACAGCCAAATTTTTGAAGGAAAACAGAGGTGTTTTTTGCAAAGTGCCTACCTGTAGATTTTGGCCTGTAGCTCAGCCGCCACCTAGGGATACCTACCAAACCTGTGCATTTCTGAAAACTAGAGACCTAGGGGAATCCAAGATGGGGTGACTTGTGTGGCTCGGACCAGGTTCTGTTACCCAGAATCCTTTGCAAACCTCAAAATTTGGCTAAAAAAACACATGTTCCTCACATTTCTGTAGCAGAAAGTTCTGGAATCTGAGAGGAGACACAAAATTCCTTCCACCCAGCGTTCCCCCACGTCTCCCGATAAAAATGATACCTCACTTGTGTGGGTAGGCCTAGCGCCCGCGACAGGAAACGCCCCAAAGCGCAACGTGGACACAGCCAAATTTTTGAAGGAAAACCGAGGTGTTTTTTGCAAAGTGCCTACCTGTAGATTTTGGCCTGTAGCTCAGCCGCCACCTAGGGAAACCTACCAAACCTGTGCAATTCTGAAAACTAGAGACCTAGGGGAATCCAAGATGGGGTGACTTGTGTGGCTCGGACCAGGTTCTGTTACCCAGAATCCTTTGCAAACCGCAAAATTTGGCTAAAAAAACACATGTTCCTCACATTTCTGTGGCAGAAAGTTCTGGAATCTGAGAGGAGCCACAAATTTCCTTCCACCCAGCGTTCCCCCACGTCTCCCGATAAAAATGATACCTCACTTGTGTGGGTAGGCCTAGCACCCGCGACAGGAAACGCCCCAAAGCGCAACGTGGACACAGCCACATTTTTGAAGGAAAACAGAGGTGTTTTTTGCAAAGTGCCTACCTGTAGATTTTGGCCTGTAGCTCAGCCGCCACCTAGGGATACCTACCAAACCAGTGCATTTCTGAAAACTAGAGACCTAGGGGAATCCAAGATGGGGTGACTTGTGTGGCTCGGACCAGGTTCTGTTACCCAGAATCCTTTGCAAACCTCAAAATTTGGCTAAAAAAACACATGTTCCTCACATTTCTGTGGCAGAAAGTTCTGGAATCTGAGAGGAGCCACAAATTTCCTTCCACCAGCGTTCCCCCACGTCTCCCGATAAAAATGATACCTCACTTGTGTGGGTAGGCCTAGCGCCCGCGACAGGAAACGCCCCAAAGCGCAACGTGGACACAGCCAAATTTTTGAAGGAAAACAGAGGTGTTTTTTGCAAAGTGCCTACCTGTAGATTTTGGCCTGTAGCTCAGCCGCCACCCAGGGAAACCTACCGAACCTGTGCATTTCTGAAAACTAGAGACCTAGGGGAATCCAAGATGGGGTGACTTGTGTGGCTCGGACCAGGTTCTGTTACCCAGAATCCTTTGCAAACCTCAAAATTTGGCTAAAAAAACACATGTTCCTCACATTTCTGTGGCAGAAAGTTCTGGAATCTGAGAGGAGCCACAAATTTCCTTCCACCCAGCGTTCCCCCACGTCTCCCGATAAAAATGATACCTCACTTGTGTGGGTAGGCCTAGCGCCCGCGACAGGAAACGCCCCAAAGCGCAACGTGGACACAGCCAAATTTTTGAAGGAAAACAGAGGTGTTTTTTGCAAAGTGCCTACCTGTAGATTTTGGCCTGTAGCTCAGCCGCCACCTAGGGATACCTACCAAACCTGTGCATTTCTGAAAACTAGAGACCTAGGGGAATCCAAGATGGGGTGACTTATGTGGCTCGGACCAGGTTCTGTTACCCAGAATCCTTTGCAAACCTCAAAATTTGGCTAAAAAAACACATGTTCCTCACATTTCTGTAGCAGAAAGTTCTGGAATCTGAGAGGAGCCACAAAATTCCTTCCACCCAGCGTTCCCCCACGTCTCCCGATAAAAATGATACCTCACTTGTGTGGGTAGGCCTAGCGCCCGCGACAGGAAACGCCCCAAAGCGCAACGTGGACACAGCCAAATTTTTGAAGGAAAACCGAGGTGTTTTTTGCAAAGTGCCTACCTGTAGATGTTGGCCTGTAGCTAAGCCGCCAACTAGGGAAACCTACCAAACCTGTGCAATTCTGAAAACTAGAGACCTAGGGGAATCCAAGATGGGGTGACTTGTGTGGCTCGGACCCGGTTCTGTTACCCAGAATCCTTTGCAAACCTCAGAATTTGGCTAAAAAAACACATGTTCCTCACATTTCTGTGGCAGAAAGTTCTGGAATCTGAGAGGAGCCACATATTTCCTTCCACCCAGCGTTCCCCCACGTCTCCCGATAAAAATGATACCTCACTTGTGTGGGTAGGCCTAGCGCCCGCGACAGGAAACGCCCCAAAGCGCAACGTGGACACAGCCAAATTTTTGAAGGAAAACAGAGGTGTTTTTTGCAAAGTGCCTACCTGTAGATTTTGGCCTGTAGCTCAGCCGCCACCTAGGGAAACCTACCAAACCTGTGCATGTTTGAAAACTAGAGACCTAGGGGAATCCAAGATGGAGTGACTTGTGTGGCTCGGACCAGGTTCTGTTACCCAGAATCCTTTGCAAACCTCAAAATTTGGCTAAAAAAAAACACATGTTCCTCACATTTCTGTGGCAGAAAGTTCTGGAATCTGAGAGGAGCCACAAATTTCCTTCCACCCAGCGTTCCCCCACGTCTCCCGATAAAAATGATACCTCACTTGTGTGGGTAGGCCTAGCGCCGGCGACAGGAAACGCCCCAAAGCGCAACGTGGACACAGCCAAATTTTAGAAGGAAAACAGAGGTGTTTTTTGCAAAGTGCCTACCTGTAGATTTTGGCCTGTAGCTCAGCCGCCACCTAGGGAAACCTACCAAACCTGTGCATTTCTGAAAACTAGAGACCTAGGGGAATCCAAGATGGGGTGACTTGTGTGGCTCGGACCAGGTTCTGTTACCCAGAATCCTTTGCAAACCTCAGAATTTGGCTAAAAAAACACATGTTCCTCACATTTCTGTGGCACAAAGTTCTGGAATCTGAGAGGAGCCACAAATTTCCTTCCACCCAGCGTTCCCCCACGTCTCCCGATAAAAATGATACCTCACTTGTGTGGGTAGGCCTAGAGCCCGCGACAGGATATGCCCCAAAACACAACGTGGACACATCACAGAAAACAGAGCTGTTTTTAGCAAAGTGACTACCTGTAGATTTTGGCCTGTAGCTCAGCCGCCACCTAGGGAAACCTACCAAACCTGTGCATTTCTGAAAACTAGAGACCTAGGGGAATCCAAGATGGGGTGACTTGTGTGGCTCGGACCAGGTTCTGTTACCCAGAATCCTTTGCAAACCTCAAAATTTGGCAAAAAAAACACATGTTCCTCACATTTCTGTGGCAGAAAGTTCTGGAATCTGAGAGGAGCCACAAATTTCCTTCCACCCAGCGTTCCCCCACGTCTCCCGATAAAAATGATACCTCACTTGTGTGGGTAGGCCTAGCGCCCGCGACAGGAAACACCCCAAAGCGCAACGTGGACACAGCCAAATTTTTGAAGGAAAACAGAGGTGTTTTTTGCAAAGTGCCTACTTGTAGATTTTGGCCTGTAGCTCAGCCGCCACCTAGGGAAACCTACCAAACCTGTGCATTTCTGAAAACTAGAGACCTAGGGGAATCCAAGATGGGGTGACTTGTGTGGCTTCGACCCGGTTCTGTTACCCAGAATCCTTTGCAAACCTCAGAATTTCGCTAAAAAAACACATGTTCCTCACATTTCTGTGGCAGAAAGTTCTGGAATCTGAGAGGAGCCACAAATTTCCTTCCACCCAGCGTTCCCCCACGTCTCCCGATAAAAATGATACCTCACTTGTGTGGGTAGGCCTAGCGCCCGCGACAGGAAATGCCCCAAAGCGCAACGTGGACACAGCCAAATTTTTGAAAGAAAACAGAGGTGTTTTTTGCAAAGTGCCTACCTGTAGATTTTGGCCTGTAGCTCAGCCGCCACCTATGGAAACCTACCAAACCTGTGCAATTCTGAAAACTAGAGACCTAGGGGAATCCAAGATGGGGTGACTTGTGTGGCTCGGACCAGGTTCTGTTACCCAGAATCCTTTGCAAACCTCAAAATTTGGCTAAAAAAACACATGTTCCTCACATTTCTGTGGCAGAAAGTTCTGGAATCTGAGGGGAGCCACAAATGTCCTTCCACCCAGCGTTCCCCCACGTCTCCCGATAAAAATGATACCTCACTTGTGTGGGTAGGCCTAGCGCCCGCGACAGGATATTCCCCAAAACACAACGTGGACACATCACAGAAAACAGAGCTGTTTTTAGCAAAGTGACTACCTGTAGATTTTGCCTGTAGCTCAGCCGCCACCTAGGGAAACCTACCAAACCTGTGCATTTCTGAAAACTAGAGACCTAGGGGAATCCAAGATGGGGTGACTTGTGTGGCTCGGACCAGGTTCTGTTACCCAGAATCCTTTGCAAACCGCAAAATTTGGCTAAAAAAACACATGTTCCTCACATTTCTGTGGCAGAAAGTTCTGGAATCTGAGAGGAGCCACAAATTTCCTTCCACCCAGCGTTCCCCCACGTCTCCCGATAAAAATGATACCTCACTTGTGTGGGTAGGCCTAGCGCCCGCGACAGGAAACGCCCCAAAGCGCAACGTGGACACAGCCACATTTTTGAAGGAAAACAGAGGTGTTTTTTGCAAAGTGCCTACCTGTAGATTTTGGCCTGTAGCTCAGCCGCCACCTAGGGATACCTACCAAACCAGTGCATTTCTGAAAACTAGAGACCTAGGGGAATCCAAGATGGGGTGACTTGTGTGGCTCGGACCAGGTTCTGTTACCCAGAATCCTTTGCAAACCTCAAAATTTGGCTAAAAAAACACATGTTCCTCACATTTCTGTGGCAGAAAGTTCTGGAATCTGAGAGGAGCCACAAATTTCCTTCCACCCAGCGTTCCCCCACGTCTCCCGATAAAAATGATACCTCACTTGTGTGGGTAGGCCTAGCGCCCGCGACAGGAAACGCCCCAAAGCGCAACGTGGACACAGCCAAATTTTTGAAGGAAAACAGAGGTGTTTTTTGCAAAGTGCCTACCTGTAGATTTTGGCCTGTAGCTCAGCCGCCACCTAGGGATACCTACCAAACCTGTGCATTTCTGAAAACTAGAGACCTAGGGGAATCCAAGATGGGGTGACTTGTGTGGCTCGGACCAGGTTCTGTTACCCAGAATCCTTTGCAAACCTCAAAATTTGGCTAAAAAAACACATGTTCCTCACATTTCTGTAGCAGAAAGTTCTGGAATCTGAGAGGAGCCACAAAATTCCTTCCACCCAGCGTTCCCCCACGTCTCCCGATAAAAATGATACCTCACTTGTGTGGGTAGGCCTAGCGCCCGCGACAGGAAACGCCCCAAAGCGCAACGTGGACACAGCCAAATTTTTGAAGGAAAACCGAGGGTTTTTTTTGCAAAGTGCCTACCTGTAGATTTTGGCCTGTAGCTCAGCCGCCACCTAGGGAAACCTACCAAACCTGTGCAATTCTGAAAACTAGAGACCTAGGGGAATCCAAGATGGGGTGACTTGTGTGGCTCGGACCAGGTTCTGTTACCCAGAATTCTTTGCAAACCGCAAAATTTGGCTAAAAAAACACATGTTCCTCACATTTCTGTGGCAGAAAGTTCTGGAATCTGAGAGGAGCCACAAATTTCCTTCCACCCAGCGTTCCCCCACGTCTCCCGATAAAAATGATACCTCACTTGTGTGGGTAGGCCTAGCACCCGCGACAGGAAACGCCCCAAAGCGCAACGTGGACACAGCCACATTTTTGAAGGAAAACAGAGGTGTTTTTTGCAAAGTGCCTACCTGTAGATTTTGGCCTGTAGCTCAGCCGCCACCTAGGGATACCTACCAAACCAGTGCATTTCTGAAAACTAGAGACCTAGGGGAATCCAAGATGGGGTGACTTGTGTGGCTCGGACCAGGTTCTGTTACCCAGAATCCTTTGCAAACCTCAAAATTTGGCTAAAAAAACACATGTTCCTCACATTTCTGTGGCAGAAAGTTCTGGAATCTGAGAGGAGCCACAAATTTCCTTCCACCAGCGTTCCCCCACGTCTCCCGATAAAAATGATACCTCACTTGTGTGGGTAGGCCTAGCGCCCGCGACAGGAAACGCCCCAAAGCGCAACGTGGACACAGCCAAATTTTTGAATGAAAACAGAGGTGTTTTTTGCAAAGTGCCTACCTGTAGATTTTGGCCTGTAGCTCAGCCGCCACCCAGGGAAACCTACCAAACCTGTGCATTTCTGAAAACTAGAGACCTAGGGGAATCCAAGATGGGGTGACTTGTGTGGCTCGGACCAGGTTCTGTTACCCAGAATCCTTTGCAAACCTCAAAATGTGGCTAAAAAAACACATGTTCCTCACATTTCTGTGGCAGAAAGTTCTGGAATCTGAGAGGAGCCACAAATTTCCTTCCACCCAGCGTTCCCCCACGTCTCCCGATAAAAATGATACCTCACTTGTGTGGGTAGGCCTAGCGCCCGCGACAGGAAACGCCCCAAAGCGCAACGTGGACACAGCCAAATTTTTGAAGGAAAACAGAGGTGTTTTTTGCAAAGTGCCTACCTGTAGATTTTGGCCTGTAGCTCAGCCGCCACCTAGGGATACCTACCAAACCTGTGCATTTCTGAAAACTAGAGACCTAGGGGAATCCAAGATGGGGTGACTTATGTGGCTCGGACCAGGTTCTGTTACCCAGAATCCTTTGCAAACCTCAAAATTTGGCTAAAAAAACACATGTTCCTCACATTTCTGTAGCAGAAAGTTCTGGAATCTGAGAGGAGCCACAAAATTCCTTCCACCCAGCGTTCCCCCACGTCTCCCGATAAAAATGATACCTCACTTGTGTGGGTAGGCCTAGCGCCCGCGACAGGAAACGCCCCAAAGCGCAACGTGGACACAGCCAAATTTTTGAAGGAAAACAGAGGTGTTTTTTGCAAAGTGCCTACCTGTAGATTTTGGCCTGTAGCTCAGCCGCCCCCTAGGGATACCTACCAAACCTGTGCATTTCTGAAAACTAGAGACCTAGGGGAATCCAAGATGGGGTGACTTGTGTGGCTCGGACCAGGTTCTGTTACCCAGAATCCTTTGCAAACCTCAAAATTTGGCTAAAAAAACACATGTTCCTCACATTTCTGTAGCAGAAAGTTCTGGAATCTGAGAGGAGCCACAAAATTCCTTCCACCCAGCGTTCCCCCACGTCTCCCGATAAAAATGATTCCTCACTTGTGTGGGTAGGCCTAGCGCCCGCGACAGGAAACGCCCCAAAGCGCAACGTGGACACAGCCAAATTTTTGAAGGAAAACCGAGGTGTTTTTTGTAAAGTGCCTACCTGTAGATTTTGGCCTGTAGCTCAGCCGCCACCTAGGGAAACCTACCAAACCTGTGCAATTCTGAAAACTAGAGACCTAGGGGAATCCAAGATGGGGTGACTTGTGTGGCTCGGACCCGGTTCTGTTACCCAGAATCCTTTGCAAACCTCAGAATTTGGCTAAAAAAACACATGTTCCTCACATTTCTGTGGCAGAAAGTTCTGGAATCTGAGAGGAGCCACATATTTCCTTCCACCCAGCGTTCCCCCACGTCTCCCGATAAAAATGATACCTCACTTGTGTGGGTAGGCCTAGCGCCCGCGACAGGAAACGCCCCAAAGCGCAACGTGGACACAGCCAAATTTTTGAAGGAAAACAGAGGTGTTTTTTGCAAAGTGCCTACCTGTAGATTTTGGCCTGTAGCTCATCCGCCACCTAGGGAAACCTACCAAACCTGTGCATTTCTGAAAACTAGAGACCTAGGGGAATCCAAGATGGGGTGACTTGTGTGGCTTGGACCAGGTTCTGTTACCCAGAATCCTTTGCAAACCTCAAAATTTGGCTAAAAAAACACATGTTCCTCACATTTCTGTGGCAGAAAGTTCTGGAATCTGAGAGGAGCCACAAATTTCCTTCCACCCAGCGTTCCCCACGTCTCCCGATAAAAATGATACCTCACTTGTGTGGGTAGGCCTAGCGCCCGCGACAGGATATTCCCCAAAACACAACGTGGACACATCACAGAAAACAGAGCTTTTTTTAGCAAAGTGACTACCTGTAGATTTTGGCCTGTAGCTCAGCCGCCACCTAGGGAAACCTACCAAACCTGTGCATTTCTGAAAACTAGAGACCTAGGGGGAATCCAAGATGGGGTGACTTGTGTGGCTCGGACCAGGTTCTGTTACCCAGAATCCTTTGCAAACCTCAAAATTTGGCTAAAAAAAACACATGTTCCTCACATTTCTGTGGCAGAAAGTTCTGGAATCTGAGGGGAGCCACAAATTTCCTTCCACCCAGCGTTCCCCCACGTCTCCCGATATAAATGATACCTCACTTGTGTGGGTAGGCCTAACGCCCGCGACAGGAAACGCCCAAAGCACAACGTGGACACAGCCAAATTTTTGAAGGAAAACAGAGGTGTTTTTTGCAAAGTGCCTACCTGTAGATTTTGGCCTGTAGCTCAGCCGCCACCTAGGGGAAACCTACCAACCTGTGCAATTCTGAAAACTAGAGAACTAGGGGAATACAAGATGGGGTGACTTGTGTGGCTCGGACCAGGTTCTGTTACCCAGAATCCTTTGCAACCTCAAAATTTGGCTAAAAAACCACATGTTCCTCATATTTCTGTGGCAGAAAGTTCTGGAATCTGAGAGGAGCCACAAATTTCCTTCCACCCAGCGTTCCCCCACGTCTCCCGATAAAAATGATACCTCACTTGTGTGGGTAGGCCTAGCGCCCGCGACAGGAAACGCCCCAAAGCGCAATGTGGACACAGCCAAATTTTTTAAGGAAAACAGAGGTGTTTTTTGCAAAGTGCCTACCTGTAGATTTTGGCCTGTAGCTCAGCCGCCACCTAGGGAAACCTACCAAACCTGTGCAATTCTGAAAACTAGAGACCTAGGGGAATCCAAGATGGGGTGACTTGTGTGGCTTCGACCCGGTTCTGTTACCCAGAATCCTTTGCAAACCTCAGAATTTCGCTAAAAAAACACATGTTCCTCACATTTCTGTGGCAGAAAGTTCTGGAATCTGAGAGGAGCCACAAATTTCCTTCCCACCCAGCGTTCCCCCACGTCTCCCGATAAAAATGATTCCTCACTTGTGTGGGTAGGCCTAGCGCCCGCGACAGGAAATGCCCCAAAGCGCAACGTGGACACAGCCAAATTTTTGAAAGAAAACAGAGGTGTTTTTTGCAAAGTGCCTACCTGTAGATTTTGGCCTGTAGCTCAGCCGCCACCTATGGAAACCTACCAAACCTGTGCAATTCTGAAAACTAGAGACCTAGGGGAATCCAAGATGGGGTGACTTGTGTGGCTCGGACCAGGTTCTGTTACCCAGAATCCTTTGCAAACCTCAAAATTTGGCTAAAAAAACACATGTTCCTCACATTTCTGTGGCAGAAAGTTCTGGAATCTGAGGGGAGCCACAAATGTCCTTCCACCCAGCGTTCCCCCACGTCTCCCGATAAAAATGATACCTCACTTGTGTGGGTAGGCCTAGCGCCCGCGACAGGATATTCCCCAAAACACAACGTGGACACATCACAGAAAACAGAGCTGTTTTTAGCAAAGTGACTACCTGTAGATTTTGCCTGTAGCTCAGCCGCCCCCTAGGGAAACCTACCAAACCTGTGCATTTCTGAAAACTAGAGACCTAGGGGAATCCAAGATGGGGTGACTTGTGTGGCTCGGACCAGGTTCTGTTACCCAGAATCCTTTGCAAACCGCAAAATTTGGCTAAAAAAACACATGTTCCTCACATTTCTGTGGCAGAAAGTTCTGGAATCTGAGAGGAGCCACAAATTTCCTTCCACCCAGCGTTCCCCCACGTCTCCCGATAAAAATGATACCTCACTTGTGTGGGTAGGCCTAGCGCCCGCGACAGGAAACGCCCCAAAGCGCAACGTGGACACAGCCACATTTTTGAAGGAAAACAGAGGTGTTTTTTGCAAAGTGCCTACCTGTAGATTTTGGCCTGTAGCTCAGCCGCCACCTAGGGATACCTACCAAACCAGTGCATTTCTGAAAACTAGAGACCTAGGGGAATCCAAGATGGGGTGACTTGTGTGGCTCGGACCAGGTTCTGTTACCCAGAATCCTTTGCAAACCTCAAAATTTGGCTAAAAAAACACATGTTCCTCACATTTCTGTGGCAGAAAGTTCTGGAATCTGAGAGGAGCCACAAATTTCCTTCCACCAGCGTTCCCCCACGTCTCCCGATAAAAATGATACCTCACTTGTGTGGGTAGGCCTAGCGCCCGCGACAGGAAACGCCCCAAAGCGCAACGTGGACACAGCCAAATTTTTGAAGGAAAACAGAGGTGTTTTTTGCAAAGTGCCTACCTGTAGATTTTGGCCTGTAGCTCAGCCGCCACCCAGGGAAACCTACCAAACCTGTGCATTTCTGAAAACTAGAGACCTAGGGGAATCCAAGATGGGGTGACTTGTGTGGCTCGGACCAGGTTCTGTTACCCAGAATCCTTTGCAAACCTCAAAATGTGGCTAAAAAAACACATGTTCCTCACATTTCTGTGGCACAAAGTTCTGGAATCTGAGAGGAGCCACAAATTACCTTCCACCCAGCGTTCCCCCACGTCTCCCGATAAAAATGATACCTCACTTGTGTGGGTAGGCCTAGCGCCCGCGACAGGAAACGCCCCAAAGCGCAACGTGGACACAGCCAAATTTTTGAAGGAAAACAGAGGTGTTTTTTGCAAAGTGCCTACCTGTAGATTTTGGCCTGTAGCTCATCCGCCACCTAGGGATACCTACCAAACCTGTGCATTTCTGAAAACTAGAGACCTAGGGGAATCCAAGATGGGGTGACTTGTGTGGCTCGGACCAGGTTCTGTTACCCAGAATCCTTTGCAAACCTCAAAATTTGGCTAAAAAAACACATGTTCCTCACATTTCTGTGGCAGAAAGTTCTGGAATCTGAGAGGAGCCACAAATTTCCTTCCACCCAGCGTTCCCCCACGTCTCCCGATAAAAATGATACCTCACTTGTGTGGGTAGGCCTAGCGCCCGCGACAGGAAACGCCCCAAAGCGCAACGTGGACACAGCCAAATTTTTGAAGGAAAACAGAGGTGTTTTTTGCAAAGTGCCTACCTGTAGATTTTGGCCTGTAGCTCAGCCGCCACCTAGGGATACCTACCAAACCTGTGCATTTCTGAAAACTAGAGACCTAGGGGAATCCAAGATGGGGTGACTTGTGTGGCTCGGACCAGGTTCTGTTACCCAGAATCCTTTGCAAACCTCAAAATTTGGCTAAAAAAACACATGTTCCTCACATTTCTGTAGCAGAAAGTTCTGGAATCTGAGAGGAGCCACAAAATTCCTTCCACCCAGCGTTCCCCCACGTCTCCCGATAAAAATGATACCTCACTTGTGTGGGTAGGCCTAGCGCCCGCGACAGGAAACGCCCCAAAGCGCAACGTGGACACAGCCAAATTTTTGAAGGAAAACCGAGGTGTTTTTTGCAAAGTGCCTACCTGTAGATTTTGGCCTGTAGCTCAGCCGCCACCTAGGGAAACCTACCAAACCTGTGCAATTCTGAAAACTAGAGACCTAGGGGAATCCAAGATGGGGTGACTTGTGTGGCTCGGACCAGGTTCTGTTACCCAGAATCCTTTGCAAACCGCAAAATTTGGCTAAAAAAACACATGTTCCTCACATTTCTGTGGCAGAAAGTTCTGGAATCTGAGAGGAGCCACAAATTTCCTTCCACCCAGCGTTCCCCCACGTCTCCCGATAAAAATGATACCTCACTTGTGTGGGTAGGCCTAGCACCCGCGACAGGAAACGCCCCAAAGCGCAACGTGGACACAGCCACATTTTTGAAGGAAAACAGAGGTGTTTTTTGCAAAGTGCCTACCTGTAGATTTTGGCCTGTAGCTCAGCCGCCACCTAGGGATACCTACCAAACCAGTGCATTTCTGAAAACTAGAGACCTAGGGGAATCCAAGATGGGGTGACTTGTGTGGCTCGGACCAGGTTCTGTTACCCAGAATCCTTTGCAAACCTCAAAATTTGGCTAAAAAAACACATGTTCCTCACATTTCTGTGGCAGAAAGTTCTGGAATCTGAGAGGAGCCACAAATTTCCTTCCACCAGCGTTCCCCCACGTCTCCCGATAAAAATGATACCTCACTTGTGTGGGTAGGCCTAGCGCCCGCGACAGGAAACGCCCCAAAGCGCAACGTGGACACAGCCAAATTTTTGAAGGAAAACAGAGGTGTTTTTTGCAAAGTGCCTACCTGTAGATTTTGGCCTGTAGCTCAGCCGCCACCCAGGGAAACCTACCAAACCTGTGCATTTCTGAAAACTAGAGACCTAGGGGAATCCAAGATGGGGTGACTTGTGTGGCTCGGACCAGGTTCTGTTACCCAGAATCCTTTGCAAACCTCAAAATGTGGCTAAAAAAACACATGTTCCTCACATTTCTGTGGCAGAAAGTTCTGGAATCTGAGAGGAGCCACAAATTTCCTTCCACCCAGCGTTCCCCCACGTCTCCCGATAAAAATGATACCTCACTTGTGTGGGTAGGCCTAGCGCCCGCGACAGGAAACGCCCCAAAGCGCAACGTGGACACAGCCAAATTTTTGAAGGAAAACAGAGGTGTTTTTTGCAAAGTGCCTACCTGTAGATTTTGGCCTGTAGCTCAGCCGCCACCTAGGGATACCTACCAAACCTGTGCATTTCTGAAAACTAGAGACCTAGGGGAATCCAAGATGGGGTGACTTATGTGGCTCGGACCAGGTTCTGTTACCCAGAATCCTTTGCAAACCTCAAAATTTGGCTAAAAAAACACATGTTCCTCACATTTCTGTAGCAGAAAGTTCTGGAATCTGAGAGGAGCCACAAAATTCCTTCCACCCAGCGTTCCCCCACGTCTCCCGATAAAAATGATACCTCACTTGTGTGGGTAGGCCTAGCGCCCGCGACAGGAAACGCCCCAAAGCGCAACGTGGACACAGCCAAATTTTTGAAGGAAAACCGAGGTGTTTTTTGCAAAGTGCCTACCTGTAGATTTTGGCCTGTAGCTCAGCCGCCACCTAGGGAAACCTACCAAACCTGTGCAATTCTGAAAACTAGAGACCTAGGGGAATCCAAGATGGGGTGACTTGTGTGGCTCGGACCCGGTTCTGTTACCCAGAATCCTTTGCAAACCTCAGAATTTGGCTAAAAAAACACATGTTCCTCACATTTCTGTGGCAGAAAGTTCTGGAATCTGAGAGGAGCCACATATTTCCTTCCACCCAGCGTTCCCCCACGTCTCCCGATAAAAATGATACCTCACTTGTGTGGGTAGGCCTAGCGCCCGCGACAGGAAACGCCCCAAAGCGCAACGTGGACACAGCCAAATTTTTGAAGGAAAACAGAGGTGTTTTTTGCAAAGTGCCTACCTGTAGATTTTGGCCTGTAGCTCATCCGCCACCTAGGGAAACCTACCAAACCTGTGCATTTCTGAAAACTAGAGACCTAGGGGAATCCAAGATGGGGTGACTTGTGTGGCTTGGACCAGGTTCTGTTACCCAGAATCCTTTGCAAACCTCAAAATTTGGCTAAAAAAACACATGTTCCTCACATTTCTGTGGCAGAAAGTTCTGGAATCTGAGAGGAGCCACAAATTTCTTTCCACCCAGCGTTCCCCCACGTCTCCCGATAAAAATGATACCTCACTTGTGTGGGTAGGCCTAGCGCCCGCGACAGGATATTCCCCAAAACACAACGTGGACACATCACAGAAAACAGAGCTGTTTTTAGCAAAGTGACTACCTGTAGATTTTGGCCTGTAGCTCAGCCGCCACCTAGGGAAACCTACCAAACCTGTGCATTTCTGAAAACTAGAGACCTAGGGGAATCCAAGATGGGGTGACTTGTGTGGCTCGGACCAGGTTCTGTTACCCAGAATCCTTTGCAAACCTCAAAATTTGGCTAAAAAAACACATGTTCCTCACATTTCTGTGGCAGAAAGTTCTGGAATCTGAGGGGAGCCACAAATTTCCTTCCACCCAGCGTTCCCCCACGTCTCCCGATATAAATGATACCTCACTTGTGTGGGTAGGCCTAACGCCCGCGACAGGAAACGCCCCAAAGCACAACGTGGACACAGCCAAATTTTTTAAGGAAAACAGAGGTGTTTTTTGCAAAGTGCCTACCTGTAGATTTTGGCCTGTAGCTCAGCCGCCACCTAGGGAAACCTACCAAACCTGTGCAATTCTGAAAACTAGAGAACTAGGGGAATACAAGATGGGGTGACTTGTGTGGCTCGGACCAGGTTCTGTTACCCAGAATCCTTTGCAAACCTCAAAATTTGGCTAAAAAACCACATGTTCCTCATATTTCTGTGGCAGAAAGTTCTGGAATCTAAGAGGAGCCACAAATTTCCTTCCACCCAGCGTTCCCCCACGTCTCCCGATAAAAATGATACCTCACTTGTGTGGGTAGGCCTAGCGCCCGCGACAGGAAACGCCCCAAAGCGCAACGTGGACACAGCCAAATTTTTGAAGGAAAACAGAGGTGTTTTGTGCAAAGTGCCTACCTGTAGATTTTGGCCTGTAGCTCAGCCGCCACCTAGGGATACCTACCAAACCTGTGCATTTCTGAAAACTAGAGACCTAGTGGAATCCAAGATGGGGTGACTTGTGAGGCTCGGACCAGGTTCTGTTACCCAGAATCCTTTGCAAACCTCAAAATTTGGCTAAAAAAACACATGTTCCTCACATTTCTGTGGCAGAAAGTTCTGGAATCTGAGAGGAGCCACAAAATTCCTTCCACCCAGCGTTCCCCCACGTCTCCCGATAAAAATGATACCTCACTTGTGTGGGTAGGCCTAGCGCCCGCGACAGGAAACGCCCCAAGGCGCAACGTGGACACAGCCAAATTTTTGAAGGAAAACAGAGGTGTTTTTTGCAAAGTGCCTACCTGTAGATTTTGGCCTGTAGCTCAGCCGCCACCTAGGGAAACCTACCAAACCTGTGCAATTCTGAAAACTAGAGACCTAGGGGAATCCAAGATGGGGTGACTTGTGTGGCTCGGACCAGGTTCTGTTACCCAGAATCCTTTGCAAACCTCAAAATTTGGCTAAAAAAACACATGTTCCTCACATTTCTGTGGCAGAAAGTTCTGGAATCTGAGAGGAGCCACAAATTTCCTTCCACCCAGCGTTCCCCCACGTCTCCCGATAAAAATGATACCTCACTTGTGTGGGTAGGCCTAGCGCCCGCGACAGGATATTCCCCAAAACACAACGTGGACACATCACAGAAAACAGAGCTGTTTTTAGCAAAGTGACTACCTGTAGATTTTGGCCTGTAGCTCAGCCGCCACCTAGGGAAACCTACCAAACCTGTGCATTTCTGAAAACTAGAGACCTAGGGGAATCCAAGATGGGGTGACTTGTGTGGCTCGGACCAGGTTCTGTTACCCAGAATCCTTTGCAAACCTCAAAATTTGGCTAAAAAAACACATGTTCCTCACATTTCTGTGGCAGAAAGTTCTGGAATCTGAGGGGAGCCACAAATTTCCTTCCACCCAGCGTTCCCCCACGTCTCCCGATATAAATGATACCTCACTTGTGTGGGTAGGCCTAACGCCCGCGACAGGAAACGCCCCAAAGCACAACGTGGACACAGCCAAATTTTTTAAGGAAAACAGAGGTGTTTTTTGCAAAGTGCCTACCTGTAGATTTTGGCCTGTAGCTCAGCCGCCACCTAGGGAAACCTACCAAACCTGTGCAATTCTGAAAACTAGAGAACTAGGGGAATACAAGATGGGGTGACTTGTGTGGCTCGGACCAGGTTCTGTTACCCAGAATCCTTTGCAAACCTCAAAATTTGGCTAAAAAACCACATGTTCCTCATATTTCTGTGGCAGAAAGTTCTGGAATCTGAGAGGAGCCACAAATTTCCTTCCACCCAGCGTTCCCCCACGTCTCCCGATAAAAATGATACCTCACTTGTGTGGGTAGGCCTAGCGCCCGCGACAGGAAACGCCCCAAAGCGCAACGTGGACACAGCCAAATTTTTGAAGGAAAACAGAGGTGTTTTGTGCAAAGTGCCTACCTGTAGATTTTGGCCTGTAGCTCAGCCGCCACCTAGGGATACCTACCAAACCTGTGCATTTCTGAAAACTAGAGACCTAGTGGAATCCAAGATGGGGTGACTTGTGAGGCTCGGACCAGGTTCTGTTACCCAGAATCCTTTGCAAACCTCAAAATTTGGCTAAAAAAACACATGTTCCTCACATTTCTGTGGCAGAAAGTTCTGGAATCTGAGAGGAGCCACAAAATTCCTTCCACCCAGCGTTCCCCCACGTCTCCCGATAAAAATGATACCTCACTTGTGTGGGTAGGCCTAGCGCCCGCGACAGGAAACGCCCCAAGGCGCAACGTGGACACAGCCAAATTTTTGAAGGAAAACAGAGGTGTTTTTTGCAAAGTGCCTACCTGTAGATTTTGGCCTGTAGCTCAGCCGCCACCTAGGGAAACCTACCAAACCTGTGCAATTCTGAAAACTAGAGACCTAGGGGAATCCAAGATGGGGTAACTTGTGTGGCTCGGACCAGGTTCTGTTACCCAGAATCCTTTGCAAACCTCAAAATTTGGCTAAAAAAACACATGTTCCTCACATTTCTGTGGCAGAAAGTTCTGGAATCTGAGGGGAGCCACAAATTTCCTTCCACCCAGCGTTCCCCCAGGTCTCCCGATAAAAATGATACCTCACTTGTGTGGGTAGGCCTAGCGCCCGCGATAGGAAACGCCCCAAAGCGCAACGTGGACACAGCCAAATTTTTTAAGGAAAACAGAGGTGTTTTTTGCAAAGTGCCTACCTGTAGATTTTGGCCTGTAGCTCAGCCGCCACCTAGGGAAACCTACCAAACCTGTGCAATTCTGAAAACTAGAGACCTAGGGGAATCCAAGATGGGGTGACTTGTGTGGCTTCGACCCGGTTCTGTTACCCAGAATCCTTTGCAAACCTCAGAATTTCGCTAAAAAAACACATGTTCCTCACATTTCTGTGGCAGAAAGTTCTGGAATCTGAGAGGAGCCACAAATTTCCTTCCACCCAGCGTTCCCCCACGTCTCCCGATAAAAATGATACCTCACTTGTGTGGGTAGGCCTAGCGCCCGCGACAGGAAATGCCCCAAAGCGCAACGTGGACACAGCCAAATTTTTGAAAGAAAACAGAGGTGTTTTTTGCAAAGTGCCTACCTGTAGATTTTGGCCTGTAGCTCAGCCGCCACCTAGGGAAACCTACCAAACCTGTGCAATTCTGAAAACTAGAGACCTAGGGGAATCCAAGATGGGGTGACTTGTGTGGCTCGGACCAGGTTCTGTTACCCAGAATCCTTTGCAAACCTCAAAATTTGGCTAAAAAAACACATGTTCCTCACATTGCTGTGGCAGAAAGTTCTGGAATCTGAGGGGAGCCACAAATGTCCTTCCACCCAGCGTTCCCCCACGTCTCCCGATAAAAATGATACCTCACTTGTGTGGGTAGGCCTAGCGCCCGCGACAGGATATTCCCCAAAACACAACGTGGACACATCACAGAAAACAGAGCTGTTTTTAGCAAAGTGACTACCTGTAGATTTTGCCTGTAGCTCAGCCGCCACCTAGGGAAACCTACCAAACCTGTGCATTTCTGAAAACTAGAGACCTAGGGGAATCCAAGATGGGGTGACTTGTGTGGCTCGGACCAGGTTCTGTTACCCAGAATCCTTTGCAAACCTCAAAATTTGGCTAAAAAAACACATGTTCCTCACATTTCTGTGGCAGAAAGTTCTGGAATCTGAGAGGAGACACAAATTTCCTTCCACCCAGCGTTCCCCCACGTCTCCCGATAAAAATGATACCTCACTTGTGTGGGTAGGCCTAGCGCCCGCGACAGGAAACGCCCCAAAGCGCAACGTGGACACAGCCACATTTTTGAAAGAAAACAGAGGTGTTTTTTGCAAAGTGCCTACCTGTAGATTTTGGCCTGTAGCTCAGCCGCCACCTAGGGATACCTACCAAACCAGTGCATTTCTGAAAACTAGAGACCTAGGGGAATCCAAGATGGGGTGACTTGTGTGGCTCGGACCAGGTTCTGTTACCCAGAATCCTTTGCAAACCTCAAAATTTGGCTAAAAAAACACATGTTCCTCACATTTCTGTGGCAGAAAGTTCTAGAATCTGAGAGGAGCCACAAATTTCCTTCCACCAGCGTTCCCCCACGTCTCCCGATAAAAATGATACCTCACTTGTGTGGGTAGGCCTAGCGCCCGTGACAGGAAACGCCCCAAAGCGCAACGTGGACACAGCCAAATTTTTGAAGGAAAACAGAGGTGTTTTTTGCAAAGTGCCTACCTGTAGATTTTGGCCTGTAGCTCAGCCGCCACCCAGGGAAACCTACCAAACCTGTGCATTTCTGAAAACTAGAGACCTAGGGGAATCCAAGATGGGGTGACTTGTGTGGCTCGGACCAGGTTCTGTTACCCAGAATCCTTTGCAAACCTCAAAATGTGGCTAAAAAAACACATGTTCCTCACATTTCTGTGGCAGAAAGTTCTGGAATCTGAGAGGAGCCACAAATTTCCTTCCACCCAGCGTTCCCCCACGTCTCCCGATAAAAATGATACCTCACTTGTGTGGGTAGGCATAGCGCCCGCGACAGGAAACGCCCCAAAGCGCAACGTGGACACAGCCAAATTTTTGAAGGAAAACAGAGGTGTTTTTTGCAAAGTGCCTACATGTAGATTTTGGCCTGTAGCTCAGCCGCCACCTAGGGATACCTACCAAACCTGTGCATTTCTGAAAACTAGAGACCTAGGGGAATCCAAGATGGGGTGACTTATGTGGCTCGGACCAGGTTCTGTTACCCAGAATCCTTTGCAAACCTCAAAATTTGGCTAAAAAAACACATGTTCCTCACATTTCTGTAGCAGAAAGTTCTGGAATCTGAGAGGAGCCACAAAATTCCTTCCACCCAGCGTTCCCCCACGTCTCCCGATAAAAATGATACCTCACTTGTGTGGGTAGGCCTAGCGCCCGCGACAGGAAACGCCCCAAAGCGCAACGTGGACACAGCCAAATTTTTTAAGGAAAACAGAGGTGTTTTTTGCAAAGTGCCTACCTGTAGATTTTGGCCTGTAGCTCAGCCGCCACCTAGGGATACCTACCAAACCTGTGCATTTCTGAAAACTAGAGACCTAGGGGAATCCAAGATGGGGTGACTTGTGTGGCTCGGACCAGGTTCTGTTACCCAGAATCCTTTGCAAACCTCAAAATTTGGCTAAAAAAACACATGTTCCTCACATTTCTGTAGCAGAAAGTTCTGGAATCTGAGAGGAGCCACAAAATTCCTTCCACCCAGCGTTCCCCCACGTCTCCCGATAAAAATGATACCTCACTTGTGTGGGTAGGCCTAGCGCCCGCGACAGGAAACGCCCCAAAGCGCAACGTGGACACAGCCAAATTTTTGAAGGAAAACAGAGGTGTTTTTTGCAAAGTGCCTACCTGTAGATTTTGGCCTGTAGCTCAGCCGCCACCTAGGGAAACCTACCAAACCTGTGCAATTCTGAAAACTAGACACCTAGGGGAATCCAAGATGGGGTGACTTGTGTGGCTCGGACCCGGTTCTGTTACCCAGAATCCTTTGCAAACCTCGGAATTTGGCTAAAAAAACACATGTTCCTCACATTTCTGTGGCAGAAAGTTCTGGAATCTGAGAGGAGCCACAAATTTCCTTCCACCCAGCGTTCCCCCACGTCTCCCGATAAAAATGATACCTCACTTGTGTGGGTAGGCATAGCGCCCGCGACAGGAAACGCCCCAAAGCGCAACGTGGACACAGCCAAATTTTTGAAGGAAAACAGAGGTGTTTTTTGCAAAGTGCCTACCTGTAGATTTTGGCCTGTAGCTCAGCCGCCACCTAGGGAAACCTACCAAACCTGTGCATGTTTGAAAACTAGAGACGTAGGGGAATCCAAGATGGAGTGACTTGTGTGGCTCGGACCAGGTTCTGTTACCCAGAATCCTTTGCAAACCTAAAAATTTGGCTAAAAAAAAACACATGTTCCTCACATTTCTGTGGCAGAAAGTTCTGGAATCTGAGAGGAGCCACAAATGTCCTTCCACCAGCGTTCCCCCACGTCTCCTGATAAAAATGATACCTCACTTGTGTGGGTAGGCCTAGTGCCCGCGACAAGAAACGCCCCAAGGCGCAACGTGGACACAGCCAAATTTTTGAAGGAAAACAGAGGTGTTTTTTGCAAAGTGCCTACCTGTAGATTTTGGCCTGTAGCTCAGCCGCCACCTAGGGAAACCTACCAAACCTGTGCATTTCTGAAAACTAGAGACCTAGGGGAATCCAAGATGGGGTGACTTGTGTGGCTCGGACCAGGTTCTGTTACCCAGAATCCTTTGCAAACCTCAGAATTTGGCTAAAAAAACACATGTTCCTCACATTTCTGTGGCACAAAGTTCTGGAATCTGAGAGGAGCCACAAATTTCCTTCCACCCAGCGTTCCCCCACGTCTCCCGATAAAAATGATACCTCACTTGTGTGGGTAGGCCTGGCGCCCGCGACAGGATATGCCCCAAAACACAACGTGGACACATCACAGAAAACAGAGCGGTTTTTAGCAAAGTGACTACCTGTAGATTTTGGCCTGTAGCTCAGCCGCCACCTAGGGAAACCTACCAAACCTGTGCATTTCTGAAAACTAGAGACGTAGGGGAATCCAAGATGGGGTGACTTGTGTGGCTCGGACCAGGTTCTGTTACCCAGAATCCTTTGCAAACCTCAAAATTTGGCAAAAAAAACACATGTTCCTCACATTTCTGTGGCAGAAAGTTCTGGAATCTGAGAGGAGCCACAAATTTCCTTCCACCCAGCGTTCCCCCACGTCTCCCGATAAAAATGATACCTCACTTTTGTGGGTAGGCCTAGCGCCCGCGACAGGAAACGCCCCAAAGCGCAACGTGGACACAGCCAAATTTTTAAAGGAAAACAGAGGTGTTTTTTGCAAAGTGCCTACCTGTAGATTTGGGCCTGTAGCTCAGCCGCCACCTAGGGAAACCTACCAAACCTGTGCATTTCTGAAAACTAGAGACCTAGGGGAATCCAAGATGGGGTGACTTGTGTGGCTCGGACCAGGTTCTGTTACCCAGAATCCTTTGCAAACCTCACAATTTGGCTAAAAAAACACATGTTCCTCACATTTCTGTGGCAGAAAGTTCTGGAATCTGAGGGGAGCCACAAATTTCCTTCCACCCAGCGTTCCCCCACGTCTCCCGATAAAAATGATACCTCACTTGTGTGGGTAGGCCTAGCGCCCGCGACAGGAAACGCCCCAAAGCGCAACGTGGACACAGCCAAATTTTTGAAGGAAAACAGAGGTGTTTTTTGCAAAGTGCCTACCTGTAGATTTTGGCCTGTAGCTCAGCCGCCACCTAGGGAAACCTACCAAACCTGTGCAATTCTGAAAACTAGAGACCTAGGGGAATCCAAGATGGGGTGACTTGTGTGGCTCGGACCAGGTTCTGTTACCCAGAATCCTTTGCAAACCTCAAAATTTGGCTAAAAAAACACATGTTCCTCACATTTCTGTGGCAGAAAGTTCTGGAATCTGAGGGGAGCCACAAATTTCCTTCCACCCAGCGTTCCCCCAAGTCACCCGATAAAAATGATACCTCACTTGTGTGGGTAGGCCTAGCGCCCGCGACAGGATATTCCCCAAAACACAACGTGGACACATCACAGAAAACAGAGCTGTTTTTAGCAAAGTGACTACCTGTAGATTTTGGCCTGTAGCTCAGCCGCCACCTAGGGAAACCTACCAAACCTGTGCAATTCTGAAAACTAGAGACCTAGGGGAATCCAAGATGGGGTGACTTGTGTGGCTCGGACCAGGTTCTGTTACCCAGAATCCTTTGCAAACCTCAAAATTTGGCTAAAAAAACACATGTTCCTCACATTTCTGTGGCAGAAGGTTCTGGAATCTGAGGGGAGCCACAAATTTCCTTCCACCCAGCGTTCCCCCATGTCTCCCGATAAAAATGATACCTCACTTGTGTGGGTAGGCCTAGCGCCCGCGATAGGAAACGCCCCAAAGCGCAACGTGGACACAGCCAAATTTTTGAAGGAAAACAGAGGTGTTTTTTGCAAAGTGCCTACCTGTAGATTTTGGCCTGTAGCTCAGCCGCCACCTAGGGAAACCTACCAAACCTGTGCAATTCTGAAAACTAGAGACCTAGGGGAATCCAAGATGGGGTGACTTGTGTGGCTTCGACCCGGTTCTGTTACCCAGAATCCTTTGCAAACCTCAGAATTTCGCTAAAAAAACACATGTTCCTCACATTTCTGTGGCAGAAAGTTCTGGAATCTGAGAGGAGCCACAAATTTCCTTCCACCCAGCGTTCCCCCACGTCTCCCGATAAAAATGATACCTCACTTGTGTGGGTAGGCCTAGCGCCCGTGACAGGAAATGCCCCAAAGCGCAACGTGGACACAGCCAAATTTTTGAAAGAAAACAGAGGTGTTTTTTGCAAAGTGCCTACCTGTAGATTTTGGCCTGTAGCTCAGCCGCAACCTAGGGAAACCTACCAAACCTGTGCAATTCTGAAAACTAGAGACCTAGGGGAATCCAAGATGGGGTGACTTGTGTGGCTCGGACCAGGTTCTGTTACCCAGAATCCTTTGCAAACCTCAAAATTTGGCTAAAAAAACACGTGTTCCTCACATTTCTGTGGCAGAAAGTTCTGGAATCTGAGGGGAGCCACAAATGTCCTTCCACCCAGCGTTCCCCCACGTCTCCCGATAAAAATGATACCTCACTTGTGTGGGTAGGCCTAGCGCCCGCGACAGGATATTCCCCAAAACACAACGTGGACACATCACAGAAAACAGAGCTGTTTTTAGCAAAGTGACTACCTGTAGATTTTGCCTGTAGCTCAGCCGCCACCTAGGGAAACCTACCAAACCTGTGCATTTCTGAAAACTAGAGACCTAGGGGAATCCAAGATGGGGTGACTTGTGTGGCTCGGACCAGGTTCTGTTACCCAGAATCCTTTGCAAACCTCAAAATTTGGCTAAAAAAACACATGTTCCTCACATTTCTGTGGCAGAAAGTTCTGGAATCTGAGAGGAGCCACAAATTTCCTTCCACCCAGCGTTCCCCCACGTCTCCCGATAAAAATGATACCTCACTTGTGTGGGTAGGCCTAGCGCCCGCGACAGGAAACGCCCCAAAGCGCAACGTGGACACAGCCACATTTTTGAAGGAAAACAGAGCTGTTTTTTGCAAAGTGCCTACCTGTAGATTTTGGCCTGTAGCTCAGCCGCCACCTAGGGATACCTACCAAACCAGTGCATTTCTGAAAACTAGAGACCTAGGGGAATCCAAGATGGGGTGACTTGTGTGGTTCGGACAAGGTTCTGTTACCCAGAATCCTTTGCAAACCTCAAAATTTGGCTAAAAAAACACATGTTCCTCACATTTCTGTGGCAGAAAGTTCTGGAATCTGAGAGGAGCCACAAATTTCCTTCCACCAGCGTTCCCCCACGTCTCCCGATAAAAATGATACCTCACTTGTGTGGGTAGGCCTAGCGCCCGCGACAGGAAACGCCCCAAAGCGCAACGTGGACACAGCCAAATTTTTGAAGGAAAACAGAGGTGTTTTTTGCAAAGTGCCTACCTGTAGATTTTGGCCTGTAGCTCAGCCGCCACCCAGGGAAACCTACCAAACCTGTGCATTTCTGAAAACTAGAGACCTAGGGGAATCCAAGATGGGGTGACTTGTGTGGCTCGGACCAGGTTCTGTTACCCAGAATCCTTTGCAAACCTCAAAATGTGGCTAAAAAAACACATGTTCCTCACATTTCTGTGGCAGAAAGTTCTGGAATCTGAGAGGAGCCACAAATTTCCTTCCACCCAGCGTTCCCCCACGTCTCCCGATAAAAATGATACCTCACTTGTGTGGGTAGGCCTAGCGCCCGCGACAGGAAACGCCCCAAAGCGCAACGTGGACACAGCCAAATTTTTGAAGGAAAACAGAGGTGTTTTTTGCAAAGTGCCTACCTGTAGATTTTGGCCTGTAGCTCAGCCGCCACCTAGGGATACCTACCAAACCTGTGCATTTCTGAAAACTAGAGACCTAGGGGAATCCAAGATGGGGTGACTTATGTGGCTCGGACCAGGTTCTGTTACCCAGAATCCTTTGCAAACCTCAAAATTTGGCTAAAAAAACACATGTTCCTCACATTTCTGTAGCAGAAAGTTCTGGAATCTGAGAGGAGCCACACAATTCCTTCCACCCAGCGTTCCCCCACGTCTCCCGATAAAAATGATACCTCACTTGTGTGGGTAGGCCTAGCGCCCGCGACAGGAAACGCCCCAAAGCGCAACGTGGACACAGCCAAATTTTTGAAGGAAAACAGAGGTGTTTTTTGCAAAGTGCCTACCTGTAGATTTTGGCCTGTAGCTCATCCGCCACCTAGGGAAACCTACCAAACCTGTGCATTTCTGAAAACTAGAGACCTAGGGGAATCCAAGATGGGGTGACTTGTGTGGCTCGGACCAGGTTCTGTTACCCAGAATCCTTTGCAAACCTCAAAATTTGGCTAAAAAAACACATGTTCCTCACATTTCTGTAGCAGAAAGTTCTGGAATCTGAGAGGAACCACAAAATTCCTTCCACCCAGCGTTCCCCCACGTCTCCCGATAAAAATGATACCTCACTTGTGTGGGTAGGCCTAGCGCCCGCGACAGGAAACGCCCCAAAGCGCAACGTGGACACAGCTAAATTTTTGAAGGAAAACAGAGGTGTTTTTTGCAAAGTGCCTACCTGTAGATTTTGGCCTGTAGCTCAGCCGCCACCTAGGGAAACCTACCAAACCTGTGCAATTCTGAAAACTAGAGACCTAGGGGAATCCAAGATGGGGTGATTTGTGTGGCTCGGACCCGGTTCTGTTACCCAGAATCCTTTGCAAACCTCAGAATTTGGCTAAAAAAACACATGTTCCTCACATTTCTGTGGCAGAAAGTTCTGGAATCTGAGAGGAGCCACATATTTCCTTCCACCCAGCGTTCCCCCACGTCTCCCGATAAAAATGATACCTCACTTGTGTGGGTAGGCCTAGCGCCCGCGAGAGGAAACGCCCCAAAGCGCAACGTGGACACAGCCAAATTTTTGAAGGAAAACAGAGGTGTTTTTTGCAAAGTGCCTACCTGTAGATTTTGGACTGTAGCTCAGCCGCCACCTAGGGAAACCTACCAAACCTGTGCATGTTTGAAAACTAGAGACCTAGGGGAATCCAAGATGGAGTGACTTGTGTGGCTCGGACCAGGTTCTGTTACCCAGAATCCTTTGCAAACCTCAAAATTTGGCTAAATAAAAACACATGTTCCTCACATTTCTGTGGCAGAAAGTTCTGGAATCTGAGAGGAGCCACAAATGTCCTTCCACCAGCGTTCCCCCACGTCTCCTGATAAAAATGATACCTCACTTGTGTGGGTAGGCCTAGTGCCCGCGACAGGAAACGCCCCAAGGCGCAACGTGGACACAGCCAAATTTTTGAAGGAAAACAGAGGTGTTTTTTGCAAAGTGCCTACCTGTAGATTTTGGCCTGTAGCTCAGCCGCCACCTAGGGAAACCTACCAAACCTGTGCATTTCTGAAAACTAGAGACCTAGGGGAATCCAAGATGGGGTGACTTGTGTGGCTCGGACCAGGTTCTGTTACTCAGAATCCTTTGCAAACCTCAAAATGTGGCTAAGAAAACACATGTTCCTCACATTTCTGTGGCAGAAAGTTCTGGAATCTGAGAGGAGCCACAAATTTCCTTCCACCCAGCGTTCCCCCACGTCTCCCGATAAAAATGATACCTCACTTGTGTGGGTAGGCCTAGCGCCGGCGACAGGAAACGCCCCAAAGCGCAACGTGGACACAGCCAAATTTTAGAAGGAAAACAGAGGTGTTTTTTGCAAAGTGCCTACCTGTAGATTTTGGCCTGTAGCTCAGCCGCCACCTAGGGAAACCTACCAAACCTGTGCATTTCTGAAAACTAGAGACCTAGGGGAATCCAAGATGGGGTGACTTGTGTGGCTCGGACCAGGTTCTGTTACCCAGAATCCTTTGCAAACCTCAGAATTTGGCTAAAAAAACACATGTTCCTCACATTTCTGTGGCACAAAGTTCTGGAATCTGAGAGGAGCCACAAATTTCCTTCCACCCAGCGTTCCCCCACGTCTCCCGATAGAAATGATACCTCACTTGTGTGGGTAGGCCTAGCGCCCGCGACAGGAAACGCCCCAAAGCGCAACGTGGACACAGCCAAATTTTTGAAGGAAAACAGAGGTGTTTTTTGCAAAGTGCCTACCTGTAGATTTTGGCCTGTAGCTCATCCGCCACCTAGGGAAACCTACCAAACCTGTGCATTTCTGAAAACTAGAGACCTAGGGGAATCCAAGATGGGGTGACTTGTGTGGCTCGGATCAGGTTCTGTTACCCAGAATCCTTTGCAAACCTCAAAATTTGGCAAAAAAACACATGTTCCTCATATTTCTGTGGCAGAAAGTTCTGGAATCTGAGAGGAGCCACAAATTTCCTTCCACCCAGCGTTCCCCCACGTCTCCCGATAAAAATGATACCTCACTTGTGTGGGTAGGCCTAGCGCCCGCGACAGGATATGCCCCAAAACACAACGTGGACACATTACAGAAAACAGAGCGGTTTTTAGCAAAGTGACTACCTGTAGATTTTGGCCTGTAGCTCAGCCGCCACCTAGGGAAACCTACCAAACCTGTGCATTTCTGAAAACTAGAGACCTAGGGGAATCCAAGATGGGGTGACTTGTGTGGCTCGGACCAGGTTCTGTTACCCAGAATCCTTTGCAAACCTCAAAATTTGGCAAAAAAAACACATGTTCCTCACATTTCTGTGGCAGAAAGTTCTGGAATCTGAGAGGAGCCACAAATTTCCTTCCACCCAGCGTTCCCCCACGTCTCCCGATAAAAATGATACCTCACTTGTGTGGGTAGGCCTAGCGCCCGCGACAGGAAACGCCCCAAAGCGCAACGTGGACACAGCCAAATTTTTAAAGGAAAACAGAGGTGTTTTTTGCAAAGTGCCTACCTGTAGATTTGGGCCTGTAGCTCAGCCGCCACCTAGGGAAACCTACCAAACCTGTGCATTTCTGAAAACTAGAGACCTAGGGGAATCCAAGATGGGGTGACTTGTGTGGCTCGGACCAGGTTCTGATACCCAGAATCCTTTGCAAACCTCACAATTTGGCTAAAAAAACACATGTTCCTCACATTTCTGTGGCAGAAAGTTCTGGAATCTGAGGGGAGCCACAAATTTCCTTCCACCCAGCGTTCCCCCACGTCTCCCGATAAAAATGATACCTCACTTGTGTGGGTAGGCCTAGCGCCCGCGACAGGAAACGCCCCAAAGCGCAACGTGGACACAGCCAAATTTTTGAAGGAAAACAGAGGTGTTTTTTGCAAAGTGCCTACCTGTAGATTTTGGCCTGTAGCTCAGCCGCCACCTAGGGAAACCTACCAAACCTGTGCAATTCTGAAAACTAGAGACCTAGGGGAATCCAAGATGGGGTGACTTGTGTGGCTCGGACCAGGTTCTGTTACCCAGAATCCTTTGCAAACCTCAAAATTTGGCAAAAAAAACACATGTTCCTCACATTTCTGTGGCAGAAAGTTCTGGAATCTGAGGGGAGCCACAAATTTCCTTCCACCCAGCGTTCCCCCACGTCACCCGATAAAAATGATACCTCACTTGTGTGGGTAGGCCTAGCGCCCACGACAGGATATTCCCCAAAACACAACGTGGACACATCACAGAAAACAGAGCTGTTTTTAGCAAAGTGACTACCTGTAGATTTTGGCCTGTAGCTCAGCCGCCACCTAGGGAAACCTACCAAACCTGTGCATTTCTGAAAACTAGAGACCTAGGGGAATCCAAGATGGGGTGACTTGTGTGGCTCGGACCAGGTTCTGATACCCAGAATCCTTTGCAAACCTCACAATTTGGCTAAAAAAACACATGTTCCTCACATTTCTGTGGCAGAAAGTTCTGGAATCTGAGGGGAGCCACAAATTTCCTTCCACCCAGCGTTCCCCCACGTCTCCCGATAAAAATGATACCTCACTTGTGTGGGTAGGCCTAGCGCCCGCGACAGGAAACGCCCCAAAGCGCAACGTGGACACAGCCAAATTTTTGAAGGAAAACAGAGGTGTTTTTTGCAAAGTGCCTACCTGTAGATTTTGGCCTGTAGCTCAGCCGCCACCTAGGGAAACCTACCAAACCTGTGCAATTCTGAAAACTAGAGACCTAGGGGAATCCAAGATGGGGTGACTTGTGTGGCTCGGACCAGGTTCTGTTACCCAGAATCCTTTGCAAACCTCATAATTTGGCTAAAAAAACACATGTTCCTCACATTTCTGTGGCAGAAAGTTCTGGAATCTGAGGGGAGCCACAAATTTCCTTCCACCCAGCGTTCCCCCACGTCTCCCGATATAAATGATACCTCACTTGTGTGGGTAGGCCTAGCGCCCGCGACAGGAAACGCCCCAAAGCACAACGTGGACACAGCCAAATTTTTGAAGGAAAACAGAGGTGTTTTTTGCAAAGTGCCTACCTGTAGATTTTGGCCTGTAGCTCAGCCGCCACCTAGGGAAACCTACCAAACCTGTGCAATTCTGAAAACTAGAGAACTAGGGGAATCCAAGATGGGGTGACTTGTGTGGCTCGGACCAGGTTCTGTTACCCAGAATCCTTTGCAAACCTCAAAATTTGGCTAAAAAAACACATGTTCCTCACATTTCTGTTGCAGAAAGTTCTGGAATCTGAGGGGAGCCACAAATTTCCTTCCACCCAGCGTTCCCCCATGTCTCCCGATAAAAATGATACCTCACTTGTGTGGGTAGGCCTAGCGCCCACGACAGGAAACGCCCCAAAGCGCAACGTGGACACAGTCAAATTTTAGAAGGAAAACAGAGGTGTTTTTTGCAAAGTGCCTACCTGTAGATTTTGGCCTGTAGCTCAGCCGCCACCTAGGGAAACCTACCAAACCTGTGCATTTCTGAAAACTAGAGACCTAGGGGAATCCAAGATGGGGTGACTTGTGTGGCTCGGACCAGGTTCTGTTACCCAGAATCCTTTGCAAACCTCAAAATTTGGCTAAAAAACCACATGTTCCTCATATTTCTGTGGCAGAAAGTTCTGGAATCTGAGAGGAGCCACAAATTTCCTTCCTCCCAGCGTTCCCCCACGTCTCCCGATACAAATGATACCTCACTTGTGTGGGTAGGCCTAGCGCCCGCGACAGGAAACGCCCCAAAGCGCAACGTGGACACAGCCAAATTTTTGAAGGAAAACAGAGGTGTTTTGTGCAAAGTGCCTACCTGTAGATTTTGGCCTGTAGCTCAGCCGCCACCTAGGGATACCTACCAAACCTGTTTATTTCTGAAAACTAGAGACCTAGGGGAATCCAAGATGGGGTGACTTGTGAGGCTCGGACCAGGTTCTGTTACCCAGAATCCTTTGCAAACCTCAAAATTTGGCAAAAAAAACACATGTTCCTCACATTTCTGTGGCAGAAAGTTCTGGAATCTGAGAGGAGCCACAAATTTCCTTCCACCCAGCGTTCCCCCACGTCTCCCGATAAAAATGATACCTCACTTGTGTGGGTAGGCCTAGCGCCCGCGACAGGAAACGCCCCAAGGCGCAACGTGGACACAGCCAAATTTTTGAAGGAAAACAGAGGTGTTTTTTGCAAAGTGCCTACCTGTAGATTTTTGCCTGTAGCTCAGCCGCCACCTAGGGAAACCTACCAAACCTGTGCAATTCTGAAAACTAGAGACCTAGGGGAATCCAAGATGGGGTGACTTGTGTGGCTCGGACCAGGTTCTGTTACCCAGAATCCTTTGCAAACCTCAAAATTTGGCTAAAAAAACACATGTTCCTCACATTTCTGTTGCAGAAAGTTCTGGAATCTGAGGGGAGCCACAAATTTCCTTCCACCCAGCGTTCCCCCATGTCTCCCGATAAAAATGATACCTCACTTGTGTGGGTAGGCCTAGCGCCCACGACAGGAAACGCCCCAAAGCGCAACGTGGACACAGTCAAATTTTAGAAGGAAAACAGAGGTGTTTTTTGCAAAGTGCCTACCTGTAGATTTTGGCCTGTAGCTCAGCCGCCACCTAGGGAAACCTACCAAACCTGTGCATTTCTGAAAACTAGAGACCTAGGGGAATCCAAGATGGGGTGACTTGTGTGGCTCGGACCAGGTTCTGTTACCCAGAATCCTTTGCAAACCTCAAAATTTGGCTAAAAAACCACATGTTCCTCATATTTCTGTGGCAGAAAGTTCTGGAATCTGAGAGGAGCCACAAATTTCCTTCCTCCCAGCGTTCCCCCACATCTCCCGATACAAATGATACCTCACTTGTGTGGGTAGGCCTAGCGCCCGCGACAGGAAACGCCCCAAAGCGCAACGTGGACACAGCCAAATTTTTGAAGGAAAACAGAGGTGTTTTGTGCAAAGTGCCTACCTGTAGATTTTGGCCTGTAGCTCAGCCGCCACCTAGGGATACCTACCAAACCTGTTTATTTCTGAAAACTAGAGACCTAGGGGAATCCAAGATGGGGTGACTTGTGAGGCTCGGACCAGGTTCTGTTACCCAGAATCCTTTGCAAACCTCAAAATTTGGCAAAAAAAACACATGTTCCTCACATTTCTGTGGCAGAAAGTTCTGGAATCTGAGGGGAGCCACAAATTTCCTTCCACCCAGCGTTCCCCCACGTCTCCCGATAAAAATGATACCTCACTTGTGTGGGTAGGCCTAGCGCCCGCGACAGGAAACGCCCCAAGGCGCAACGTGGACACAGCCAAATTTTTGAAGGAAAACAGAGGTGTTTTTTGCAAAGTGCCTACCTGTAGATTTTTGCCTGTAGCTCAGCCGCCACCTAGGGAAACCTACCAAACCTGTGCAATTCTGAAAACTAGAGACCTAGGGGAATCCAAGATGGGGTGACTTGTGTGGCTCGGACCAGGTTCTGTTACCCAGAATCCTTTGAAAACCTCAAAATTTGGCTAAAAAAACACATGTTCCTCACATTTCTGTGGCAGAAAGTTCTGGAATCTGAGAGGAGCCACAAATTTCCTTCCACCAGCGTTCCCCCACGTCTCCCGATAAAAATGATACCTCACTTGTGTGGGTAGGCCTAGCGCCCGCGACAGGAAACGCCCCAAGGCGCAACGTGGACACAGCCAAATTTTTGAAGGAAAACAGAGGTGTTTTTTGCAAAGTGCCTACCTGTAGATTTTGGCCTGTAGCTTAGCCGCCACCTAGGGAAACCTACCAAACCTGTGCATTTCTGAAAACTAGAGACCTAGGGGAATCCAAGATGGGGTGACTTGTGTGGCTCGGACCAGGTTCTGTTACCCAGAATCCTTTGCAAACCTCAAAATGTGGCTAAGAAAACACATGTTCCTCACATTTCTGTGGCAGAAAGTTCTGGAATCTGAGAGGAGCCACAAATTTCCTTCCACCCAGCGTTCCCCCACGTCTCCCGATAAAAATGATACCTCACTTGTATGGGTAGGCCTAGCGCCCGCGACAGGAAACGCCCCAAAGCGCAACGTGGACACAGCCAAATTTTAGAAGGAAAACAGAGGTGTTTTTTGCAAAGTGCCTACCTGTAGATTTTGGCCTGTAGCTCAGCTGCCACCTAGGGAAACCTACCAAACCTGTGCATTTCTGAAAACTAGAGACCTAGGGGAATCCAAGATGGGGTGACTTGTGTGGCTCGGACCAGGTTCTGTTACCCAGAATCCTTTGCAAACCTCAGAATTTGGCTAAAAAAACAAATGTTCCTCACATTTCTGTGGCACAAAGTTCTGGAATCTGAGGGGAGCCACAAATTTCCTTCCACCCAGCGTTCCCCCACGTCTCCCGATAGAAATGATACCTCACTTGTGTGGGTAGGCCTAGCGCCCGCGACAGGAAACGCCCCAAAGCGCAACGTGGACACAGCCAAATTTTTGAAGGAAAACAGAGGTGTTTTTTGCAAAGTGCCTACCTGTAGATTTTGGCCTGTAGCTCAGCCGCCACCTAGGGAAACCTACCAAACCTGTGCATTTCTGAAAACTAGAGACCTAGGGGAATCCAAGATGGGGTGACTTGTGTGGCTCGGACCAGGTTCTGTTACCCAGAATCCTTTGCAAACCTCAAAATTTGGCTAAAAAAACACATGTTCCTCACATTTCTGTGGCAGAAAGTTCTGGAATCTGAGAGGAGCCACAAATTTCCTTCCACCCAGCGTTCCCCCACGTCTCCCGATAAAAATGATACCTCACTTGTGTGGGTAGGCCTAGCGCCCGCGACAGGATATGCCCCAAAACACAACGTGGACACATCACAGAAAACAGAGCTGTTTTTAGCAAAGTGACTACCTGTAGATTTTGGCCTGTAGCTCAGCCGCCACCTAGGGAAACCTACCAAACCTGTGCAATTCTGAAAACTAGAGACCTAGGGGAATCCAAGATGGGGTGACTTGTGTGGCTCGGACCAGGTTCTGTTACCCAAAATCCTTTGCAAACCTCAAAATTTGGCTAAAAAAACACATGTTCCTCACATTTCTGTGGCAGAAAGTTCTGGAATCTGAGGGGAGCCACAAATTTCCTTCCACCCAGCGTTCCCCCACGTCTCCCGATAAAAATGATACCTCACTTGTGTGGGTAGGCCTAGCGCCCACGACAGGATATTCCCCAAAACACAACGTGGACACATCACAGAAAACAGAGCTGTTTTTAGCAAAGTGACTACCTGTAGATTTTGGCCTGTAGCTCAGCCGCCACCTAGGGAAACCTACCAAGCCTGTGCATTTCTGAAAACTAGAGACCTAGGGGAATCCAAGATGGGGTGACTTGTGTGGCTCGGATCAGGTTCTGTTACCCAGAATCCTTTGCAAACCTCAAAATTTGGCTAAAAAAACACATGTTCCTCACATTTCTGTGGCAGAAAGTTCTGGAATCTGAGGGGAGCCACAAATTTCCTTCCACCCAGCGTTCCCCCATGTCTCCCGATAAAAATGATACCTCACTTGTGTGGGTAGGCCTAGCGCCCGCGATAGGAAACGCCCCAAAGCGCAACGTGGACACAGCCAAATTTTAGAAGGAAAACAGAGGTGTTTTTTGCAAAGTGCCTACCTGTAGATTTTGGCCTGTAGCTCAGCCGCCACCTAGGGAAACCTACCAAACCTGTGCAATTCTGAAAACTAGAGACCTAGGGGAATCCAAGATGGGGTGACTTGTGTGGCTCGGACCCGGTTCTGTTACCCAGAATCCTTTGCAAACCTCAGAATTTGGCTAAAAAAACACATGTTCCTCACATTTCTGTGGCAGAAAGTTCTGGAATCTGAGAGGAGCCACAAATTTCCTTCCACCCAGCGTTCCCCCACGTCTCCCGATAAAAATGATACCTCACTTGTGTGGGTAGGCCTAGCGCCCGCGACAGGAAACACCCCAAAGCGCAACGTGGACACAGCCAAATTTTTGAAGGAAAACAGAGGTGTTTTTTGCAAAGTGCCTACCTGTAGATTTTGGCCTATAGCTCAGCCGCCACCTAGGGAAACCTACCAAACCTGTGCAATTCTGAAAACTAGAGACCTAGGGGAATCCAAGATGGGGTGACTTGTGTGGCTCGGACCAGGTTTTGTTACCCAGAATCCTTTGCAAACCTCAAAATTTGGCTAAAAAAACACATGTTCCTCACATTTCTGTGGCAGAAAGTTCTAGAATCTGAGGGGAGCCACAAATTTCCTTCCACCCAGCGTTCCCCCACGTCTCCCGATAAAAATGATACCTCACTTGTGTGGGTAGGCCTAGCGCCTGCGACAGGATATTCCCCAAAACACAACGTGGACACATCACAGAAAACAGAGCTGTTTTTAGCAAAGTGACTACCTGTAGATTTTGCCTGTAGCTCAGCCGCCACCTAGGGAAACCTACCAAACCTGTGCATTTCTGAAATCTAGAGACCTAGGGGAATCCAAGATGGGGTGACTTGTGTGGCTCGGACCAGGTTCTGTTACCCAGAATCCTTTGCAAACCTCAAAATTTGGCTAAAAAAACACATGTTCCTCACATTTCTGTGGCAGAAAGTTCTGGAATCTGAGGGGAGCCACAAATTTCCTTCCACCCAGCGTTCCCCCATGTCTCCCGATAAAAATGATACCTCACTTGTGTGGGTAGGCCTAGCGCCCGCGATAGGAAACGCCCCAAAGCGCAACGTGGACACAGCCAAATTTTAGAAGGAAAACAGAGGTGTTTTTTGCAAAGTGCCTACCTGTAGATTTTGGCCTGTAGCTCAGCCGCCACCTAGGGAAACCTACCAAACCTGTGCAATTCTGAAAACTAGAGACCTAGGGGAATCCAAGATGGGGTGACTTGTGTGGCTCGGACCCGGTTCTGTTACCCAGAATCCTTTGCAAACCTCAGAATTTGGCTAAAAAAACACATGTTCCTCACATTTCTGTGGCAGAAAGTTCTGGAATCTGAGAGGAGCCACAAATTTCCTTCCACCCAGCGTTCCCCCACGTCTCCCGATAAAAATGATACCTCACTTGTGTGGGTAGGCCTAGCGCCCGCGACAGGAAACACCCCAAAGCGCAACGTGGACACAGCCAAATTTTTGAAGGAAAACAGAGGTGTTTTTTGCAAAGTGCCTACCTGTAGATTTTGGCCTATAGCTCAGCCGCCACCTAGGGAAACCTACCAAACCTGTGCAATTCTGAAAACTAGAGACCTAGGGGAATCCAAGATGGGGTGACTTGTGTGGCTCGGACCAGGTTTTGTTACCCAGAATCCTTTGCAAACCTCAAAATTTGGCTAAAAAAACACATGTTCCTCACATTTCTGTGGCAGAAAGTTCTAGAATCTGAGGGGAGCCACAAATTTCCTTCCACCCAGCGTTCCCCCACGTCTCCCGATAAAAATGATACCTCACTTGTGTGGGTAGGCCTAGCGCCTGCGACAGGATATTCCCCAAAACACAACGTGGACACATCACAGAAAACAGAGCTGTTTTTAGCAAAGTGACTACCTGTAGATTTTGCCTGTAGCTCAGCCGCCACCTAGGGAAACCTACCAAACCTGTGCATTTCTGAAATCTAGAGACCTAGGGGAATCCAAGATGGGGTGACTTGTGTGGCTCGGACCAGGTTCTGTTACCCAGAATCCTTTGCAAACCTCAAAATTTGGCTAAAAAAACACATGTTCCTCACATTTCTGTGGCAGAAAGTTCTGGAATCTGAGGGGAGCCACAAATTTCCTTCCACCCAGCGTTCCCCCATGTCTCCCGATAAAAATGATACCTCACTTGTGTGGGTAGGCCTAGCGCCCGCGACAGGAAACGCCCCAAAGCGCAACGTGGACACAGCCAAATTTTTGAAGGAAAACAGAGGTGTTTTTTGCAAAGTGCCTACCTGTAGATTTTGGCCTGTAGCTCAGCCGCCACCTAGGGAAACCTACCAAACCTGTGCATTTCTGAAAACTAGAGACCTAGGGGAATCCAAGATGGGGTGACTTGTGTGGCTCGGACCAGGTTCTGTTACCCAGAATCCTTTGCAAACCTCAAAATTTGGCTAAAAAAACACATGTTCCTCACATTTCTGTGGCAGAAAGTTCTGGAATCTGAGGGGAGCCACAAATTTCCTTCCACCCAGCGTTCCCCCATGTCTCCCGATAAAAATGATACCTCACTTGTGTGGGTAGGCCTAGCGCCCGCGACAGGAAACGCCCCAAAGCGCAACGTGGACACAGCCAAATTTTTGAAGGAAAACAGAGGTGTTTTTTGCAAAGTGCCTACCTGTAGATTTTGGCCTGTAGCTCAGCCGCCACCTAGGGAAACCTACCAAACCTGTGCATTTCTGAAAACTAGAGACCTAGGGGAATCCAAGATGGGGTGACTTGTGTGGCTCGGACCAGGTTCTGTTACCCAGAATCCTTTGCAAACCTCAAAATTTGGCTACAAAAACACATGTTCCTCATATTTCTGTGGCAGAAAGTTCTGGAATCTGAGGGGAGCCACAAATTTCCTTCCACCCAGCGTTCCCCCACGTCTCCCGATAAAAATGATACCTCACTTGTGTGGGTAGGCCTAGCACCCGCGACAGGAAACGCCCCAAAGCGCAACGTGGACACAGCCAAATTTTTTAAGGAAAACAGAGGTGTTTTTTGCAAAGTGCCTACCTGTAGATTTTGGCCTGTAGCTCAGCCGCCACCTAGGGAAACCTACCAAACCTGTGCAATTCTGAAAACTAGAGACCTAGGGGAATCCAAGATGGGGTGACTTGTGTGGCTCGGACCAGGTTCTGTTACCCAGAATCCTTTGCAAACCTCAAAATTTGGCTAAAAAAACACATGTTCCTCACATTTCTGTGGCAGAAAGTTCTGGAATCTGAGGGGAGCCACAAATTTCCTTCCACCCAGCGTTCCCCCATGTCTCCCGATAAAAATGATACCTCACTTGTGTGGGTAGGCCTAGCGCCCGCGATAGGAAACGCCCCAAAGCGCAACGTGGACACAGCCAAATTTTTGAAGGAAAACAGAGGTGTTTTTTGCAAAGTGCCTCCCTGTAGATTTTGGCCTGTAGCTCAGCCGCCACCTAGGGAAACCTACCAAACCTGTGCAATTCTGAAAACTAGAGACCTAGGGGAATCCAAGATGGGGTGACTTGTGTGGCTCGGACCAGGTTCTGTTACCCAATATCCTTTGCAAACCTCAAAATTTGGCTAAAAAAACACATGTTCCTCACATTTCTGTGGCAGAAAGTTCTGGAATCTGAGAGGAGCCACAAATTCCCTTCCACCCAGCGTTCCCCCACGTCTCCCGATAAAAATGATACCTCACTTGTGTGGGTAGGCCTAGCGCCCGCGACAGGAAACACCCCAAAGCGCAACGTGGACACAGCCAAATTTTTGAAGGAAAACAGAGGTGTTTTTTGCAAAGTGCCTACCTGTAGATTTTGGCCTGTAGCTCAGCCGCCACCTAGGGAAACCTACCAAACCTGTGCATTTCTGAAAACTAGAGACCTAGGGGAATCCAAGATGGGGTGACTTGTGTGGCTCGGACCAGGTTCTGTTACCCAGAATCCTTTGCAAACCTCAAAATTTGGCAAAAAAAACACATGTTCCTCACATTTCTGTGGCAGAAAGTTCTGGAATCTGAGGGGAGCCACAAATTTCCTTCCACCCAGCGTTCCCCCACGTCTCCCGATATAAATGATACCTCACTTGTGTGGGTAGGCCTAGCGCCCGCGACAGGAAACGCCCCAAAGCACAACGTGGACACAGCCAAATTTTTGAAGGAAAACAGAAGTGTTTTTTGCAAAGTGCCTACCTGTAGATTTTGGCCTGTAGCTCAGCCGCCACCTAGGGAAACCTACCAAACCTGTGCAATTCTGAAAACTAGAGAACTAGGGGAATCCAAGATGGGGTGACTTGTGTGGCTCGGACCAGGTTCTGTTACCCAGAATCCTTTGCAAACCTCAAAATTTGGCTAAAAAAACACATGTTCCTCACATTTCTGTGGCAGAAAGTTCTGGAATCTGAGGGGAGCCACAAATTTCCTTCCACCCAGCGTTCCCCCATGTCTCCCGATAAAAATGATACCTCACTTGTGTGGGTAGGCCTAGCGCCCGCGACAGGAATTGCCCCAAAGCGCAACGTGGACACAGCCAAATTTTTGAAGGAAAACAGAGGTGTTTTTTGCAAAGTGCCTACCTGTAGATTTTGGCCTGTAGCTCAGCCGCCACCTAGGGAAACCTACCAAACCTGTGCAATTCTGAAAACTAGAGACCTAGGGGAATCCAAGATGGGGTGACTTGTGTGGCTCGGACCAGGTTCTGTTACCCAGAATCCTTTGCAAACCTCAAAATTTGGCTAAAAAAACACATGTTCCTCACATTTCTGTGGCAGAAAGTTCTGGAATCTGAGGGGAGCCAGAAATTTCCTTCCACCGAGCGTTCCCCCATGTCTCCCGATAAAAATGATACCTCACTTGTGTGGGTAGGCCTAGCGCCCGCGATAGGAAACGCCCCAAAGCGCAACGTGGACACAGCCAAATTTTTGAAGGAAAACGGAGGTGTTTTTTGCAAAGTGCCTACCTGTAGATTTTGGCCTGTAGCTCAGCCGCCACCTAGGGAAACCTACCAAACCTGTGCAATTCTGAAAACTAGAGACCTAGGGGAATCCAAGATGGGGTGACTTGTGTGGCTCGGACCCGGTTCTGTTACCCAGAATCCTTTGCAAACCTCAGAATTTGGCTAAAAAAACACATGTTCCTCACATTTCTGTGGCAGAAAGTTCTGGAATCTGAGAGGAGCCACAAATTTCCTTCCACCCAGCGTTCCCCGACGTCTCCCGATAAAAATGATACCTCACTTGTGTGGGTAGGCCTGGCGCCCGCGACAGGAAACGCCCCAAAGCGCAACGTGGACACAGCCAAATTTTTGAAGGAAAACAGAGGTGTTTTTTTCAAAGTGCCTACCTGTAGATTTTGGCCTGTAGCTCAGCCGCCACCTAGGGAAACCTACCAAACCTGTGCAATTCTGAAAACTAGAGACCTAGGGGAATCCAAGATGGGGTGACTTGTGTGGCTCGGACCAGGTTCTGTTACCCAAAATCCTTTGCAAACCTCAAAATTTGGCTAAAAAAACACATGTTCCTCACATTTCTGTGGCAGAAAGTTCTGGAATCTGAGGGGAGCCACAAATTTCCTTCCACCCAGCGTTCCCCCACGTCTCCCGATAAAAATGATACCTCACTTGTGTGGGTAGGCCTAGCGCCCGCGACAGGATATTCCCCAAAACACAACGTGGACACATCACAGAAAACAGAGCTGTTTTTAGCAAAGTGACTACCTGTAGATTTTGGCCTGTAGCTCAGCCGCCACCTAGGGAAACCTACCAAGCCTGTGCATTTCTGAAAACTAGAGACCTAGGGGAATCCAAGATGGGGTGACTTGTGTGGCTCGGACCAGGTTCTGTTACCCAGAATCCTTTGCAAACCTCAAAATTTGGCTAAAAAAACACATGTTCCTCACATTTCTGTGGCAGAAAGTTCTGGAATCTGAGGGGAGCCACAAATTTCCTTCCACCCAGCGTTCCCCCATGTCTCCCGATAAAAATGATACCTCACTTGTGTGGGTAGGCCTAGCGCCCGCGATAGGAAACGCCCCAAAGCGCAACGTGGACACAGCCAAATTTTTGAAGGAAAACAGAGGTGTTTTTTGCAAAGTGCCCACCTGTAGATTTTGGCCTGTAGCTCAGCCGCCACCTAGGGAAACCTACCAAACCTGTGCAATTCTGAAAACTAGAGACCTAGGGGAATCCAAGATGGGGTGACTTGTGTGGCTCGGACCCGGTTCTGTTACCCAGAATCCTTTGCAAACCTCAGAATTTGGCTAAAAAAACACATGTTCCTCACATTTCTGTGGCAGAAAGTTCTGGAATCTGAGAGGAGCCACAAATTTCCTTCCACCCAGCGTTCCCCCACGTCTCCCGATAAAAATGATACCTCACTTGTGTGGGTAGGCCTAGCGCCCGCGACAGGAAACGCCCCAAAGCGCAACGTGGACACAGCCAAATTTTTGAAGGAAAACAGAGGTGTTTTTTGCAAAGTGCCTACCTGTAGATTTTGGCCTGTAGCTCAGCCGCCACCTAGGGAAACCTACCAAACCTGTGCAATTCTGAAAACTAGAGACCTTGGGGAATCCAAGATGGGGTGACTTGTGTGGCTCGGACGAGGTTTTGTTACCCAGAATCCTTTGCAAACCTCAAAATTTGGCAAAAAAAACACATGTTCCTCACATTTCTGTGGCAGAAAGTTCTAGAATCTGAGGGGAGCCACAAATTTCCTTCCACCCAGCGTTCCCCCACGTCTCCCGATAAAAATGATACCTCACTTGTGTGGGTAGGCCTAGCGCCCGCGACAGGATATTCCCCAAAACACAACGTGGACACATCACAGAAAACAGAGCTGTTTTTAGCAAAGTGACTACCTGTAGATTTTGCCTGTAGCTCAGTCGCCACCTAGGGAAACCTACCAAACCTGGGCATTTCTGAAAACTAGAGACCTAGGGGAATCCAAGATGGGGTGACTTGTGTGGCTCGGACCAGGTTCTGTTACCCAGAATCCTTTGCAATCCTCAAAATTTGGCTAAAAAAACACATGTTCCTCACATTTCTGTGGCAGAAAGTTCTGGAATCTGAGGGGAGCCACAAATTTCCTTCCACCCAGCGTTCCCCCATGTCTCCCGATAAAAATGATACCTCACTTGTGTGGGTAGGCCTAGCGCCCGCGACAGGAAACGCCCCAAAGCGCAACGTGGACACAGCCAAATTTTTGAAGGAAAACAGAGGTGTTTTTTGCAAAGTGCCTACCTGTAGATTTTGGCCTGTAGCTCAGCCGCCACCTAGGGAAACCTACCAAACCTGTGCATTTCTGAAAACTAGAGACCTAGGGGAATCCAAGATGGGGTGATTTGTGTGGCTCGGACCAGGTTCTGTTACCCAGAATCCTTTGCAAACCTCAAAATTTGGCTAAAAAAACACATGTTCCTCATATTTCTGTGGCAGAAAGTTCTGGAATCTGAGGGGAGCCACAAATTTCCTTCCACCCAGCGTTCCCCCACGTCTCCCGATAAAAATGATACCTCACTTGTGTGGGTAGGCCTAGCACCCGCGACAGGAAACGCCCCAAAGCGCAACGTGGACACAGCCAAATTTTTTAAGGAAAACAGAGGTGTTTTTTGCAAAGTGCCTACCTGTAGATTTTGGCCTGTAGCTCAGCCGCCACCTAGGGAAACCTACCAAACCTGTGCAATTCAGAAAACTAGAGACCTAGGGGAATCCAAGATGGGGTGACTTGTGTGGCTCGGACCAGGTTCTGTTACCCAGAATCCTTTGCAAACCTCAAAATTTGGCTAAAAAAACACATGTTCCTCACATTTCTGTGGCAGAAAGTTCTGGAATCTGAGGGGAGCCACAAATTTCCTTCCACCCAGCGTTCCCCCATGTCTCCCGATAAAAATGATACCTCACTTGTGTGGGTAGGCCTAGCGCCCGCGATAGGAAACGCCCCAAAGCGCAACGTGGACACAGCCAAATTTTTGAAGGAAAACAGAGGTGTTTTTTGCAAAGTGCCTCCCTGTAGATTTTGGCCTGTAGCTCAGCCGCCACCTAGGGAAACCTACCAAACCTGTGCAATTCTGAAAACTAGAGACCTAGGGGAATCCAAGATGGGGTGACTTGTGTGGCTCGGACCAGGTTCTGTTACCCAATATCCTTTGCAAACCTCAAAATTTGGCTAAAAAAACACATGTTCCTCACATTTCTGTGGCAGAAAGTTCTGGAATCTGAGAGGAGCCACAAATTCCCTTCCACCCAGCGTTCCCCCACGTCTCCCGATAAAAATGATACCTCACTTGTGTGGGTAGGCCTAGCGCCCGCGACAGGAAACACCCCAAAGCGCAACGTGGACACAGCCAAATTTTTGAAGGAAAACAGAGGTGTTTTTTGCAAAGTGCCTACCTGTAGATTTTGGCCTGTAGCTCAGCCGCCACCTAGGGAAACCTACCAAACCTGTGCATTTCTGAAAACTAGAGACCTAGGGGAATCCAAGATGGGGTGACTTGTGTGGCTCGGACCAGGTTCTGTTACCCAGAATCCTTTGCAAACCTCAAAATTTGGCTAAAAAAACACATGTTCCTCACATTTCTGTGGCAGAAAGTTCTGGAATCTGAGGGGAGCCACAAATTTCCTTCCACCCAGCGTTCCCCCACGTCTCCCGATATAAATGATACCTCACTTGTGTGGGTAGGCCTAGCGCCCGCGACAGGAAACGCCCCAAAGCACAACGTGGACACAGCCAAATTTTTGAAGGAAAACAGAAGTGTTTTTTTCAAAGTGCCTACCTGTAGATTTTGGCCTGTAGCTCAGCCGCCACCTAGGGAAACCTACCAAACCTGTGCAATTCTGAAAACTAGAGAACTAGGGGAATCCAAGATGGGGTGACTTGTGTGGCTCGGACCAGGTTCTGTTACCCAGAATCCTTTGCAAACCTCAAAATTTGGCTAAAAAAACACATGTTCCTCATATTTCTGTGGCAGAAAGTTCTGGAATCTGAGAGGAGCCACAAATTTCCTTCCACCCAGCGTTCCCCCACGTCTCCCGATAAAAATGATACCTCACTTGTGTGGGTAGGCCTAGCGCCCGCGACAGGATATGCCCCAAAACACAACGTGGACACATCACAGAAAACAGAGCTGTTTTTAGCAAAGTGACTACCTGTAGATTTTGGCCTGTAGCTCAGCCGCCACCTAGGGAAACCTACCAAACCTGTGCATTTCTGAAAACTAGAGACCTAGGGGAATCCAAGATGGGGTGACTTGTGTGGCTCGGACCAGGTTCTGTTACCCAGAATCCTTTGCAAACCTCAAAATTTGGCTAAAAAAACACATGTTCCTCATATTTCTGTGGCAGAAAGTTCTGGAATCTGAGGGGAGCCACAAATTTCCTTCCACCCAGCGTTCCCCCACGTCTCCCGATAAAAATGATACCTCACTTGTGTGGGTAGGCCTAGCACCCGCGACAGGAAACGCCCCAAAGCGCAACGTGGACACAGCCAAATTTTTTAAGGAAAACAGAGGTGTTTTTTGCAAAGTGCCTACCTGTAGATTTTGGCCTGTAGCTCAGCCGCCACCTAGGGAAACCTACCAAACCTGTGCAATTCTGAAAACTAGAGACCTAGGGGAATCCAAGATGGGGTGACTTGTGTGGCTCGGACCAGGTTCTGTTACCCAGAATCCTTTGCAAACCTCAAAATTTGGCTAAAAAAACACATGTTCCTCACATTTCTGTGGCAGAAAGTTCTGGAATCTGAGGGGAGCCACAAATTTCCTTCCACCCAGCGTTCCCCCATGTCTCCCGATAAAAATGATACCTCACTTGTGTGGGTAGGCCTAGCGCCCGCGATAGGAAACGCCCCAAAGCGCAACGTGGACACAGCCAAATTTTTGAAGGAAAACAGAGGTGTTTTTTGCAAAGTGCCTCCCTGTAGATTTTGGCCTGTAGCTCAGCCGCCACCTAGGGAAACCTACCAAACCTGTGCAATTCTGAAAACTAGAGACCTAGGGGAATCCAAGATGGGGTGACTTGTGTGGCTCGGACCAGGTTCTGTTACCCAATATCCTTTGCAAACCTCAAAATTTGGCTAAAAAAACACATGTTCCTCACATTTCTGTGGCAGAAAGTTCTGGAATCTGAGAGGAGCCACAAATTCCCTTCCACCCAGCGTTCCCCCACGTCTCCCGATAAAAATGATACCTCACTTGTGTGGGTAGGCCTAGCGCCCGCGACAGGAAACACCCCAAAGCGCAACGTGGACACAGCCAAATTTTTGAAGGAAAACAGAGGTGTTTTTTGCAAAGTGCCTACCTGTAGATTTTGGCCTGTAGCTCAGCCGCCACCTAGGGAAACCTACCAAACCTGTGCATTTCTGAAAACTAGAGACCTAGGGGAATCCAAGATGGGGTGACTTGTGTGGCTCGGACCAGGTTCTGTTACCCAGAATCCTTTGCAAACCTCAAAATTTGGCTAAAAAAACACATGTTCCTCACATTTCTGTGGCAGAAAGTTCTGGAATCTGAGGGGAGCCACAAATTTCCTTCCACCCAGCGTTCCCCCACGTCTCCCGATATAAATGATACCTCACTTGTGTGGGTAGGCCTAGCGCCCGCAACAGGAAACGCCCCAAAGCACAACGTGGACACAGCCAAATTTTTGAAGGAAAACAGAAGTGTTTTTTTCAAAGTGCCTACCTGTAGATTTTGGCCTGTAGCTCAGCCGCCACCTAGGGAAACCTACCAAACCTGTGCAATTCTGAAAACTAGAGAACTAGGGGAATCCAAGATGGGGTGACTTGTGTGGCTCGGACCAGGTTCTGTTACCCAGAATCCTTTGCAAACCTCAAAATTTGGCTAAAAAAACACATGTTCCTCACATTTCTGTGGCAGAAAGTTCTGGAATCTGAGGGGAGCCACAAATTTCCTTCCACCCAGCGTTCCCCCATGTCTCCCGATAAAAATGATACCTCACTTGTGTGGGTAGGCCTAGCGCCCGCGACAGGAAACGCCCCAAAGCGCAACGTGGACACAGCCAAATTTTTGAAGGAAAACAGAGGTGTTTTTTGCAAAGTGCCTACCTGTAGATTTTGGCCTGTAGCTCAGCCGCCACCTAGGGAAACCTACCAAACCTGTGCAATTCTGAAAACTAGAGACCTAGGGGAATCCAAGATAGGGTGACTTGTGTGGCTCGGACCAGGTTCTGTTACCCAGAATCCTTTGCAAACCTCAAAATTTGGCTAAAAAAACACATGTTCCTCACATTTCTGTGGCAGAAAGTTCTGGAATCTGAGGGGAGCCACAAATTTCCTTCCACCCAGCGTTCCCCCATGTCTCCCGATAAAAATGATACCTCACTTGTGTGGGTAGGCCTAGCGCCCGCGATAGGAAACGCCCCAAAGCGCAACGTGGACACAGCCAAATTTTTGAAGGAAAACAGAGGTGTTTTTTGCAAAGTGCCTACCTGTAGATTTTGGCCTGTAGCTCAGCCGCCACCTAGGGAAACCTACCAAACCTGTGCAATTCTGAAAACTAGAGACCTAGGGGAATCCAAGATGGGGTGACTTGTGTGGCTCGGACCCGGTTCTGTTACCCAGAATCCTTTGCAAACCTCAGAATTTGGCTAAAAAAACACATGTTCCTCACATTTCTGTGGCAGAAAGTTCTGGAATCTGAGAGGAGCCACAAATTTCCTTCCACCCAGCGTTCCCCCACGTCTCCCGATAAAAATGATACCTCACTTGTGTGGGTAGGCCTGGCGCCCGCGACAGGAAACGCCCCAAAGCGCAACGTGGACACAGCCAAATTTTTGAAGGAAAACAGAGGTGTTTTTTGCAAAGTGCCTACCTGTAGATTTTGGCCTGTAGCTCAGCCGCCACCTAGGGAAACCTACCAAACCTGTGCAATTCTGAAAACTAGAGACCTAGGGGAATCCAAGATGGGGTGACTTGTGTGGCTCGGACCAGGTTCTGTTACCCAGAATCCTTTGCAAACCTCAAAATTTGGCTAAAAAAACACATGTTCCTCACATTTCTGTGGCAGAAAGTTCTAGAATCTGAGGGGAGCCACAAATTTCCTTCCACCCAGCGTTCCCCCACGTCTCCCGATAAAAATGATACCTCACTTGTGTGGGTAGGCCTAGCGCCCGCGACAGGATATTCCCCAAAACACAACGTGGACACATCACAGAAAACAGAGCTGTTTTTAGCAAAGTGACTACCTGTAGATTTTGCCTGTAGCTCAGCCGCCACCTAGGGAAACCTACCAAACCTGTGCATTTCTGAAAACTAGAGACCTAGGGGAATCCAAGATGGGGTGACTTGTGTGGCTCGGACCAGGTTCTGTTACCCAGAATCCTTTGCAAACCTCAAAATTTGGCTAAAAAAACACATGTTCCTCAAATTTCTGTGGCAGAAAGTTCTGGAATCTGAGAGGAGCCACAAATTTCCTTCCACCCAGCGTTCCCCCACGTCTCCCGATAAAAATGATACCTCACTTGTGTGGGTAGGCCTAGCGCCCGCGACAGGAAACACCCCAAAGCGCAAGGTGGACACAGCCAAATTTTTGAAGGAAAACAGAGGTGTTTTTTGCAAAGTGCCTACCTGTAGATTTTGGCCTGTAGCTCAGCCGCCACCTAGGGAAACCTACCAAACCTGTGCATTTCTGAAAACTAGAGACCTAGGGGAATCCAAGATGGGGTGACTTGTGTGGCTCGGACCAGGTTCTGTTACCCAGAATCCTTTGCAAACCTCAAAATTTGGCTAAAAAAACACATGTTCCTCACATTTCTGTGGCAGAAAGTTCTGGAATCTGAGGGGAGCCACAAATTTCCTTCCACCCAGCGTTCCCCCATGTCTCCCGATAAAAATTATACCTCACTTGTGTGGGTAGGCCTAGCGCCCGCGACAGGAAACGCCCCAAAGCGCAACGTGGACACAGCCAAATTTTTGAAGGAAAACAGAGGTGTTTTTTGCAAAGTGCCTACCTGTAGATTTTGGCATGTAGCTCAGCCGCCACCTAGGGATACCTACCAAACCTGTGCATTTCTGAAAACTAGAGACCTAGGGGAATCCAAGATGGGGTGACTTGTGTGGCTCGGACCAGGTTCTGTTACCCAGAATCCTTTGCAAACCTCAAAATTTGGCTAAAAAAACACATGTTCCTCAAATTTCTGTGGCAGAAAGTTCTGGAATCTGAGAGGAGCCACAAATTTCCTTCCACCCAGCGTTCCCCCACGTCTCCCGATAAAAATGATACCTCACTTGTGTGGGTAGGCCTAGCGCCCGCGACAGGAAACGCCCCAAAGCGCAACGTGGACACAGCCAAATTTTTGAAGGAAAACAGAGGTGTTTTTTGCAAATTGCCTACCTGTAGATTTTGGCCTGTAGCTCAGCCGCCACCTAGGGAAACCTACCAAACCTGTGCAATTCTGAAAACTAGAGACCTAGGGGAATCCAAGATGGGGTGACTTGTGTGGCTCGGACCAGGTTTTGTTACCCAGAATCCTTTGCAAACCTCAAAATTTGGCTAAAAAAACACATGTTCCTCACATTTCTGTGGCAGAAAGTTCTAGAATCTGAGGGGAGCCACAAATTTCCTTCCACCCAGCGTTCCCCCACGTCTCCCGATAAAAATGATACCTGACTTGTGTGGGTAGGCCTAGCGCCCGCGACAGGATATTCCCCAAAACACAACGTGGACACATCACAGAAAACAGATCTGTTTTTAGCAAAGTGACTACCTGTAGATTTTGCCTGTAGCTCAGCCGCCACCTAGGGAAACCTACCAAACCTGTGCATTTCTGAAAACTAGAGACCTAGGGGAATCCAAGATGGGGTGACTTGTGTGGCTCGGACCAGGTTCTGTTACCCAGAATCCTTTGCAAACCTCAAAATTTGGCTAAAAAAACAATTGTTCCTCACATTTCTGTGGCAGAAAGTTCTGGAATCTGAGGGGAGCCACAAATTTCCTTCCACCCAGCGTTCCCCCATGTCTCCCGATAAAAATGATACCTCACTTGTGTGGGTAGGCCTAGCGCCCGCGACAGGAAACGCCCCAAAGCGCAACGTGGACACAGCCAAATTTTTGAAGGAAAACAGAGGTGTTTTTTGCAAAGTGCCTACCTGTAGATTTTGGCCTGTAGCTCAGCCGCCACCTAGGGAAACCTACCAAACCTGTGCATTTCTGAAAACTAGAGACCTAGGGGAATCCAAGATGGGGTGACTTGTGTGGCTCGGACCAGGTTCTGTTACCCAGAATCCTTTGCAAACCTCAAAATTTGGCTAAAAAACCACATGTTCCTCATATTTCTGTGGCAGAAAGTTCTGGAATCTGAGGGGAGCCACAAATTTCCTTCCACCCAGCGTTCCCCCACGTCTCCCGATAAAAATGATACCTCACTTGTGTGGGTAGGCCTAGCTCCCGCGACAGGAAACGCCCCAAAGCGCAACGTGGACACAGCCAAATTTTTGAAGGAAAACAGAGGTGGTTTTTGCAAAGTGCCTACCTGTAGATTTTGGCCTGTAGCTCAGCCGCCACCTAGGGAAACCTACCAAATATGTGCAATTCTGAAAACTAGAGACCTAGGGGAATCCAAGATGGGGTGACTTGTGTGGCTCGGACCAGGTTCTGTTACCCAGAATCCTTTGCAAACCTCAAAATTTGGCTAAAAAAACACATGTTCCTCACATTTCTGTGGCAGAAAGTTCTGGAATCTGAGGGGAGCCACAAATTTCCTTCCACCCAGCGTTCCCCCATGTCTCCCGATAAAAATGATACCTCACTTGTGTGGGTAGGCCTAGCGCCCGCGATAGGAAACGCCCCAAAGCGCAACGTGGACACAGCCAAATTTTTGAAGGAAAACAGAGGTGTTTTTTGCAAAGTGCCTACCTGTAGATTTTGGCCTGTAGCTCAGCCGCCACCTAGGGAAACCTACCAAACCTGTGCAATTCTGAAAACTAGAGACCTAGGGGAATCCAAGATGGGGTGACTTGTGTGGCTCGGACCAGGTTCTGTTACCCAATATCCTTTGCAAACCTCAAAATTTGGCTAAAAAAACACATGTTCCTCACATTTCTGTGGCAGAAAGTTCTGGAATCTGAGAGGAGCCACAAATTCCCTTCCACCCAGCGTTCCCCCACGTCTCCCGATAAAAATGATACCTCACTTGTGTGGGTAGGCCTAGCGCCCGCGACAGGAAACACCCCAAAGCGCAACGTGGACACAGCCAAATTTTTGAAGGAAAACAGAGGTGTTTTTTGCAAAGTGCCTACCTGTAGATTTTGGCCTGTAGCTCAGCCGCCACCTAGGGAAACCTACCAAACCTGTGCATTTCTGAAAACTAGAGACCTAGGGGAATCCAAGATGGGGTGACTTGTGTGGCTCGGACCAGGTTCTGTTACCCAGAATCCTTTGCAAACCTCAAAATTTGGCTAAAAAAACACATGTTCCTCACATTTCTGTGGCAGAAAGTTCTGGAATCTGAGGGGAGCCACAAATTTCCTTCCACCCAGCGTTCCCCCACGTCTCCCGATATAAATGATACCTCACTTGTGTGGGTAGGCCTAGCGCCCGCGACAGGAAACGCCCCAAAGCACAACGTGGACACAGCCAAATTTTTGAAGGAAAACAGGAGTGTTTTTTGCAAAGTGCCTACCTGTAGATTTTGGCCTGTAGCTCAGCCGCCACCTAGGGAAACCTACGAAACCTGTGCAATTCTGAAAACTAGAGAACTAGGGGAATCCAAGATGGGGTGACTTGTGTGGCTCGGACCAGGTTCTGTTACCCAGAATCCTTTGCAAACCTCAAAATTTGGCTAAAAAAACACATGTTCCTCACATTTCTGTGGCAGAAAGTTCTGGAATCTGAGGGGAGCCACAAATTTCCTTCCACCCAGCGTTCCCCCATGTCTCCCGATAAAAATGATACCTCACTTGTGTGGGTAGGCCTAGCGCCCGCGACAGGAAACGCACCAAAGCGCAACGTGGACACAGCCAAATTTTTGAAGGAAAACAGAGGTGTTTTTTGCAAAGTGCCTACCTGTAGATTTTGGCCTGTAGCTCAGCCGCCACCTAGGGAAACCTACCAAACCTGTGCAATTCTGAAAACTAGAGACATAGGGGAATCCAAGATGGGGTGACTTGTGTGGCTCGGACCAGGTTCTGTTACCCAGAATCCTTTGCAAACCTCAAAATTTGACTAAAAAAACACATGTTCCTCACATTTCTGTGGCAGAAAGTTCTGGAATCTGAGGGGAGCCACAAATTTCCTTCCACCCAGCGTTCCCCCATGTCTCCCGATAAAAATGATACCTCACTTGTGTGGGTAGGCCTAGCGCCCGCGATAGGAAACGCCCCAAAGCGCAACGTGGACACAGCCAAATTTTTGAAGGAAAACAGAGGTGTTTTTTGCAAAGTGCCTACCTATAGATTTTGGCCTGTAGCTCAGCCGCCACCTAGGGAAACCTACCAAACCTGTGCAATTCTGAACACTAGAGACCTAGGGGAATCCAAGATGGGGTGACTTGTGTGGCTCGGACCCGGTTCTGTTACCCAGAATCCTTTGCAAACCTCAGAATTTGGCTAAAAAAACACATGTTCCTCACATTTCTGTGGCAGAAAGTTCTGGAATCTGAGAGGAGCCACAAATTTCCTTCCACCCAGCGTTCCCCCACGTCTCCCGATAAAAATTATACCTCACTTGTGTGGGTAGGCCTAGCGCCCGCGACAGGAAACGCCCCAAAGCGCAACGTGGACACAGCCAAATTTTTGAAGGAAAACAGAGGTGTTTTTTGCAAAGTGCCTACCTGTAGATTTTGGCCTGTAGCTCAGCCGCCACCTAGGGAAACCTACCAAACCTGTGCAATTCTGAAAACTAGAGACCTAGGGGAATCCAAGATGGGGTGACTTGTGTGGCTCGGACCAGGTTCTGTTACCCAGAATCCTTTGCAAACCTCAAAATTTGGCTAAAAAAACACATGTTCCTCACATTTCTGTGGCAGAAAGTTCTAGAATCTGAGGGGAGCCACAAATTTCCTTCCACCCAGCGTTCCCCCACGTCTCCCGATAAAAATGATACCTCACTTGTGTGGGTAGGCCTAGCGCCCGCGACAGGATATTCCCCAAAACACAACGTGGACACATCACAGAAAACAGAGCTGTTTTTAGCAAAGTGACTACCTGTAGATTTTGCCTATAGCTCAGCCGCCACCTAGGAAAACCTACCAAACCTGTGCATTTCTGAAAACTAGAGACCTAGGGGAATCCAAGATGGGGTGACTTGTGTGGCTCGGACCAGGTTCTGTTACCCAGAATCCTTTGCAAACCTCAAAATTTGGCTAAAAAAACACATGTTCCTCAAATATCTGTGGCAGAAAGTTCTGGAATCTGAGAGGAGCCACAAATTTCCTTCCACCCAGCGTTCCCCCACGTCTCCCGATAAAAATGATACCTCACTTGTGTGGGTAGGCCTAGTGCCCGCGACAGGAAACACCCCAAAGCGCAACGTGGACACAGCCAAATTTTTGAAGGAAAACAGAGGTGTTTTTTGCAAAGTGCCTACCTGTAGATTTTGGCCTGTAGCTCAGCCGCCACCTAGGGAAACGTACCAAACCTGTGCATTTCTGAAAACTAGAGACCTAGGGGAATCCAAGATGGGGTGACTTGTGTGGCTTGGACCAGGTTCTGTTACCCAGAATCCTTTGCAAACCTCAAAATTTGGCTAAAAAAACACATGTTCCTCACATTTCTGTGGCAGAAAGTTCTGGAATCTGAGGGGAGCCACAAATTTCCTTCCACCCAGCGTTCCCCCATGTCTCCCGATAAAAATGATACCTCACTTGTGTAGGTAGGCCTAACGCCCGCGACAGGAAACGCCCCAAAGCGCAACGTGGACACAGCCAAATTTTTGAAGGAAAACAGAGGTGTTTTTTGCAAAGTGCCTACCTGTAGATTTTGGCACGTAGCTCAGCCGCCACCTAGGGATACCTACCAAACCTGTGCATTTCTGAAAACTAGAGACCTAGGGGAATCCAAGATGGGGTGACTTGTGTGGCTCGGACCAGGTTCTGTTACCCAGAATCCTTTGCAAACCTCAAAATTTGGCTAAAAATACACATGTTCCTCAAATTTCTGTGGCAGAAAGTTCTGGAATCTGAGAGGAGCCACAAATTTCCTTCCACCCAGCGTTCCCCCACGTCTCCCGATAAAAATGATACCTCACTTGTGTGGGTAGGCCTAGCGCCCGCGATAGGAAACGCCCCAAAGCGCAACGTGGACACAGCCAAATTTTTGAAGGAAAACAGAGGTGTTTTTTGCAAAGTGCCTACCTGTAGATTTTGGCCTGTAGCTCAGCCGCCACCTAGGGATACCTACCAGACCTGTGCATTTCTGAAAACTAGAGACCTAGGGGAATCCAAGATGGGGTGACTTGTGTGGCTCGGACCAGGTTCTGTTACCCAGAATCCTTTGCAAACCTCAAAATTTGGCTAAAAAAACACATGTTCCTCACATTTCTGTGGCAGAAAGTTCTGGAATCTGAGAGGAGCCACAAATTTCCTTCCACCCAGCGTTCCCCCACATCTCCCGATAAAAATGATACCTCACTTGTGTGGGTAGGCCTAGCGCCCGCGACAGGAAACGCCCCAAAGCGCAACGTGGACACAGCCAAATTTTTGAAGGAAAACAGGGGTGTTTTTTGCAAAGTGCCTACCTGTAGATTTTGGCCTGTAGCTCAGCCGCCACCTAGGGAAACCTACCAAACCTGTGCAATTCTGAAAACTAGAGACCTAGGGGAATCCAAGATGGGGTGACTTGTGTGGCTCGGACCAGGTTCTGTTACCCAGAATCCTTTGCAAACCTCAAAATTTGGCTAAAAAAACACATGTTCCTCACATTTCTGTGGCAGAAAGTTCTAGAATCTGAGGGGAGCCACAAATTTCCTTCCACCCAGCGTTCCCCCACGTCTCCCGATAAAAATTATACCTCACTTGTGTGGGTAGGCCTAGCGCCCGCGACAGGATATTCCCCAAAACACAACGTGGACACATCACAGAAAACAGAGCTGTTTTTAGCAAAGTGACTACCTGTAGATTTTGCCTGTAGCTCAGCCGCCACCTAGGGAATCCTACCAAACCTGTGCATTTCTGAAAACTAGAGACCTAGGGGAATCCAAGATGGGGTGACTTGTGTGGCTCGGACAAGGTTCTGTTACCCAGAATCCTTTGCAAACCTCAAAATTTGGCTAAAAAAACACATGTTCCTCAAATTTCTGTGGCAGAAAGTTCTGGAATCTGAGAGGAGCCACAAATTTCCTTCCACCCAGCGTTCCCCCACGTCTCCCGATAAAAATGATACCTCACTTGTGTGGGTAGGCCTAGTGCCCGCGACAGGAAACACCCCAAAGCGCAACGTGGACACAGCCAAATTTTTGAAGGAAAACAGAGGTGTTTTTTGCAAAGTGCCTACCTGTAGATTTTGGCCTGTAGCTCAGCCGCCGCCTAGGGAAACCTACCAAACCTGTGCATTTCTGAAAACTAGAGACCTAGGGGAATCCAAGATGGGGTGACTTGTGTGGCTCGGACCAGGTTCTGTTACCCAGAATCCTTTGCAAACCTCAAAATTTGGCTAAAAAAACACATGTTCCTCACATTTCTGTGGCAGAAAGTTCTGGAATCTGAGGGGAGCCACAAATTTCCTTCCACCCAGCGTTCCCCCATGTCTCCCGATAAAAATGATACCTCACTTGTGTAGGTAGGCCTAGCGCCCGCGACAGGAAACGCCCCAAAGCGCAACGTGGACACAGCCAAATTTTTGAAGGAAAACAGAGGTGTTTTTTGCAAAGTGCCTACCTGTAGATTTTGGCATGTAGCTCAGCCGCCACCTAGGGATACCTACCAAACCTGTGCATTTCTGAAAACTAGAGACCTAGGGGAATCCAAGATGGGGTGACTTGTGTGGCTCGGACCAGGTTCTGTTACCCAGAATCCTTTGCAAACCTCAAAATTTGGCTAAAAAAACACATGTTCCTCAAATTTCTGTGGCAGAAAGTTCTGGAATCTGAGAGGAGCCACAAATTCCCTTCCACCCAGCGTTCCCCCACGTCTCCCGATAAAAATGATACCTCACTTGTGTGGGTAGGCCTAGCGCCCGCGACAGGAAACGCCCCAAAGCGCAACGTGGACACAGCCAAATTTTTGAAGGAAAACAGAGGTGTTTTTTGCAAAGTGCCTACCTGTAGATTTTGGCCTGTAGCTCAGCCGCCACCTAGGGAAACCTACCAAACCTGTGCATTTCTGAAAACTAGAGACCTAGGGGAATCCAAGATGGGGTGACTTGTGTGGCTCGGACCAGGTTCTGTTACCCAGAATCCTTTGCAAACCTCAAAATTTGGCTAAAAAAACACATGTTCCTCACATTTCTGTGGCAGAAAGTTCTGGAATCTGAGGGGAGCCACAAATTTCCTTCCACCCAGCGTTCCCCCATGTCTCCCGATAAAAATGATACCTCACTTGTGTGGGTAGGCCTAGCGCCCGCGACAGGAAACGCCCCAAAGCGCAACGTGGACACAGCCAAATTTTTGAAGGAAAACAGAGGTGTTTTTTGCAAAGTGCCTACCTGTAGATTTTGGCATGTAGCTCAGCCGCCACCTAGGGATACCTACCAAACCTGTGCATTTCTGAAAACTAGAGACCTAGGGGAATCCAAGATGGGGTGACTTGTGTGGCTCGGACCAGGTTCTGTTACCCAGAATCCTTTGCAAACCTCAAAATTTGGCTAAAAAAACACATGTTCCTCACATTTCTGTGGCAGAAAGTTCTAGAATCTGAGGGGAGCCACAAATTTCCTTCCACCCAGCGTTCCCCCACGTCTCCCGATAAAAATGATACCTCACTTGTGTGGGTAGGCCTAGCGCCCGCGACAGGATATTCCCCAAAACACAACGTGGACACATCACAGAAAACAGAGCTGTTTTTAGCAAAGTGACTACCTGTAGATTTTGCCTGTAGCTCAGCCGCCACCTAGGGAAACCTACCAAACCTGTGCATTTCTGAAAACTAGAGACCTAGGGGAATCCAAGATGGGGTGACTTGTGTGGCTCGGACAAGGTTCTGTTACCCAGAATCCTTTGCAAACCTCAAAATTTGGCTAAAAAAACACATGTTCCTCAAATTTCTGTGGCAGAAAGTTCTGGAATCTGAGAGGAGCCACAAATTTCCTTCCACCCAGCGTTCCCCCAGGTCTCCCGATAAAAATGATACCTCACTTGTGTGGGTAGGCCTAGTGCCCGCGACAGGAAACACCCCAAAGCGCAACGTGGACACAGCCAAATTTTTGAAGGAAAACAGAGGTGTTTTTTGCAAAGTGCCTACCTGTAGATTTTGGCCTGTAGCTCAGCCGCCACCTAGGGAAACCTACCAAACCTGTGCATTTCTGAAAACTAGAGACCTAGGGGAATCCAAGATGGGGTGACTTGTGTGGCTCGGACCAGGTTCTGTTACCCAGAATCCTTTGCAAACCTCAAAATTTGGCTAAAAAAACACATGTTCCTCACATTTCTGTGGCAGAAAGTTCTGGAATCTGAGGGGAGCCACAAATTTCCTTCCACCCAGCGTTCCCCCATGTCTCCCGATAAAAATGATACCTCACTTGTGTAGGTAGGCCTAGCGCCCGCGACAGGAAACGCCCCAAAGCGCAACGTGGACACAGCCAAATTTTTGAAGGAAAACGGAGGTGTTTTTTGCAAAGTGCCTACCTGTAGATTTTGGCATGTAGCTCAGCCGCCACCTAGGGATACCTACCAAACCTGTGCATTTCTGAAAACTAGAGACCTAGGGGAATCCAAGATGGGGTGACTTGTGTGGCTCGGACCAGGTTCTGTTACCCAGAATCCTTTGCAAACCTCAAAATTTGGCTAAAAAAACACATGTTCCTCAAATTTCTGTGGCAGAAAGTTCTGGAATCTGAGAGGAGCCACAAATTTCCTTCCACCCAGCGTTCCCCCACGTCTCCCGATAAAAATGATACCTCACTTGTGTGGGTAGGCCTAGCGCCCGCGACAGGAAACGCCCCAAAGCGCAACGTGGACACAGCCAAATTTTTGAAGGAAAACAGAGGTGTTTTTTGCAAAGTGCCTACCTGTAGATTTTGGCCTGTAGCTCAGCCGCCACCTAGGGAAACCTACCAAACCTGTGCATTTCTGAAAACTAGAGACCTAGGGGAATCCAAGATGGGGTGACTTGTGTGGCTCGGACCAGGTTCTGTTACCCAGAATCCTTTGCAAACCTCAAAATTTGGCTAAAAAAACACATGTTCCTCACATTTCTGTGGCAGAAAGTTCTGGAATCTGAGGGGAGCCACAAATTTCCTTCCACCCAGCGTTCCCCCATGTCTCCCGATAAAAATGATACCTCACTTGTGTGGGTAGGCCTAGCGCCCGCGACAGGAAACGCCCCAAAGCGCAACGTGGACACAGCCAAATTTTTGAAGGAAAACAGAGGTGTTTTTTGCAAAGTGCCTACCTGTAGATTTTGGCATGTAGCTCAGCCGCCACCTAGGGATACCTACCAAACCTGTGCATTTCTGAAAACTAGAGACCTAGGGGAATCCAAGATGGGGTGACTTGTGTGGCTCGGACCAGGTTCTGTTACCCAGAATCCTTTGCAAACCTCAAAATTTGGCTAAAAAAACACATGTTCCTCACATTTCTGTGGCAGAAAGTTCTGGAATCTGAGGGGAGCCACAAATTTCCTTCCACCCAGCGTTCCTCCATGTCTCCCGATAAAAATGATACCTCACTTGTGTGGGTAGGCCTAGCGCCCGCGACAGGAAACGCCCCAAAGCGCAACGTGGACAAATCCAAATTTTTGAAGGAAAACAGAGGTGTTTTTTGCAAAGTGCCTACCTGTAGATTTTGGCATGTAGCTCAGCCGCCACCTAGGGATACCTACCAAACCTGTGCATTTCTGAAAACTAGAGACCTAGGGGAATCCAAGATGGGGTGACTTGTGTTGCTCGGACCAGGTTCTGTTACCCAGAATCCTTTGCAAACCTCAAAATTTGGCTAAAAAAACACATGTTCCTCAAATTTCTGTGGCAGAAAGTTCTAGAATCTGAGAGGAGCCACAAATTTCCTTCCACCCAGCGTTCCCCCACGTCTCCCGATAAAAATGATACCTCACTTGTGTGGGTAGGCCTAGCGCCCGCGACAGGAAACGCCCCAAAGCGCAACGTGGACACAGCCAAATTTTTGAAGGAAAACAGAGGTGTTTTTTGCAAAGTGCCTACCTGTAGATTTTGGCCTGTAGCTCAGCCGCCACCTAGGGATACCTACCAAACCTGTGCATTTCTGAAAACTAGAGACCTAGGGGAATCCAAGATGGGGTGACTTGTGTGGCTCGGACCAGGTTCTGTTACCCAGAATCCTTTGCAAACCTCAAAATTTGGCTAAAAAAACACATGTTCCTCAAATTTCTGTGGCAGAAAGTTCTGGAATCTGAGGGGAGCCACAAATTTCCTTCCACCCAGCGTTCCACCATGTCTCCCGATAAAAATGATACCACACTTGTGTGGGTAGGCCTAGCGCCCGCGACAGGAAACGCCCCAAAGCGCAACGTGGACACAGCCAAATTTTTGAAGGAAAACAGAGGTGTTTTTTGCAAAGTGCCTACCTGTAGATTTTGGCCTGTAGCTCAGCCGCCACCTAGGGAAACCTACCAAACCTGTGCATTTCTGAAAACTAGAGACCTAGGGGAATCCAAGATGGGGTGACTTGTGTGGCTCGGACCAGGTTCTGTTACCCAGAATCCTTTGCAAACCTCAAAATTTGGCTAAAAAACCACATGTTCCTCATATTTCTGTGGCAGAAAGTTCTGGAATCTGAGGGGAGCCACAAATTTCCTTCCACCCAGCGTTCCCCCACGTCTCCCGATAAAAATGATACCTCACTTGTGTGGGTAGGCCTAGCACCCGCGACAGGAAACGCCCCAAAGCGCAACGTGGACACAGCCAAATTTTTGAAGGAAAACAGAGGTGTTTTTTGCAAAGTGCCTACCTGTAGATTTTGGCCTGTAGCTCAGCCGCCACCTAGGGAAACCTACCAAACCTGTGCGATTCTGAAAACTAGAGACCTAGGGGAATCCAAGATGGGGTGACTTGTGTGGCTCGGACCAGGTTCTGTTACCCAGAATCCTTTGCAAACCTCAAAATTTGGCTAAAAAAACACATGTTCCTCACATTTCTGTGGCAGAAAGTTCTGGAATCTGAGAGGAGCCACAAATTTCCTTCCACCCAGCGTTCCCCCACGTCTCCCGATAAAAATGATACCTCACTTGTGTGGGTAGGCCTAGCGCCCGCGACAGGAAACGCCCCAAAGCGCAACGTGGACACAGCCAAATTTTTGAAGGAAAACAGGGGTGTTTTTTGCAAAGTGCCTACCTGTAGATTTTGGCCTGTAGCTCAGCCGCCACCTAGGGAAACCTACCAAACCTGTGCAATTCTGAAAACTAGAGACCTAGGGGAATCCAAGATGGGGTGACTTTTGTGGCTCGGACCAGGTTCTGTTACCCAGAATCCTTTGCAAACCTCAAAATTTGGCTAAAAAAACACATGTTCCTCACATTTCTGTGGCAGAAAGTTCTAGAATCTGAGGGGAGCCACAAATTTCCTTCCACCCAGCGTTCCCCCACGTCTCCCGATAAAAATGATACCTCACTTGTGTGGGTAGGCCTAGCGCCCGCGACAGGATATTCCCCAAAACACAACGTGGACACATCACAGAAAACAGAGCTGTTTTTAGCAAAGTGACTACCTGTAGATTTTGCCTGTAGCTCAGCCGCCACCTAGGGAAACCTACCAAACCTGTGCATTTCTGAAAACTAGAGACCTAGGGGAATCCAAGATGGGGTGACTTGTGTGGCTCGGACCAGGTTCTGTTACCCAGAATCCTTTGCAAACCTCAAAATTTGGCTAAAAAAACACATGTTCCTCACATTTCTGTGGCAGAAAGTTCTGGAATCTGAGAGGAGCCACAAATTTCCTTCCACCCAGCGTTCCCCCACGTCTCCCGATAAAAATGATACCTCACTTGTGTGGGTAGGCCTAGCGCCCGCGACAGGAAACACCCCAAAGCGCAACGTGGACACAGCCAAATTTTTGAAGGAAAACAGAGGTGTTTTTTGCAAAGTGCCTACCTGTAGATTTTGGCCTGTAGCTCAGCCGCCACCTAGGGAAACCTACCAAACCTGTGCATTTCTGAAAACTAGAGACCTAGGGGAATCCAAGATGGGGTGACTTGTGTGGCTCGGACCAGGTTCTGTTACCCAGAATCCTTTGCAAACCTCAAAATTTGGCTAAAAAAACACATGTTCCTCACATTTCTGTGGCAGAAAGTTCTGGAATCTGAGGGGAGCCACAAATTTCCTTCCACCCAGCGTTCCCCCATGTCTCCCGATAAAAATGATACCTCACTTGTGTGGGTAGGCCTAGCGCCCGCGACAGGAAACGCCCCAAAGCGCAACGTGGACACAGCCAAATTTTTGAAGGAAAACAGAGGTGTTTTTTTCAAAGTGCCTACCTGTAGATTTTGGCATGTAGCTCAGCCGCCACCTAGGGATACCAACCAAACCTGTGCATTTCTGAAAACTAGAGACCTAGGGGAATCCAAGATGGGGTGACTTGTGTGGCTCGGACCAGGTTCTGTTACCCAGAATCCTTTGCAAACCTCAAAATTTGGCTAAAAAAACACATGTTCCTCAAATTTCTGTGGCAGAAAGTTCTGGAATCTGAGAGGAGCCACAAATTTCCTTCCACCCAGCGTTCCCCCACGTCTCCCGATAAAAATGATACCTCACTTGTGTGGGTAGGCCTAGCGCCCGCGACAGGAAACGCCCCAAAGCGCAACGTGGACACAGCCAAATTTTTGAAGGAAAACAGAGGTGTTTTTTGCAAAGTGCCTACCTGTAGATTTTGGCCTGTAGCTCAGCCGCCACCTAGGGATACCTACCAAACCTGTGCATTTCTGAAAACTAGAGACCTAGGGGAATCCAAGATGGGGTGACTTGTGTGGCTCGGACCAGGTTCTGTTACCCAGAATCCTTTGCAAACCTCAAAATTTGGCTAAAAAAACACATGTTCCTCAAATTTCTGTGGCAGAAAGTTCTGGAATCTGAGGGGAGCCACAAATTTCCTTCCACCCAGCGTTCCACCATGTCTCCCGATAAAAATGATACCTCACTTGTGTGGGTAGGCCTAGCGCCCGCGACAGGAAACGCCCCAAAGCGCAACGTGAACACAGCCAAATTTTTGAAGGAAAACAGAGGTGTTTTTTGCAAAGTGCCTACCTGTAGATTTTGGCCTGTAGCTCAGCCGCCACCTAGGGAAACCTACCAAACCTGTGCATTTCTGAAAACTAGAGACCTAGGGGAATCCAAGATGGGGTGACTTGTGTGGCTCGGACCAGGTTCTGTTACCCAGAATCCTTTGCAAACCTCAAAATTTGGCTAAAAAACCACATGTTCCTCATATTTCTGTGGCAGAAAGTTCTGGAATCTGAGGGGAGCCACAAATTTCCTTCCACCCAGCGTTCCCCCACGTCTCCCGATAAAAATGATACCTCACTTGTGTGGGTAGGCCTAGCACCCGCGACAGGAAACGCCCCAAAGCGCAACGTGGACACAGCCAAATTTTTGAAGGAAAACAGAGGTGTTTTTTGCAAAGTGCCTACCTGTAGATTTTGGCCTGTAGCTCAGCCGCCACCTAGGGAAACCTACCAAACCTGTGCGATTCTGAAAACTAGAGACCTAGGGGAATCCAAGATGGGGTGACTTGTGTGGCTCGGACCAGGTTCTGTTACCCAGAATCCTTTGCAAACCTCAAAATTTGGCTAAAAAAACACATGTTCCTCACATTTCTGTGGCAGAAAGTTCTGGAATCTGAGGGGAGCCACAAATTTCCTTCCACCCAGCGTTCCCCCATGTCTCCCGATAAAAATGATACCTCACTTGTGTGGGTAGGCCTAGCGCCCGCGATAGGAAACGCCCCAAAGCGCAACGTGGACACAGCCAAATTTTTGAAGGAAAACAGAGGTGTTTTTTGCAAAGTGCCTACCTGTAGATTTTGGCCTGTAGCTCAGCCGCCACCTAGGGAAACCTACCAAACCTGTGCAATTCTGAAAACTAGAGACCTAGGGGAATCCAAGATGGGGTGACTTGTGTGGCTCGGACCAGATTCTGTTACCCAATATCCTTTGCAAACCTCAAAATTTGGCTAAAAAAACACATGTTCCTCACATTTCTGTGGCAGAAAGTTCTGGAATCTGAGAGGAGCCACAAATTCCCTTCCACCCAGCGTTCCCCCACGTCTCCCGATAAAAATGATACCTCACTTGTGTGGGTAGGCCTAGCGCCCGCGACAGGAAACACCCCAAAGCGCAACGTGGACACAGCCAAATTTTTGAAGGAAAACAGAGGTGTTTTTTGCAAAGTGCCTACCTGTAGATTTTGGCCTGTAGCTCAGCCGCCACCTAGGGAAACCTACCAAACCTGTGCATTTCTGAAAACTAGAGACCTAGGGGAATCCAAGATGGGGTGACTTGTGTGGCTCGGACCAGGTTCTGTTACCCAGAATCCTTTGCAAACCTCAAAATTTGGCTAAAAAAACACATGTTCCTCACATTTCTGTGGCAGAAAGTTCTGGAATCTGAGGGGAGCCACAAATTTCCTTCCACCCAGCGTTCCCCCACGTCTCCCGATATAAATGATACCTCACTTGTGTGGGTAGGCCTAGCGCCCGCGACAGGAAACGCCCCAAAGCACAACGTGGACACAGCCAAATTTTTGAAGGAAAACAGAAGTGTTTTTTGCAAAGTGCCTACCTGTAGATTTTGGCCTGTAGCTCAGCCGCCACCTAGGGAAACCTACCAAACCTGTTCAATTCTGAAAACTAGAGAACTAGGGGAATCCAAGATGGGGTGACTTGTGTGGCTCGGACCAGGTTCTGTTACCCAGAATCCTTTGCAAACCTCAAAAGTTGGCTAAAAAAACACATGTTCCTCACATCTCTGTGGCAGAAAGTTCTGGAATCTGAGGGGAGCCACAAATTTCCTTCCACCCAGCGTTCCCCCATGTCTCCCGATAAAAATGATACCTCACTTGTGTGGGTAGGCCTAGCGCCCGCGACAGGAAACGCCCCAAAGCGCAACGTGGACACAGCCAAATTTTTGAAGGAAAACAGAGGTGTTTTTTGCAAAGTGCCTACCTGTAGATTTTGGCCTGTAGCTCAGCCGCCACCTAGGGAAACCTACCAAACCTGTGCCTTTCTGAAAACTAGAGACCTAGGGGAATCCAAGATGGGGTGACTTGTGTGGCTCGGACCAGGTTCTGTTACCCAGAATCCTTTGCAAACCTCAAAATTTGGCTAAAAAAACACATGTTTCTCACATTTCTGTGGCAGAAAGTTCTGGAATCTGAGAGGAGCCACAAATTTCCTTCCACCCAGCGTTCCCCCATGTCTCCCGATAAAAATGATACCTCACTTGTGTGGGTAGGCCTAGCGCCCGCGACAGGAAACGCCTCAAGGCGCAACGTGGACACAGCCAAATTTTTGAAGGAAAACAGAGGTGTTTTTTGCAAAGTGCCTACCTGTAGATTTTGGCCTGTAGCTCAGCCGCCACCTAGGGAAACCTACCAAACCTGTGCAATTCTGAAAACTAGAGACATAGGGGAATCCAAGATGGGGTGACTTGTGTGGCTCGGACCAGGTTCTGTTACCCAGAATCCTTTGCAAACCTCAAAATTTGGCTAAAAAAACACATGTTCCTCACATTTCTGTGGCAGAAAGTTCTGGAATCTGAGGGGAGCCACAAATTTCCTTCCAGCCAGCGTTCCCCCATGTCTCCCGATAAAAATGATACCTCACTTGTGTGGGTAGGCCTAGCGCCCGCGATAGGAAACGCCCCAAAGCGCAACGTGGACACAGCCAAATTTTTGAAGGAAAACAGAGGTGTTTTTTGCAAAGTGCCTATCTGTAGATTTTGGCCTGTAGCTCAGCCGCCACCTAGGGAAACCTACCAAACCTGTGCAATTCTGAAAACTAGAGACCTAGGGGAATCCAAGATGGGGTGACTTGTGTGGCTCGGACCCGGTTCTGTTACCCAGAATCCTTTGCAAACCTCAGAATTTGGCTAAAAAAACACATGTTCCTCACATTTCTGTGGCAGAAAGTTCTGGAATCTGAGAGGAGCCACAAATTTCCTTCCACCCAGCGTTCCCCCACGTCTCCCGATAAAAATGATACCTCACTTGTGTGGGTAGGCCTAGCGCCCGCGACAGGAAACGCCCCAAAGCGCAACGTGGACACAGCCAAATTTTTTAAGGAAAACAGAGGTGTTTTTTGCAAAGTGCCTACCTGTAGATTTTGGCCTGTAGCTCAGCCGCCACCTAGGGAAACCTACCAAACCTGTGCATTTCTGAAAACTAGAGACCTAGGGGAATCCAAGATGGGGTGACTTGTGTGGCTCGGACCAGGTTCTGTTACCCAATATCCTTTGCAAACCTCAAAATTTGGCTAAAAAAACACATGTTCCTCACATTTCTGTGGCAGAAAGTTCTGGAATCTGAGAGGAGCCACAAATTTCCTTCCACCCAGCGTTCCCCCACGTCTCCCGATAAAAATGATACCTCACTTGTGTGGGTAGGCCTAGCGCCCGCGACAGGATATGCCCCAAAACACAACGTGGACACATCACAGAAAACAGAGCTGTTTTTAGCAAAGTGACTACCTGTAGATTTTGGCCTGTAGCTCAGCCGCCACCTAGGGAAACCTACCAAACCTGTGCATTTCTGAAAACTAGAGACCTAGGGGAATCCAAGATGGGGTGACTTGTGTGGCTCGGACCAGGTTCTGTTACCCAGAATCCTTTGCAAACCTCAAAATTTGGCTAAAAAAACACATGTTCCTCACATTTCTGTGGCAGAAAGTTCTGGAATCTGAGGGGAGCCACAAATTTCCTTCCACCCAGCGTTCCCCCATGTCTCCCGATAAAAATGATACCTCACTTGTGTGGGTAGGCCTAGCGCCCGCGACAGGTAACGCCCCAAAGCGCAACGTGGACACAGCCAAATTTTTGAAGGAAAACAGAGGTGTTTTTTGCAAAGTGCCTACCTGTAGATTTTGGCCTGTAGCTCAGCCGCCACCTAGGGAAACCTACCAAACCTGTGCATTTCTGAAAACTAGAGACCTAGGGGAATCCAAGATGTGGTGACTTGTGTGGCTCGGACCAGGTTCTGTTACCCAGAATCCTTTGCAAACCTCAAAATTTGGCTAAAAAAACACATGTTCCTCACATTTCTGTGGCAGAAAGTTCTGGAATCTGAGAGGAGCCACAAATTTCCTTCCACCCAGCGTTCCCCCACGTCTCCCGATAAAAATGATACCTCACTTGTGTGGGTAGGCCTAGCGCCCGCGACAGGAAACGCCCCAAGGCGCAATGTGGACACAGCCAAATTTTTGAAGGAAAACAGAGGTGTTTTTTGCAAAGTGCCTACCTGTAGATTTTGGCCTGTAGCTCAGCCGCCACCTAGGGAAACCTACCAAACCTGTGCAATTCTGAAAACTAGAGACCTAGGGGAATCCAAGATGGGGTGACTTGTGTGGCTCGGACCAGGTTCTGTTACCCAGTATCCTTTGCAAACCTCAAAATTTGGCTAAAAAAACACATGTTCCTCACATTTCTGTGGCAGAAAGTTCTGGAATCTGAGGGGAGCCACAAATTTCCTTCCACCCAGCGTTCCCCCATGTCTCCCGATAAAAATGATACCTCACTTGTGTGGGTAGGCCTAGCGCCCGCGATAGGAAACGCCCCAAAGCGCAACGTGGAAACAGCCAAATTTTTGAAGGAAAACAGAGGTGTTTTTTGCAAAGTGCCTACCTGTAGATTTTGGCCTGTAGCTCAGCCGCCACCTAGGGAAACCTACCAAACCTGTCCAATTCTGCAAACTAGAGACCTAGGGGAATCCAAGATGGGGTGACTTGTGTGGCTCGGACCCGTTTCTGTTACCCAGAATCCTTTGCAAACCTCAGAATTTGGCTAAAAAAACACATGTTCCTCACATTTCTGTGGCAGAAAGTTCTGGAATCTGAGAGGAGCCACAAATTTCCTTCCACCCAGCGTTCCCCCACGTCTCCCGATAAAAATGATACCTCACTTGTGTGGGTAGGCCTAGCGCCCGCGACAGGAAACGCCCCAAAGCGCAACGTGGACACAGCCAAATTTTTGAAGGAAAACAGAGGTGTTTTTTGCAAAGTGCCTACCTGTAGATTTTGGCCTGTAGCTCAGCCGCCACCTAGGGAAACCTACCAAACCTGTGCATTTCTGAAAACTAGAGACCTAGGGGAATCCAAGATGGGGTGACTTGTGTGGCTCGGACCAGGTTCTGTTACCCAGAATCCTTTGCAAACCTCAGAATTTGGCTAAAAAAACACATGTTCCTCACATTTCTGTGGCAGAAAGTTCTGGAATCTGAGAGGAGCCACAAATTTCCTTCCACCCAGCGTTCCCCCACGTCTCCCGATAGAAATGATAGCTCACTTGTGTGGGTAGGCCTAGCGCCCGTGACAGGAAACGCCCCAAAGCGCAACGTGGACACAGCCAAATTTTTGAAGGAAAACAGAGGTGTTTTTTGCAAAGTGCCTACCTGTAGATTTTGGCCTTTAGCTCAGCCGCCACCTAGGGAAACGTACCAAACCTGTGCATTTCTGAAAACTAGAGACCTAGGGGAATCCAAGATGGGGTGACTTGTGTGGCTCGGACCAGGTTCTGTTACCCAGAATCCTTTGCAAACCTCGAAATTTGGCTAAAAAAACACATGTTCCTCACATTTCTGTGGCAGAAAGTTCTGGAATCTGAGAGGAGCCACAAATTTCCTTCCACCCAGCGTTCCCCCACGTCTCCCGATAAAAATGATACCTCACTTGTGTGGGTAGGCCTAGCGCCCGCGACAGGATATGCCCCAAAACACAACGTGGACACATCACAGAAAACAGAGCTGTTTTTAGCAAAGTGACTACCTGTAGATTTTGGCCTGTAGCTCAGCCGCCACCTAGGGAAACCTACCAAACCTGTGCATTTCTGAAAACTAGAGACATAGGGGAATCCAAGATGGGGTGACTTGTGTGGCTCGGACCAGGTTCTGTTACCCAGAATCCTTTGCAAACCTCAAAATTTGGCTAAAAAAACACATGTTCCTCACATTTCTGTGGCAGAAAGTTCTGGAATCTGAGGGGAGCCACAAATTTCCTTCCACCCAGCGTTCCCCCACGTCTCCCGATATAAATGATACCTCACTTGTGTGGGTAGGCCTAGCGCCCGCGACAGGAAACACCCCAAAGCACAACGTGGACAGAGCCAAATTTTTGAAGGAAAACAGAGGTGTTTTTTGCAAAGTGCCTACCTGTAGATTTTGGCCTGTAGCTCATCCGCCACCTAGGGAAACCTACCAAACCTGTGCATTTCTGAAAACTAGAGACCTAGGGGAATCCAAGATGGGGTGACTTGTGTGGCTCGGACCAGGTTCTGTTACCCAGAATCCTTTGCAAACCTCAAAATTTGGCTAAAAAAACACATGTTCCTCACATTTCTGTGGCAGAAAGTTCTGGAATCTGAGAGGAGCCACAAATTTCCTTCCACCCAGAGTTCCCCCATGTCTCCCGATAAAAATGATACCTCACTTGTGTGGGTAGGCCTAGCGCCCGCGACAGGAAACGCCCCAAAGCGCAACGTGGACACAGCCAAATTTTTGAAGGAAAACAGAGGTGTTTTTTGCAAAGTGCCTACCTGTAGATTTTGGCCTGTAGCTCAGCCGCCACCTAGGGAAACCTACCAAACCTGTGCAATTCTGAAAACTAGAGACCTAGGGGAATCCAAGATGGGGTGACTTGTGTGGCTCGGACCAGGTTCTGTTACCCAGAATCCTTTGCAAACCTCAAAATTTGGCTAAAAAACCACATGTTCCTCATATTTCTGTGGCAGAAAGTTCTGGAATCTGAGGGGAGCCACAAATTTCCTTCCACCCAGCGTTCCCCCACGTCTCCCGATAAAAATGATACCTCACTTGTGTGGGTAGGCCTAGCGCCCGCGACAGGAAACGCCCCAAGGCGCAACGTGGACACAGCCAAATTTTTGAAGGAAAACAGAGGTGTTTTTTGCAAAGTGCCTACCTGTAGATTTTGGCCTGTAGCTCAGCCGCCACCTAGGGAAACCTACCAAACCTGTGCAATTCTGAAAACTAGAGACCTAGGGGAATCCAAGATGGGTTGACTTGTGTGGCTCGGACCAGGTTCTGTTACCCAGTATCCTTTGCAAACCTCAAAATTTGGCTAAAAAAACACATGTTCCTCACATTTCTGTGGCAGAAAGTTCTGGAATCTGAGGGGAGCCACAAATTTCCTTCCACCCAGCGTTCCCCCATGTCTCCCGATAAAAATGATACCTCACTTGTGTGGGTAGGCCTAGCGCCCGCGATAGGAAACGCCCCAAAGCGCAACGTGGAAACAGCCAAATTTTTGAAGGAAAACAGAGGTGTTTTTTGCAAAGTGCCTACCTGTAGATTTTGGCCTGTAGCTCAGCCGCCACCTAGGGAAACCTACCAAACCTGTCCAATTCTGCAAACTAGAGACCTAGGGGAATCCAAGATGGGGTGACTTGTGTGGCTCGGACCCGTTTCTGTTACCCAGAATCCTTTGCAAACCTCAGAATTTGGCTAAAAAAACACATGTTCCTCACATTTCTGTGGCAGAAAGTTCTGGAATCTGAGAGGAGCCACAAATTTCCTTCCACCCAGCGTTCCCCCACGTCTCCCGATAAAAATGATACCTCACTTGTGTGGGTAGGCCTAGCGCCCGCGACAGGAAACGCCCCAAAGCGCAACGTGGACACAGCCAAATTTTTGAAGGAAAACAGAGGTGTTTTTTGCAAAGTGCCTACCTGTAGATTTTGGCCTGTAGCTCAGCCGCCACCTAGGGAAACCTACCAAACCTGTGCATTTCTGAAAACTAGAGACCTAGGGGAATCCAAGATGGGGTGACTTGTGTGGCTCGGACCAGGTTCTGTTACCCAGAATCCTTTGCAAACCTCAGAATTTGGCTAAAAAAACACATGTTCCTCACATTTCTGTGGCAGAAAGTTCTGGAATCTGAGAGGAGCCACAAATTTCCTTCCACCCAGCGTTCCCCCACGTCTCCCGATAGAAATGATAGCTCACTTGTGTGGGTAGGCCTAGCGCCCGTGACAGGAAACGCCCCAAAGCGCAACGTGGACACAGCCAAATTTTTGAAGGAAAACAGAGGTGTTTTTTGCAAAGTGCCTACCTGTAGATTTTGGCCTTTAGCTCAGCCGCCACCTAGGGAAACCTACCAAACCTGTGCATTTCTGAAAACTAGAGACCTAGGGGAATCCAAGATGGGGTGACTTGTGTGGCTCGGACCAGGTTCTGTTACCCAGAATCCTTTGCAAACCTCGAAATTTGGCTAAAAAAACACATGTTCCTCACATTTCTGTGGCAGAAAGTTCTGGAATCTGAGAGGAGCCACAAATTTCCTTCCACCCAGCGTTCCCCCACGTCTCCCGATAAAAATGATACCTCACTTGTGTGGGTAGGCCTAGCGCCCGCGACAGGATATGCCCCAAAACACAACGTGGACACATCACAGAAAACAGAGCTGTTTTTAGCAAAGTGACTACCTGTAGATTTTGGCCTGTAGCTCAGCCGCCACCTAGGGAAACCTACCAAACCTGTGCATTTCTGAAAACTAGAGACATAGGGGAATCCAAGATGGGGTGACTTGTGTGGCTCGGACCAGGTTCTGTTACCCAGAATCCTTTGCAAACCTCAAAATTTGGCTAAAAAAACACATGTTCCTCACATTTCTGTGGCAGAAAGTTCTGGAATCTGAGGGGAGCCACAAATTTCCTTCCACCCAGCGTTCCCCCACGTCTCCCGATATAAATGATACCTCACTTGTGTGGGTAGGCCTAGCGCCCGCGACAGGAAACACCCCAAAGCACAACGTGGACACAGCCAAATTTTTGAAGGAAAACAGAGGTGTTTTTTGCAAAGTGCCTACCTGTAGATTTTGGCCTGTAGCTCAGCCGCCACCAAGGAAACCTACCAAACCTGTGCATTTCTGAAAACTAGAGACCTAGGGGAATCCAAGATGGGGTGACTTGTGTGGCTCGGACCAGGTTCTGTTACCCAGAATCCTTTGCAAACCTCAAAATTTGGCTAAAAAAACACATGTTCCTCACATTTCTGTGGCAGAAAGTTCTGGAATCTGAGAGGAGCCACAAATTTCCTTCCACCCAGAGTTCCCCCATGTCTCCCGATAAAAATGATACCTCACTTGTGTGGGTAGGCCTAGCGCCCGCGACAGGAAACGCCCCAAAGCGCAACGTGGACACAGCCAAATTTTTGAAGGAAAACAGAGGTGTTTTTTGCAAAGTGCCTACCTGTAGATTTTGGCCTGTAGCTCAGCCGCCACCTAGGGAAACCTATCAAACCTGTGCAATTCTGAAAACTAGAGACCTAGGGGAATCCAAGATGGGGTGACTTGTGTGGCTCGGACCAGGTTCTGTTACCCAGAATCCTTTGCAAACCTCAAAATTTGGCTAAAAAACCACATGTTCCTCATATTTCTGTGGCAGAAAGTTCTGGAATCTGAGGGGAGCCACAAATTTCCTTCCACCCAGCGTTCCCCCACGTCTCCCGATAAAAATGATACCTCACTTGTGTGGGTAGGCCTAGCACCCGCGACAGGAAACGCCCCAAAGCGCAACGTGGACACAGCCAAATTTTTGAAGGAAAACAGAGGTGTTTTTTGCAAAGTGCCTACCTGTAGATTTTGGCCTGTAGCTCAGCCGCCACCTAGGGAAACCTACCAAACCTGTGCAATTCTGAAAACTAGAGACCTAGGGTAATCCAAGATGGGGTGACTTGTGTGGCTCGGACCAGGTTCTGTTACCCAGAATCCTTTGCAAACCTCAAAATTTGGCTTAAAAAAACACATGTTCCTCACATTTCTGTGGCAGAAAGTTCTGGAATCTGAGGTGAGCCACAAATTTCCTTCCACCCAGCGTTCCCCCATGTCTCCCGATAAAAATGATACCTCACTTGTGTGGGTAGGCCTAGCGCCCGCGATAGGAAACGCCCCAAAGCGCAACGTGGACACAGCCAAATTTTTGAAGGAAAACAGAGGTGTTTTTTGCAAAGTGCCTACCTGTAGATTTTGGCCTGTAGCTCAGCCGCCACCTAGGGAAACCTACCAAACCTGTGCAATTCTGAAAACTAGAGACCTAGGGGAATCCAAGATGGGGTGACTTGTGTGGCTCGGACCAGGTTCTGTTACCCAATATCCTTTGCAAACCTCAAAATTTGGCTAAAAAAACACATGTTCCTCACATTTCTGTGGCAGAAAGTTCTGGAATCTGAGAGGAGCCACAAATTCCCTTCCACCCAGCGTTCCCCCACGTCTCCCGATAAAAATGATACCTCACTTGTGTGGGTAGGCCTAGCGCCCGCGACAGGAAACGCCCCAAGGCGCAACGTGGACACAGCCAAATTTTTGAAGGAAAACAGAGGTGTTTTTTGCAAAGTGCCTACCTGTATATTTTGGCCTGTAGCTCAGCCGCCACCTAGGGAAACCTACCAAACCTGTGCAATTCTGAAAACTAGAGACCTAGGGGAATCCAAGATGGGGTGACTTGTGTGGCTCGGACCCGGTTCTGTTACCCAGAATCCTTTGCAAACCTCAGAATTTGGCTAAAAAAACACATGTTCCTCACATTTCTGTGGCAGAAAGTTCTGGAATCTGAGAGGAGCCACAAATTTCCTTCCACCCAGCGTTCCCCCACGTCTCTCGATAAAAATGATACCTCACTTGTGTGGGTAGGCCTAGCGCCCGCGACAGGAAACGCCCCAAAGCGCAACGTGGACACAGCCAAATTTTTGAAGGAAAACAGAGGTGTTTTTTGCAAAGTGCCTACCTGTAGATTTTGGCCTGTAGCTCAGCCGCCACCTAGGGAAACCTACCAAACCTGTGCAATTCTGAAAACTAGAGACCTAGGGGAATCCAAGATGGGGTGACTTGTGTGGCTCGGACCAGGTTCTGTTACCCAGAATCCTTTGCAAACCTCAAAATTTGGCTAAAAAAACACATGTTCCTCATATTTCTGTGGCAGAAAGTTCTAGAATCTGAGGGGAGCCACAAATTTTCTTCCACCCAGCGTTCCCCCACGTCTCCCGATAAAAATGATACCTCACTTGTGTGGGTAGGACTAGCGCCCGCGACAGGATATTCCCCAAAACACAACGTGGACACATCACAGAAAACAGAGCTGTTTTTAGCAAAGTGACTACCTGTAGATTTTGCCTGTAGCTCAGCCGCCACCTAGGGAAACCTACCAAACCTGTGCAATTCTGAAAACTAGAGACCTAGGGTAATCCAAGATGGGGTGACTTGTGTGGCTCGGACCAGGTTCTGTTACCCAGAATCCTTTGCAAACCTCAAAATTTGGCTTAAAAAAACACATGTTCCTCACATTTCTGTGGCAGAAAGTTCTGGAATCTGAGGTGAGCCACAAATTTCCTTCCACCCAGCGTTCCCCCATGTCTCCCGATAAAAATGATACCTCACTTGTGTGGGTAGGCCTAGCGCCCGCGATAGGAAACGCCCCAAAGCGCAACGTGGACACAGCCAAATTTTTGAAGGAAAACAGAGGTGTTTTTTGCAAAGTGCCTACCTGTAGATTTTGGCCTGTAGCTCAGCCGCCACCTAGGGAAACCTACCAAACCTGTGCAATTCTGAAAACTAGAGACCTAGGGGAATCCAAGATGGGGTGACTTGTGTGGCTCGGACCAGGTTCTGTTACCCAATATCCTTTGCAAACCTCAAAATTTGGCTAAAAAAACACATGTTCCTCACATTTCTGTGGCAGAAAGTTCTGGAATCTGAGAGGAGCCACAAATTCCCTTCCACCCAGCGTTCCCCCACGTCTCCCGATAAAAATGATACCTCACTTGTGTGGGTAGGCCTAGCGCCCGCGACAGGAAACGCCCCAAGGCGCAACGTGGACACAGCCAAATTTTTGAAGGAAAACAGAGGTGTTTTTTGCAAAGTGCCTACCTGTATATTTTGGCCTGTAGCTCAGCCGCCACCTAGGGAAACCTACCAAACCTGTGCAATTCTGAAAACTAGAGACCTAGGGGAATCCAAGATGGGGTGACTTGTGTGGCTCGGACCCGGTTCTGTTACCCAGAATCCTTTGCAAACCTCAGAATTTGGCTAAAAAAACACATGTTCCTCACATTTCTGTGGCAGAAAGTTCTGGAATCTGAGAGGAGCCACAAATTTCCTTCCACCCAGCGTTCCCCCACGTCTCTCGATAAAAATGATACCTCACTTGTGTGGGTAGGCCTAGCGCCCGCGACAGGAAACGCCCCAAAGCGCAACGTGGACACAGCCAAATTTTTGAAGGAAAACAGAGGTGTTTTTTGCAAAGTGCCTACCTGTAGATTTTGGCCTGTAGCTCAGCCGCCACCTAGGGAAACCTACCAAACCTGTGCAATTCTGAAAACTAGAGACCTAGGGGAATCCAAGATGGGGTGACTTGTGTGGCTCGGACCAGGTTCTGTTACCCAGAATCCTTTGCAAACCTCAAAATTTGGCTAAAAAAACACATGTTCCTCACATTTCTGTGGCAGAAAGTTCTAGAATCTGAGGGGAGCCACAAATTTTCTTCCACCCAGCGTTCCCCCACGTCTCCCGATAAAAATGATACCTCACTTGTGTGGGTAGGACTAGCGCCCGCGACAGGATATTCCCCAAAACACAACGTGGACACATCACAGAAAACAGAGCTGTTTTTAGCAAAGTGACTACCTGTAGATTTTGCCTGTAGCTCAGCCGCCACCTAGGGAAACCTACCAAACCTGTGCAATTCTGAAAACTAGAGACCTAGGGTAATCCAAGATGGGGTGACTTGTGTGGCTCGGACCAGGTTCTGTTACCCAGAATCCTTTGCAAACCTCAAAATTTGGCTTAAAAAAACACATGTTCCTCACATTTCTGTGGCAGAAAGTTCTGGAATCTGAGGTGAGCCACAAATTTCCTTCCACCCAGCGTTCCCCCATGTCTCCCGATAAAAATGATACCTCACTTGTGTGGGTAGGCCTAGCGCCCGCGATAGGAAACGCCCCAAAGTGCAACGTGGACACAGCCAAATTTTTGAAGGAAAACAGAGGTGTTTTTTGCAAAGTGCCTACCTGTAGATTTTGGCCTGTAGCTCAGCCGCCACCTAGGGAAACCTACCAAACCTGTGCAATTCTGAAAACTAGAGACCTAGGGGAATCCAAGATGGGGTGACTTGTGTGGCTCGGACCAGGTTCTGTTACCCAATATCCTTTGCAAACCTCAAAATTTGGCTAAAAAAACACATGTTCCTCACATTTCTGTGGCAGAAAGTTCTGGAATCTGAGAGGAGCCACAAATTCCCTTCCACCCAGCGTTCCCCCACGTCTCCCGATAAAAATTATACATCACTTGTGTGGGTAGGCCTAGCGCCCGCGACAGGAAACGCCCCAAGGCGAAACGTGGACACAGCCAAATTTTTGAAGGAAAACAGAGGTGTTTTTTGCAAAGTGCCTACCTGTAGATTTTGGCCTGTAGCTCAGCCGCCACCTAGGGAAACCTACCAAACCTGTGCAATTCTGAAAACTAGAGACCTAGGGGAATCCAAGATGGGGTGACTTGTGTGGCTCGGACCCGGTTCTGTTACCCAGAATCCTTTGCAAACCTCAGAATTTGGCTAAAAAAACACATGTTCCTCACATTTCTGTGGCAGAAAGTTCTGGAATCTGAGAGGAGCCACAAATTTCCTTCCACCCAGCGTTCCCCCACGTCTCCCGATAAAAATGATACCTCACTTGTGTGGGTAGGCCTAGCGCCCGCGACAGGAAACGCCCCAAAGCGCAACGTGGACACAGCCAAATTTTTGAAGGAAAACAGAGGTGTTTTTTGCAAAGTGCCTACCTGTAGATTTTGGCCTGTAGCTCAGCCGCCACCTAGGGAAACCTACCAAACCTGTGCAATTCTGAAAACTAGAGACCTAGGGGAATCCAAGATGGGGTGACTTGTGTGGCTCGGACCAGGTTCTGTTACCCAGAATCCTTTGCAAACCTCAAAATTTGGCTAAAAAAACACATGTTCCTCACATTTCTGTGGCAGAAAGTTCTAGAATCTGAGGGGAGCCACAAATTTCCTTCCACCCAGCGTTCCCCCACGTCTCCCGATAAAAATGATACCTCACTTGTGTGGGTAGGACTAGCGCCCGCGACAGGATATTCCCCAAAACACAACGTGGACACATCACAGAAAACAGAGCTGTTTTTAGCAAAGTGACTACCTGTAGATTTTGCCTGTAGCTCAGCCGCCACCTAGGGAAACCTACCAAACCTGTGCATTTCTGAAAACTAGAGACCTAGGGGAATCCAAGATGGGGTGACTTGTGTGGCTCGGACCAGGTTCTGTTACCCAGAATCCTTTGCAAACCTCAAAATTTGGCTAAAAAAACACATGTTCCTCACATTTCTGTGGCAGAAAGTTCTGGAATCTGAGAGGAGCCACAAATTTCCTTCCACCCAGCGTTCCCCAATGTCTCCCGATAAAAATGATACCTCACTTGTGTGGGTAGGCCTCGCGCCCGCGACAGGAAACACCCCAAAGCGCAACGTGGACACAGCCAAATTTTTGAAGGAAAACAGAGGTGTTTTTTGCAAAGTGCCTACCTGTAGATTTTGGCCTGTAGCTCAGCCGCCACCTAGGGAAACCTACCAAACCTGTGCATTTCTGAAAACTAGAGACCTAGGGGAATCCAAGATGGGGTGACTTGTGTGGCTCGGACCAGGTTCTGTTACCCAGAATCCTTTGCAAACCTCAAAATTTGGCTAAAAAAACACATGTTACTCACATTTCTGTGGCAAAAAGTTCTGGAATCTGAGAGGAGCCACAAATTTCCTTCCACCCAGCGTTCCCCCACGTCTCCCGATAAAAATGATACCTCACTTGTGTGGGTAGGTCTAGCGCCCGCGACAGGATATGCCCCAAAACACAACGTGGACACATCACAGAAAACAGAGCTGTTTTTAGCAAAGTGACTACCTGTAGATTTTGGCCTGTAGCTCAGCCGCCACCTAGGGAAACCTACCAAACCTGTGCATTTCTGAAAACTAGAGACCTAGGGGAATCCAAGATGGGGTGACTTGTGTGGCTCGGACCAGGTTCTGTTACCCAGAATCCTTTGCAAACTTCAAAATTTGGCTAAAAAAACACATGTTCCTCACATTTCTGTGGCAGAAAGTTCTGGAATCTGAGAGGAGCCACAAATTTCCTTCCACCCAGCGTTCCCCCATGTCTCCCGATAAAAATGATACCTCACTTGTGTGGGTAGGCCTAGCGCCCGCGATAGGAAACGCCCCAAAGCGCAACGTGCACACAGCCAAATTTTTGAAGGAAAACAGAGGTGTTTTTTGCAAAGTGCCTACCTGTAGATTTTGGCCTGTAGCTCAGCCGCCACCTAGGGAAACCTACCAAACCTGTGCATTTCTGAAAACTAGAGACCTAGGGGAATCCAAGATGGGGTGACTTGTGTGGCTCGGACCAGGTTCTGTTACCCAGAATCCTTTGCAAACCTCAAAATTTGGCTAAAAAAACACATGTTCCTCACATTTCTGTGGCAGAAAGTTCTGGAATCTGAGAGGAGCCACAAATTTCCTTCCACCCAGCGTTCCCCAATGTCTCCCGATAAAAATGATACCTCACTTGTGTGGGTAGGCCTCGCGCCCGTGACAGGAAACACCCCAAAGCGCAACGTGGACACAGCCAAATTTTTGAAGGAAAACAGAGGTGTTTTTTGCAAAGTGCCTACCTGTAGATTTTGGCCTGTAGCTCAGCCGCCACCTAGGGAAACCTACCAAACCTGTGCATTTCTGAAAACTAGAGACCTAGGGGAATCCAAGATGGGGTGACTTGTGTGGCTCGGACCAGGTTCTGTTACCCAGAATCCTTTGCAAACCTCAAAATTTGGCTAAAAAAACACATGTTCCTCACATTTCTGTGGCAGAAAGTTCTGGAATCTGAGGGGAGCCACAAATTTCCTTCCACCCAGCGTTCCCCCATGTCTCCCGATAAAAATGATACCTCACTTGTGTGGGTAGGCCTAACGCCCGCGACAGGAAACGCCCCAAACCGCAACGTGGACACAGCCAAATTTTTGAAGGAAAACAGAGGTGTTTTTTGCAAAGTGCCTACCTGTAGATTTTGGCCTGTAGCTCAGCCGCCACCTAGGGAAACCTACCAAACCTGTGCATTTCTGAAAACTAGAGACCTAGGGGAATCCAAGATGGGGTGACTTGTGTGGCTCGGACCAGGTTCTGTTACCCAGAATCCTTTGCAAACCACAAAATTTGGCTAAAAAACCACATGTTCCTCATATTTCTGTGGCAGAAAGTTCTGGAATCTGAGGGGAGCCACAAATTTCCTTCCACCCAGCGTTCCCCCACGTCTCCCGATAAAAATTATACCTCACTTGTGTGGGTAGGCCTAGCGCCCGCGACAGGAAACGCCCCAAAGCGCAACGTGGACACAGCCAAATTTTTGAAGGAAAACAGAGGTGTTTTTTGCAAAGTGCCTACCTGTAGATTTTGGCCTGTAGCTCAGCCGCCACCTAGGGAAACCTACCAAACCTGTGCAATTCTGAAAAATAGAGACCTAGGGGAATCCAAGATGGGGTGACTTGTGTGGCTCGGACCCGGTTCTGTTACCCAGAATCCTTTGCAAACCTCAGAATTTGGCTAAAAAAATACATGTTCCTCACATTTCTGTGGCAGAAAGTTCTGGAATCTGAGAGGAGCCACAAATTTCCTTCCACCCAGCGTTCCCCCACGTCTCCCGATAAAAATGATACCTCACTTGTGTGGGTAGGCCTAGCGCCCGCGACAGGAAACGCCCCAAAGCGCAACGTGGACACAGCCAAATTTTTGAATGAAAACAGAGGTGTTTTTTGCAAAGTGCCTACCTGTAGATTTTGGCCTGTAGCTCAGCCGCCACCTAGGGAAACCTACCAAACCTGTGCAATTCTGAAAACTAGAGACCTAGGGGAATCCAAGATGGGGTGACTTGTGTGGCTCGGACCAGGTTCTGTTACCCAGAATCCTTTGCAAACCTCAAAATTTGGCTAAAAAAACACATATTCCTCACATTAATGTGGCAGAAAGTTCTAGAATCTGAGGGGAGCCACAAATTTCCTTCCACCCAGCGTTCCCCCACGTCTCCCGATAAAAATGATACCTCACTTGTGTGGGTAGGCCTAGCGCCCGCGACAGGATATTCCCCAAAACACAACGTGGACACATCACAGAAAACAGAGCTGTTTTTAGCAAAGTGACTACCTGTAGATTTTGCCTGTAGCTCAGCCGCCACCTAGGGAAACCTACCAAACCTGTGCATTTCTGAAAACTAGAGACCTAGGGGAATCCAAGATGGGGTGACTTGTGTGGCTCGGACCCGGTTCTGTTACCCAGAATCCTTTGCAAACCTCAAAATTTGGCTAAAAAAACACATGTTCCTCACATTTCTGTGGCAGAAAGTTCTGGAATCTGAGAGGAGCCACAAATTTCCTTCCACCTAGCGTTCCCCCACGTCTCCCGATAAAAATTATACCTCACTTGTGTGGGTAGGCCTAGCGCCCGCGACAGGAAACACCCCAAAGCGCAACGTGGACACAGCCAAATTTTTGAAGGAAAACAGAGGTGTTTTTTGCAAAGTGCCTACCTGTAGATTTTGGCCTGTAGCTCAGCCGCCACCTAGGGAAACCTACCAAACCTGTGCATTTCTGAAAACTAGAGACCTAGGGGAATCCAAGATGGGGTGACTAGTGTGGCTCGGACCAGGTTCTGTTACCCAGAATCCTTTGCAAACCTCAAAATTTGGCTAAAAAAACACATGTTCCTCACATTTCTGTGGCAGAAAGTTCTGGAATCTGAGAGGAGCCACAAATTTCCTTCCACCCAGCGTTCCCCCAAGTCTCCCGATATAAATGATACCTCACTTGTGTGGGTAGGCCTAGCGCCCGCGACAGGAAACGCCCCAAAGCACAACGTGGACACAGCCAAATTTTTTAAGGAAAACAGAGGTGTTTTTTGCAAAGTGCCTACCTGTAGATTTTGGCCTGTAGCTCAGCCGCCACCTAGGGAAACCTACCAAACCTGTGCAATTCTGAAAACTAGAGACCTAGGGGAATCCAAGATGGGGTGACTTGTGTGGCTCGGACCAGGTTCTGTTACCCAGAATCCTTTGCAAACCTCAAAATTTGGCTAAAAAAACACATGTTCCTCACATTTCTGTGGCAGAAAGTTCTAGAATCTGAGGGGAGCCACAAATTTCCTTCCACCCAGCGTTCCCCCATGTCTCCCGATAAAAATGATACCTCACTTGTGTGGGTAGGCCTAGCGCCCGCGACAGGAAACGCCCCAAAGCGCAACGTGGACACAGCCAAATTTTTGAAGGAAAACAGAGGTGTTTTTTGCAAAGTGCCTACCTGTAGATTTTGGCCTGTAGCTCAGCCGCCACCTAGGGAAACCTACCAAACCTGTGCAATTCTGAAAACTAGAGACCTAGGGGAATCCAAGATGGGGTGACTTGTGTGGCTCGGACCAGGTTCTGTTACCCAGAATCCTTTGCAAACCTCAAAATTTGGCTAAAAAAACACATGTTCCTCACATTTCTGTGCCAGAAAGTTCTAGAATCTGAGGGGAGCCACAAATTTCCTTCCACCCAGCGTTCCCCCATGTCTCCCGATAAAAATGATACCTCACTTGTGTGGGTAGGCCTAGCGCCCGCGACAGGAAACGCCCCAAAGCGCAACGTGGACACAGCCAAATTTTTGAAGGAAAACAGAGGTGTTTTTTGCAAAGTGCCTACCTGTAGATTTTGGCCTGTAGCTCAGCCGCCACCTAGGGAAACCTACCAAACCTGTGCATTTCTGAAAACTAGAGACCTAGGGGAATCCAAGATGGGGTGACTTGTGTGGCTCGGACCAGGTTCTGTTACCCAGAATCCTTTGCAAACCTCAAAATTTGGCTAAAAAACCACATGTTCCTCACATTTCTGTGGCAGAAAGTTCTGGAATCTGAGAGGAGCCACAAATTTCCTTCCACCCAGCGTTCCCCCACGTCTCCCGATAAAAATGATACCTCACTTGTGTGGGTAGGCCTAGCACCCGCGACAGGAAACGCCCCAAAGCGCAACGTGGACACAGCCAAATTTTTGAAGGAAAACAGAGGTGTTTTGTGCAAAGTGCCTACCTGTAGATTTTGGCCTGTAGCTCAGCCGCCACCTAGGGATACCTACCAAACCTGTGCATTTCTGAAAACTAGAGACCTAGGGGAATCCAAGATGGGGTGACTTGTGAGGCTCGGACCAGGTTCTGTTACCCAGAATCCTTTGCAAACCTCAAAATTTGGCTAAAAAAACACATGTTCCTCACATTTCTGTGGCAGAAAGTTCTGGAATCTGAGAGGAGCCACAAATTTCCTTCCACCCAGCGTTCCCCCACGTCTCCCGATAAAAATGATACCTCACTTGTGTGGGTAGGCCTAGCGCCCGCGACAGGAAACGCCCCAAGGCGCAACGTGGACACAGCCAAATTTTTGAAGGAAAACAGAGGTGTTTTTTGCAAAGTGCCTACCTGTAGATTTTGGCCTGTAGCTCAGCCGCCACCTAGGGAAACCTACCAAACCTGTGCAATTCTGAAAACTAGAGACCTAGGGGAATCCAAGATGGGGTGACTTGTGTGGCTCGGACAAAGTTCTGTTACCCAGAATCCTTTGCAAACCTCAAAATTTGGCTAAAAAAACACATGTTCCTCACATTTCTGTGGCAGAAAGTTCTGGAATCTGAGGGGAGCCACAAATTTCCTTCCACCCAGCGTTCCCCCATGTCTCCCGATAAAAATGATACCTCACTTGTGTGGGTAGGCCTAGCGCCCGCGATAGGAAACGCCCCAAAGCGCAACGTGGACACAGCCAAATTTTTGAAGGAAAACAGAGGTGTTTTTTGCAAAGTGCCTACCTGTAGATTTTGGCCTGTAGCTCAGCCGCCACCTAGGGAAACCTACCAAACATGTGCAATTCTGAAAACTAGAGACCTAGGGGAATCCAAGATGGGGTGACTTGTGTGGCTCGGACCAGGTTCTGTTACCCAATATCCTTTGCAAACCTCAAAATTTGGCAAAAAAAACACATGTTCCTCACATTTCTGTGGCAGAAAGTTCTGGAATCTGAGAGGAGCCACAAATTCCCTTCCACCCAGCGTTCCCCCACGTCTCCCGATAAAAATGATACCTCACTTGTGTGGGTAGGCCTAGCGCCCGCGACAGGAAACGCCCCAAGGCGCAACGTGGACACAGCCAAATTTTTGAAGGAAAACAGAGGTGTTTTTTGCAAAGTGCCTACCTGTAGATTTTGGCCTGTAGCTCAGCCGCCACCTAGGGATACCTACCAAACCTGTGCATTTCTGAAAACTAGAGACCTAGGGAATCCAAGATGGGGTGACTTGTGTGGCTCGGACCAGGTTCAGTTACCCAGAATCCTTTGCAAACCTCAAAATTTGGCTAAAAAAACACATGTTCCTCACATTTCTGTGGCAGAAAGTTCTGGAATCTGAGAGGAGCCACAAATTTCCTTCCACCCAGCGTTCCCCCACGTCTCCCGATAAAAATGATACCTCACTTGTGTGGGTAGGCCTAGCGCCCGCGACAGATAACGCCCCAAAGAGCAACGTGGACACAGCCAAATTTTTGAAGGAAAACAGAGGTGTTTTTTGCAAAGTGCCTACCTGTAGATTTTGGCCTGTAGCTCAGCCGCCACCTAGGGAAACCTACCAAACCTGTGCATTTCTGAAAACTAGAGACCTAGGGGAATCCAAGATGGGGTGACTTGTGTGGCTCGGACCAGGTTCTGTTACCCAGAATCCTTTGCAAACCTCAAAATTTGGCTAAAAAAACACATGTTCCTCACATTTCTGTGGCAGAAAGTTCTGGAATCTGAGAGGAGCCACAAATTTCCTTCCACCCAGCGTTCCCCCACGTCTCCCGATAAAAATGATACCTCACTTGTGTGGGTAGGCCTAGCGCCCGCGACAGGAAACGCCCCAAAGCGCAACGTGGACACAGCCAAATTTTAGAAGGAAAACAGAGGTGTTTTTTGCAAAGTGCCTACCTGTAGATTTTGGCCTGTAGCTCAGCCGCCACCTAGGGAAACCTACCAAACCTGTGCATTTCTGAAAACTAGAGACCTAGGGGAATCCAAGATGGGGTGACTTGTGTGGCTCGGACCAGGTTCTGTTACCCAGAATCCTTTGCAAACCTCAGAATTTGGCTAAAAAAACACATGTTCCTCACATTTCTGTGGCAGAAAGTTCTGGAATCTGAGAGGAGCCACAAATTTCCTTCCACCCAGCGTTCCCCCACGTCTCCCGATAGAAATGATACCTCACTTGTGTGGGTAGGCCTAGCGCCCATGACAGGAAACGCCCCAAAGCGCAACGTGGACACAGCCAAATTTTTGAAGGAAAACAGAGGTGTTTTTTGCAAAGTGCCTACCTGTACATTTTGGCCTGTAGCTCAGCCGCCACCTAGGGAAACCTACCAAACCTGTGCATTTCTGAAAACTAGAGACCTAGGGGAATCCAAGATGGGGTAACTTGTGTGGCTCGGACCAGGTTCTGTTACCCAGAATCCTTTGCAAACCTCAAAATTTGGCTAAAAAAACACATGTTCCTCACATTTCTGTGGCAAAAAGTTCTGGAATCTGAGAGGAGCCACAAATTTCCTTCCACCCAGCATTCCCCCACGTCTCCCGATAAAAATGATACCTCACTTGTGTGGGTAGGCCTAGCGCCCGCGACAGGATATGCCCCAAAACACAAAGTGGACACATCACAGAAAACAGAGCTGTTTTTAGCAAAGTGACTACCTGTAGATTTTGGCCTGTAGCTCAGCCGCCACCTAGGGATACCTACCAAACCTGTGCATTTCTGAAAACTAGAGACGTAGGGGAATCCAAGATGGGGTGACTTGTGTGGCTCGGACCAGGTTCTGTTACCCAGAATCCTTTGCAAACCTCAAAATTTGGCAAAAAAAACACATGTTCCTCACATTTCTGTGGCAGAAAGTTCTGGAATCTGAGAGGAGCCACAAATTTCCTTCCACCCAGCGTTCCCCCACGTCTCCCAATAAAAATGATACCTCACTTGTGTGGGTAGGCCTAGCGCCCGCGACAGGAAACGCCCCAAAGCGCAACGTGGACAGAGCCAAATTTTTGAAGGAAAACAGAGGTGTTTTTTGCAAAGTGCCTACCTGTAGATTTTGGCCTGTAGCTCAGCCGCCACCTAGGGAAACCTACCAAACCTGTGCATTTCTGAAAACTAGAGACCTAGGGGAATCCAAGATGGGGTGACTTGTGTGGCTCGGACCAGGTTCTGTTACCCAGAATCCTTTGCAAACCTCAAAATTTGGCTAAAAAAACACATGTTCCTCACATTTCTGTGGCAGAAAGTTCTGGAATCTGAGGGGAGTCACAAATTTCCTTCCACCCAGCGTTCCCCCACGTCTCCCGATAAAAATGATACCTCACTTGTGTGGGTAGGCCTAGCGCCCGCGACAGGAAACGCCCCAAAGCGCAACGTGGACACAGCCAAATTTTTGAAGGAAAACAGAGGTGTTTTTTGCAAAGTGCCTACCTGTAGATTTTGGCCTGTAGCTCAGCCGCCACCTAGGGAAACCTACCAAACCTGTGCAATTCTGAAAACTGGAGACCTAGGGGAATCCAAGATGGGGTGACTTGTGTGGCTCGGACCAGGTTCTGTTACCCAGAATCCTTTGCAAACCTCAAAATTTGGCTAAAAAAACACATGTTCCTCACATTTCTGTGGCAGAAAGTTCTGGAATCTGAGGGGAGCCACAAATTTCCTTCCACCCAGCGTTCCCCCACGTCTCCCGATAAAAATGATACCTCACTTGTGTGGGTAGGCCTAGCGCCCGCAACAGGATATGCCCCAAAACACAACGTGGACACATCACAGAAAACAGAGCTGTTTTTAGCAAAGTGACTACCTGTAGATTTTGGCCTGTAGCTCAGCCGCCACCTAGGGAAACCTACCAAACCTGTGCATTTCTGAAAACTAGAGACCTAGGGGAATCCAAGATGGGGTGACTTGTGTGGCTCGGACCAGGTTCTGTTACCCAGAATCCTTTGCAAACCTCAAAATTTGGCTAAAAAACCACATGTTCCTCATATTTCTGTGGCAGAAAGTTCTGGAATCTGAGAGGAGCCACAAATTTCCTTCCACCCAGCGTTCCCCCACGTCTCCCGATAAAAATGATACCTCACTTGTGTGGGTAGGCCTAGCACCCGCGACAGGAAACGCCCCAAAGCGCAACGTGGACACAGCCAAATTTTTGAAGGAAAACAGAGGTGTTTTTTGCAAAGTGCCTACCTGTAGATTTTGGCCTGTAGCTCAGCCGCCACCTAGGGATACCTACCAAACCTGTGCATTTCTGAAAACTAGAGACCTAGGGAATCCAAGATGGGGTGACTTGTGTGGCTCGGACCAGGTTCTGTTACCCAGAATCCTTTGCAAACCTCAAAATTTGGCTAAAAAAATACATGTTCCTCACATTTCTGTGGCAGAAAGTTCTGGAATCTGAGAGGAGCCACAAATTTTCTTCCACCCAGCGTTCCCCCACGTCTCCCGATAAAAATGATACCTCACTTGTGTGGGTAGGCCTAGCGCCCGCGACAGGAAACGCCCCAAAGCGCAACGTGGACACAGCCAAATTTTTGAATGAAAACAGAGGTGTTTTTTGCAAAGTGCCTACCTGTAGATTTTGGCCTGTAGCTCAGCCGCCACCTAGGGAAACCTACCAAACCTGTGCAATTCTGAAAACTAGAGACCTAGGGGAATCCAAGATGGGGTGACTTGTGTGGCTCGGACCCGGTTCTGTTACCCAGAATCCTTTGCAAACCTCAAAATTTGGCTAAAAAAACACATGTTCCTCACATTTCTGTGGCAGAAAGTTCTGGAATCTGAGAGGAGCCACAAATTTCCTTCCACCTAGCGTTCCCCCACGTCTCCCGATAAAAATTATACCTCACTTGTGTGGGTAGGCCTAGCGCCCGCGACAGGAAACACCCCAAAGCGCAACGTGGACACAGCCAAATTTTTGAAGGAAAACAGAGGTGTTTTTTGCAAAGTGCCTACCTGTAGATTTTGGCCTGTAGCTCAGCCGCCACCTAGGGAAACCTACCAAACCTGTGCAATTCTGAAAACTAGAGACCTAGGGGAATCCAAGATGGGGTGACTTGTGTGGCTCGGACAAAGTTCTGTTACCCAGAATCCTTTGCAAACCTCAAAATTTGGCTAAAAAAACACATGTTCCTCACATTTCTGTGGCAGAAAGTTCTGGAATCTGAGGGGAGCCACAAATTTCCTTCCACCCAGCGTTCCCCCATGTCTCCCGATAAAAATGATACCTCACTTGTGTGGGTAGGCCTAGCGCCCGCGATAGGAAACGCCCCAAAGCGCAACGTGGACACAGCCAAATTTTTGAAGGAAAACAGAGGTGTTTTTTGCAAAGTGCCTACCTGTAGATTTTGGCCTGTAGCTCAGCCGCCACCTAGGGAAACCTACCAAACATGTGCAATTCTGAAAACTAGAGACCTAGGGGAATCCAAGATGGGGTGACTTGTGTGGCTCGGACCAGGTTCTGTTACCCAATATCCTTTGCAAACCTCAAAATTTGGCAAAAAAAACACATGTTCCTCACATTTCTGTGGCAGAAAGTTCTGGAATCTGAGAGGAGCCACAAATTCCCTTCCACCCAGCGTTCCCCCACGTCTCCCGATAAAAATGATACCTCACTTGTGTGGGTAGGCCTAGCGCCCGCGACAGGAAACGCCCCAAGGCGCAACGTGGACACAGCCAAATTTTTGAAGGAAAACAGAGGTGTTTTTTGCAAAGTGCCTACCTGTAGATTTTGGCCTGTAGCTCAGCCGCCACCTAGGGATACCTACCAAACCTGTGCATTTCTGAAAACTAGAGACCTAGGGAATCCAAGATGGGGTGACTTGTGTGGCTCGGACCAGGTTCAGTTACCCAGAATCCTTTGCAAACCTCAAAATTTGGCTAAAAAAACACATGTTCCTCACATTTCTGTGGCAGAAAGTTCTGGAATCTGAGAGGAGCCACAAATTTCCTTCCACCCAGCGTTCCCCCACGTCTCCCGATAAAAATGATACCTCACTTGTGTGGGTAGGCCTAGCGCCCGCGACAGATAACGCCCCAAAGAGCAACGTGGACACAGCCAAATTTTTGAAGGAAAACAGAGGTGTTTTTTGCAAAGTGCCTACCTGTAGATTTTGGCCTGTAGCTCAGCCGCCACCTAGGGAAACCTACCAAACCTGTGCATTTCTGAAAACTAGAGACCTAGGGGAATCCAAGATGGGGTGACTTGTGTGGCTCGGACCAGGTTCTGTTACCCAGAATCCTTTGCAAACCTCAAAATTTGGCTAAAAAAACACATGTTCCTCACATTTCTGTGGCAGAAAGTTCTGGAATCTGAGAGGAGCCACAAATTTCCTTCCACCCAGCGTTCCCCCACGTCTCCCGATAAAAATGATACCTCACTTGTGTGGGTAGGCCTAGCGCCCGCGACAGGAAACGCCCCAAAGCGCAACGTGGACACAGCCAAATTTTAGAAGGAAAACAGAGGTGTTTTTTGCAAAGTGCCTACCTGTAGATTTTGGCCTGTAGCTCAGCCGCCACCTAGGGAAACCTACCAAACCTGTGCATTTCTGAAAACTAGAGACCTAGGGGAATCCAAGATGGGGTGACTTGTGTGGCTCGGACCAGGTTCTGTTACCCAGAATCCTTTGCAAACCTCAGAATTTGGCTAAAAAAACACATGTTCCTCACATTTCTGTGGCAGAAAGTTCTGGAATCTGAGAGGAGCCACAAATTTCCTTCCACCCAGCGTTCCCCCACGTCTCCCGATAGAAATGATACCTCACTTGTGTGGGTAGGCCTAGCGCCCATGACAGGAAACGCCCCAAAGCGCAACGTGGACACAGCCAAATTTTTGAAGGAAAACAGAGGTGTTTTTTGCAAAGTGCCTACCTGTACATTTTGGCCTGTAGCTCAGCCGCCACCTAGGGAAACCTACCAAACCTGTGCATTTCTGAAAACTAGAGACCTAGGGGAATCCAAGATGGGGTAACTTGTGTGGCTCGGACCAGGTTCTGTTACCCAGAATCCTTTGCAAACCTCAAAATTTGGCTAAAAAAACACATGTTCCTCACATTTCTGTGGCAAAAAGTTCTGGAATCTGAGAGGAGCCACAAATTTCCTTCCACCCAGCATTCCCCCACGTCTCCCGATAAAAATGATACCTCACTTGTGTGGGTAGGCCTAGCGCCCGCGACAGGATATGCCCCAAAACACAAAGTGGACACATCACAGAAAACAGAGCTGTTTTTAGCAAAGTGACTACCTGTAGATTTTGGCCTGTAGCTCAGCCGCCACCTAGGGATACCTACCAAACCTGTGCATTTCTGAAAACTAGAGACGTAGGGGAATCCAAGATGGGGTGACTTGTGTGGCTCGGACCAGGTTCTGTTACCCAGAATCCTTTGCAAACCTCAAAATTTGGCAAAAAAAACACATGTTCCTCACATTTCTGTGGCAGAAAGTTCTGGAATCTGAGAGGAGCCACAAATTTCCTTCCACCCAGCGTTCCCCCACGTCTCCCAATAAAAATGATACCTCACTTGTGTGGGTAGGCCTAGCGCCCGCGACAGGAAACGCCCCAAAGCGCAACGTGGACAGAGCCAAATTTTTGAAGGAAAACAGAGGTGTTTTTTGCAAAGTGCCTACCTGTAGATTTTGGCCTGTAGCTCAGCCGCCACCTAGGGAAACCTACCAAACCTGTGCATTTCTGAAAACTAGAGACCTAGGGGAATCCAAGATGGGGTGACTTGTGTGGCTCGGACCAGGTTCTGTTACCCAGAATCCTTTGCAAACCTCAAAATTTGGCTAAAAAAACACATGTTCCTCACATTTCTGTGGCAGAAAGTTCTGGAATCTGAGGGGAGTCACAAATTTCCTTCCACCCAGCGTTCCCCCACGTCTCCCGATAAAAATGATACCTCACTTGTGTGGGTAGGCCTAGCGCCCGCGACAGGAAACGCCCCAAAGCGCAACGTGGACACAGCCAAATTTTTGAAGGAAAACAGAGGTGTTTTTTGCAAAGTGCCTACCTGTAGATTTTGGCCTGTAGCTCAGCCGCCACCTAGGGAAACCTACCAAACCTGTGCAATTCTGAAAACTGGAGACCTAGGGGAATCCAAGATGGGGTGACTTGTGTGGCTCGGACCAGGTTCTGTTACCCAGAATCCTTTGCAAACCTCAAAATTTGGCTAAAAAAACACATGTTCCTCACATTTCTGTGGCAGAAAGTTCTGGAATCTGAGGGGAGCCACAAATTTCCTTCCACCCAGCGTTCCCCCACGTCTCCCGATAAAAATGATACCTCACTTGTGTGGGTAGGCCTAGCGCCCGCAACAGGATATGCCCCAAAACACAACGTGGACACATCACAGAAAACAGAGCTGTTTTTAGCAAAGTGACTACCTGTAGATTTTGGCCTGTAGCTCAGCCGCCACCTAGGGAAACCTACCAAACCTGTGCATTTCTGAAAACTAGAGACCTAGGGGAATCCAAGATGGGGTGACTTGTGTGGCTCGGACCAGGTTCTGTTACCCAGAATCCTTTGCAAACCTCAAAATTTGGCTAAAAAACCACATGTTCCTCATATTTCTGTGGCAGAAAGTTCTGGAATCTGAGAGGAGCCACAAATTTCCTTCCACCCAGCGTTCCCCCACGTCTCCCGATAAAAATGATACCTCACTTGTGTGGGTAGGCCTAGCACCCGCGACAGGAAACGCCCCAAAGCGCAACGTGGACACAGCCAAATTTTTGAAGGAAAACAGAGGTGTTTTTTGCAAAGTGCCTACCTGTAGATTTTGGCCTGTAGCTCAGCCGCCACCTAGGGATACCTACCAAACCTGTGCATTTCTGAAAACTAGAGACCTAGGGAATCCAAGATGGGGTGACTTGTGTGGCTCGGACCAGGTTCTGTTACCCAGAATCCTTTGCAAACCTCAAAATTTGGCTAAAAAAATACATGTTCCTCACATTTCTGTGGCAGAAAGTTCTGGAATCTGAGAGGAGCCACAAATTTTCTTCCACCCAGCGTTCCCCCACGTCTCCCGATAAAAATGATACCTCACTTGTGTGGGTAGGCCTAGCGCCCGCGACAGGAAACGCCCCAAAGCGCAACGTGGACACAGCCAAATTTTTGAATGAAAACAGAGGTGTTTTTTGCAAAGTGCCTACCTGTAGATTTTGGCCTGTAGCTCAGCCGCCACCTAGGGAAACCTACCAAACCTGTGCAATTCTGAAAACTAGAGACCTAGGGGAATCCAAGATGGGGTGACTTGTGTGGCTCGGACCAGGTTCTGTTACCCAGAATCCTTTGCAAACCTCAAAATTTGGCTAAAAAAACACATGTTCCTCACATTAATGTGGCAGAAAGTTCTAGAATCTGAGGGGAGCCACAAATTTCCTTCCACCCAGCGTTCCCCCACGTCTCCCGATAAAAATGATACCTCACTTGTGTGGGTAGGCCTAGCGCCCGCGACAGGATATTCCCCAAAACACAACGTGGACACATCACAGAAAACAGAGCTGTTTTTAGCAAAGTGACTACCTGTAGATTTTGCCTGTAGCTCAGCCGCCACCTAGGGAAACCTACCAAACCTGTGCATTTCTGAAAACTAGAGACCTAGGGGAATCCAAGATGGGGTGACTTGTGTGGCTCGGACCCGGTTCTGTTACCCAGAATCCTTTGCAAACCTCAAAATTTGGCTAAAAAAACACATGTTCCTCACATTTCTGTGGCAGAAAGTTCTGGAATCTGAGAGGAGCCACAAATTTCCTTCCACCCAGCGTTCCCCCACGTCTCCCGATAAAAATTATACCTCACTTGTGTGGGTAGGCCTAGCGCCCGCGACAGGAAACACCCCAAAGCGCAACGTGGACACAGCCAAATTTTTGAAGGAAAACAGAGGTGTTTTTTGCAAAGTGCCTACCTGTAGATTTTGGCCTGTAGCTCAGCCGCCACCTAGGGAAACCTACCAAACCTGTGCATTTCTGAAAACTAGAGACCTAGGGGAATCCAAGATGGGGTGACTAGTGTGGCTCGGACCAGGTTCTGTTACCCAGAATCCTTTGCAAACCTCAAAATTTGGCTAAAAAAACACATGTTCCTCACATTTCTGTGGCAGAAAGTTCTGGAATCTGAGAGGAGCCACAAATTTCCTTCCACCCAGCGTTCCCCCAAGTCTCCCGATATAAATGATACCTCACTTGTGTGGGTAGGCCTAGCGCCCGCGACAGGAAACGCCCCAAAGCACAACGTGGACACAGCCAAATTTTTGAAGGAAAACAGAGGTGTTTTTTGCAAAGTGCCTACCTGTAGATTTTGGCCTGTAGCTCAGCCGCCACCTAGGGAAACCTACCAAACCTGTGCAATTCTGAAAACTAGAGACCTAGGGGAATCCAAGATGGGGTGACTTGTGTGGCTCGGACCAGGTTCTGTTACCCAGAATCCTTTGCAAACCTCAAAATTTGGCTAAAAAAACACATGTTCCTCACATTTCTGTGGCAGAAAGTTCTAGAATCTGAGGGGAGCCACAAATTTCCTTCCACCCAGCGTTCCCCCATGTCTCCCGATAAAAATGATACCTCACTTGTGTGGGTAGGCCTAGCGCCCGCGACAGGAAACGCCCCAAAGCGCAACGTGGACACAGCCAAATTTTTGAAGGAAAACAGAGGTGTTTTTTGCAAAGTGCCTACCTGTAGATTTTGGCCTGTAGCTCAGCCGCCACCTAGGGAAACCTACCAAACCTGTGCAATTCTGAAAACTAGAGACCTAGGGGAATCCAAGATGGGGTGACTTGTGTGGCTCGGACCAGGTTCTGTTACCCAGAATCCTTTGCAAACCTCAAAATTTGGCTAAAAAAACACATGTTCCTCACATTTCTGTGGCAGAAAGTTCTAGAATCTGAGGGGAGCCACAAATTTCCTTCCACCCAGCGTTCCCCCATGTCTCCCGATAAAAATGATACCTCACTTGTGTGGGTAGGCCTAGCGCCCGCGACAGGAAACGCCCCAAAGCGCAACGTGGACACAGCCAAATTTTTGAAGGAAAACAGAGGTGTTTTTTGCAAAGTGCCTACCTGTAGATTTTGGCCTGTAGCTCAGCCGCCACCTAGGGAAACCTACCAAACCTGTGCATTTCTGAAAACTAGAGACCTAGGGGAATCCAAGATGGGGTGACTTGTGTGGCTCGGACCAGGTTCTGTTACCCAGAATCCTTTGCAAACCTCAAAATTTGGCTAAAAAACCACATGTTCCTCACATTTCTGTGGCAGAAAGTTCTGGAATCTGAGAGGAGCCACAAATTTCCTTCCACCCAGCGTTCCCCCACGTCTCCCGATAAAAATGATACCTCACTTGTGTGGGTAGGCCTAGCACCCGCGACAGGAAACGCCCCAAAGCGCAACGTGGACACAGCCAAATTTTTGAAGGAAAACAGAGGTGTTTTGTGCAAAGTGCCTACCTGTAGATTTTGGCCTGTAGCTCAGCCGCCACCTAGGGATACCTACCAAACCTGTGCATTTCTGAAAACTAGAGACCTAGGGGAATCCAAGATGGGGTGACTTGTGAGGCTCGGACCAGGTTCTGTTACCCAGAATCCTTTGCAAACCTCAAAATTTGGCTAAAAAAACACATGTTCCTCACATTTCTGTGGCAGAAAGTTCTGGAATCTGAGAGGAGCCACAAATTTCCTTCCACCCAGCGTTCCCCCACGTCTCCCGATAAAAATGATACCTCACTTGTGTGGGTAGGCCTAGCGCCCGCGACAGGAAACGCCCCAAGGCGCAACGTGGACACAGCCAAATTTTTGAAGGAAAACAGAGGTGTTTTTTGCAAAGTGCCTACCTGTAGATTTTGGCCTGTAGCTCAGCCGCCACCTAGGGAAACCTACCAAACCTGTGCAATTCTGAAAACTAGAGACCTAGGGGAATCCAAGATGGGGTGACTTGTGTGGCTCGGACAAAGTTCTGTTACCCAGAATCCTTTGCAAACCTCAAAATTTGGCTAAAAAAACACATGTTCCTCACATTTCTGTGGCAGAAAGTTCTGGAATCTGAGGGGAGCCACAAATTTCCTTCCACCCAGCGTTCCCCCATGTCTCCCGATAAAAATGATACCTCACTTGTGTGGGTAGGCCTAGCGCCCGCGATAGGAAACGCCCCAAAGCGCAACGTGGACACAGCCAAATTTTTGAAGGAAAACAGAGGTGTTTTTTGCAAAGTGCCTACCTGTAGATTTTGGCCTGTAGCTCAGCCGCCACCTAGGGAAACCTACCAAACCTGTGCAATTCTGAAAACTAGAGACCTAGGGGAATCCAAGATGGGGTGACTTGTGTGGCTCGGACCAGGTTCTGTTACCCAATATCCTTTGCAAACCTCAAAATTTGGCAAAAAAAACACATGTTCCTCACATTTCTGTGGCAGAAAGTTCTGGAATCTGAGAGGAGCCACAAATTCCCTTCCACCCAGCGTTCCCCCACGTCTCCCGATAAAAATGATACCTCACTTGTGTGGGTAGGCCTAGCGCCCGCGACAGGAAACGCCCCAAGGCGCAACGTGGACACAGCCAAATTTTTGAAGGAAAACAGAGGTGTTTTTTGCAAAGTGCCTACCTGTAGATTTTGGCCTGTAGCTCAGCCGCCACCTAGTGATACCTACCAAACCTGTGCATTTCTGAAAACTAGAGACCTAGGGAATCCAAGATGGGGTGACTTGTGTGGCTCGGACCAGGTTCTGTTACCCAGAATCCTTTGCAAACCTCAAAATTTGGCTAAAAAAACACATGTTCCTCACATTTCTGTGGCAGAAAGTTCTGGAATCTGAGAGGAGCCACAAATTTCCTTCCACCCAGCGTTCCCCCACGTCTCCCGATAAAAATGATACCTCACTTGTGTGGGTAGGCCTAGCGCCCGCGACAGATAACGCCCCAAAGCGCAACGTGGACACAGCCAAATTTTTTAAGGAAAACAGAGGTGTTTTTTGCAAAGTGCCTACCTGTAGATTTTGGCCTGTAGCTCAGCCGCCACCTAGGGAAACCTACCAAACCTGTGCATTTCTGAAAACTAGAGACCTAGGGGAATCCAAGATGGGGTGACTTGTGTGGCTCGGACCAGGTTCTGTTACCCAGAATCCTTTGCAAACCTCAAAATTTGGCTAAAAAAACACATGTTCCTCACATTTCTGTGGCAGAAAGTTCTGGAATCTGAGAGGAGCCACAAATTTCCTTCCACCCAGCGTTCCCCCACGTCTCCCGATAAAAATGATACCTCACTTGTGTGGGTAGGCCTAGCGCCCGCGACAGGAAACGCCCCAAAGCGCAACGTGGACACAGCCAAATTTTAGAAGGAAAACAGAGGTGTTTTTTGCAAAGTGCCTACCTGTAGATTTTGGCCTGTAGCTCAGCCGCCACCTAGGGAAACCTACCAAACCTGTGCATTTCTGAAAACTAGAGACCTAGGGGAATCCAAGATGGGGTGACTTGTGTGGCTCGGACCAGGTTCTGTTACCCAGAATCCTTTGCAAACCTCAGAATTTGGCTAAAAAAACACATGTTCCTCACATTTCTGTGGCAGAAAGTTCTGGAATCTGAGAGGAGCCACAAATTTCCTTCCACCCAGCGTTCCCCCACGTCTCCCGATAGAAATGATACCTCACTTGTGTGGGTAGGCCTAGCGCCCGCGACAGGAAACGCCCCAAAGCGCAACGTGGACTCAGCCAAATTTTTGAAGGAAAACAGAGGTGTTTTTTGCAAAGTGCCTACCTGTACATTTTGGCCTGTAGCTCAGCCGCCACCTAGGGAAACCTACCAAACCTGTGCATTTCTGAAAACTAGAGACCTAGGGGAATCCAAGATGGGGTAACTTGTGTGGCTCGGACCAGGTTCTGTTACCCAGAATCCTTTGCAAACCTCAAAATTTGGCTAAAAAAACACATGTTCCTCACATTTCTGTGGCAAAAAGTTCTGGAATCTGAGAGGAGCCACAAATTTCCTTCCACCCAGCATTCCCCCACGTCTCCCGATAAAAATGATACCTCACTTGTGTGGGTAGGCCTAGCGCCCGCGACAGGATATGCCCCAAAACACAACGTGGACACATCACAGAAAACAGAGCTGTTTTTAGCAAAGTGACTACCTGTAGATTTTGGCCTGTAGCTCAGCCGCCACCTAGGGAAACCTACCAAACCTGTGCATTTCTGAAAACTAGAGACCTAGGGGAATCCAAGATGGGGTGACTTGTGTGGCTCGGACCAGGTTCTGTTACCCAGAATCCTTTGCAAACCTCAAAATTTGGCAAAAAAAACACATGTTCCTCACATTTCTGTGGCAGAAAGTTCTGGAATCTGAGAGGAGCCACAAATTTCCTTCCACCCAGCGTTCCCCCACGTCTCCCAATAAAAATGATACCTCACTTGTGTGGGTAGGCCTAGCGCCCGCGACAGGAAACGCCCCAAAGCGCAACGTGGACACAGCCAAATTTTTGAAGGAAAACAGAGGTGTTTTTTGCAAAGTGCCTACCTGTAGATTTTGGCCTGTAGCTCAGCCGCCACCTAGGGAAACCTACCAAACCTGTGCATTTCTGAAAACTAGAGACCTAGGGGAATCCAAGATGGGGTGACTTGTGTGGCTCGGACCAGGTTCTGTTACCCAGAATCCTTTGCAAACCTCAAAATTTGGCTAAAAAAACACATGTTCCTCACATTTCTGTGGCAGAAAGTTCTGGAATCTGAGGGGAGTCACAAATTTCCTTCCACCCAGCGTTCCCCCACGTCTCCCGATAAAAATGATACCTCACTTGTGTGGGTAGGCCTAGCGCCCGCGACAGGAAACGCCCCAAAGCGCAACGTGGACACAGCCAAATTTTTGAAGGCAACAGAGGTGTTTTTTGCAAAGTGCCTACCTGTAGATTTTGGCCTGTAGCTCAGCCGCCACCTAGGGAAACCTACCAAACCTGTGCAATTCTGAAAACTGGAGACCTAGGGGAATCCAAGATGGGGTGACTTGTGTGGCTCGGACCAGGTTCTGTTACCCAGAATCCTTTGCAAACCTCAAAATTTGGCTAAAAAAACACATGTTCCTCACATTTCTGTGGCAGAAAGTTCTGGAATCTGAGGGGAGCCACAAATTTCCTTCCACCCAGCGTTCCCCCACGTCTCCCGATAAAAATGATACCTCACTTGTGTGGGTAGGCCTAGCGCCCGCAACAGGATATGCCCCAAAACACAACGTGGACACATCACAGAAAACAGAGCTGTTTTTAGCAAAGTGACTACCTGTAGATTTTGGCCTGTAGCTCAGCCGCCACCTAGGGAAACCTACCAAACCTGTGCATTTCTGAAAACTAGAGACCTAGGGGAATCCAAGATGGGGTGACTTGTGTGGCTCGGACCAGGTTCTGTTACCCAGAATCCTTTGCAAACCTCAAAATTTGGCTAAAAAACCACATGTTCCTCATATTTCTGTGGCAGAAAGTTCTGGAATCTGAGAGGAGCCACAAATTTCCTTCCACCCAGCGTTCCCCCACGTCTCCCGATAAAAATGATACCTCACTTGTGTGGGTAGGCCTAGCGCCCGCGACAGGAAACGCCCCAAAGCGCAACGTGGACACAGCCAAATTTTTGAAGGAAAACAGAGGTGTTTTTTGCAAAGTGCCTACCTGTAGATTTTGGCCTGTAGCTCAGCCGCCACCTAGGGAAACCTACCAAACCTGTGCAATTCTGAAAACTAGAGACCTAGGGGAATCCAAGATGGGGTGACTTGTGTGGCTCGGACCCGGTTCTGTTACCCAGAATCCTTTGCAAACCTCAGAATTTGGCTAAAAAAACACATGTTCCTCACATTTCTGTGGCAGAAAGTTCTGGAATCTGAGAGGAGCCACAAATTTCCTTCCACCCAGCGTTCCCCCACGTCTCCCGATAAAAATGATACCTCACTTGTGTGGGTAGGCCTAGCGCCCGCGACAGATAACGCCCCAAAGCGCAACGTGGACACAGTCAAATTTTTGAAGGGAAACAGAGGTGTTTTTTGCAAAGTGCCTACCTGTAGATTTTGGCCTGTAGCTCAGCCGCCACCTAGGGAAACCTACCAAACCTGTGCATTTCTGAAAACTAGAGACCTAGGGGAATCCAAGATGGGGTGACTTGTGTGGCTCGGACCAGGTTCTGTTACCCAGAATCCTTTGCAAACCTCAAAATTTGGCTAAAAAAACACATGTTCCTCACATTTTTGTGGCAGAAAGTTCTGGAATCTGAGAGGAGCCACAAATTTCCTTCCACCCAGCGTTCCCCCACGTCTCCCGATAAAAATGATACCTCACTTGTGTGGGTAGGCCTAGCGCCCGCGACAGAAAACGCCCCAAAGCGCAACGTGGACACAGCCAAATTTTAGAAGGAAAACAGAGGTGTTTTTTGCAAAGTGCCTACCTGTAGATTTTGGCCTGTAGCTCAGCCGCCACCTAGGGAAACCTACCAAACCTGTGCATTTCTGAAAACTAGAGACCTAGGGGAATCCAAGATGGGGTGACTTGTGTGGCTCGGACCAGGTTCTGTTACCCAGAGTCCTTTGCAAACCTCAGAATTTGGCTAAAAAAACACATGTTCCTCACATTTCTGTGGCAGAAAGTTCTGGAATCTGAGAGGAGCCACAAATTTCCTTCCACCCAGCGTTCCCCCACGTCTCCCGATAGAAATGATACCTCACTTGTGTGGGTAGGCCTAGCGCCCGCGACAGGAAACGCCCCAAAGCGCAACGTGGACACAGCCAAATATTTGAAGGAAAACAGAGGTGTTTTTTGCAAAGTGCCTACATGTAGATTTTGGCCTGTAGCTCAGCCGCCACCTAGGGAAACCTACCAAACCTGTGCATTTCTGAAACCTAGAGACCTAGGGGAATCCAAGATGGGGTAACTTGTGTGGCTCGGACCAGGTTCTGTTACCCAGAATCCTTTGCAAACCTCAAAATTTGGCTAAAAAAACACATGTTCCTCACATTTCTGTGGCAAAAAGTTCTGGAATCTGAGAGGAGCCACAAATTTCCTTCCACCCAGCGTTCCCCCACGTCTCCCGATAAAAATGATACCTCACTTGTGTGGGTAGGCCTAGCGCCCGCGACAGGATATGCCCCAAAACACAACGTGGACACATCACAGAAAACAGAGCTGTTTTTAGCAAAGTGACTACCTGTAGATTTTGGCCTGTAGCTCAGCCGCCACCTAGGGAAACCTACCAAACCTGTGCATTTCTGAAAACTAGAGACCTAGGGGAATCCAAGATGGGGTGACTTGTGTGGCTCGGACCAGGTTCTGTTACCCAGAATCCTTTGCAAACCTCAAAATTTGGCAAAAAAAACACATGTTCCTCACATTTCTGTGGCAGAAAGTTCTGGAATCTGAGAGGAGCCACAAATTTCCTTCCACCCAGCGTTCCCCCACGTCTCCCAATAAAAATGATACCTCACTTGTGTGGGTAGGCCTAGCGCCCGCGACAGGAAACGATCCAAAGCGCAACGTGGACACAGCCAAATTTTTGAAGGAAAACAGAGGTGTTTTTTGCAAAGTGCCTACCTGTAGATTTTGGCCTGTAGCTCAGCCGCCACCTAGGGAAACCTACCAAACCTGTGCATTTCTGAAAACTAGAGACCTAGGGGAATCCAAGATGGGGTGACTTGTGTGGCTCGGACCAGGTTCTGTTACCCAGAATCCTTTGCAAACCTCAAAATTTGGCTAAAAAAACACATGTTCCTCACATTTCTGTGGCAGAAAGTTCTGGAATCTGAGGGGAGCCACAAATTTCCTTCCACCCAGCGTTCCCCCACGTCTCCCGATAAAAATGATACCTCACTTGTGTGGGTAGGCCTAGCGCCCGCAACAGGATATGCCCCAAAACACAACGTGGACACATCACAGAAAACAGAGCTGTTTTTAGCAAAGTGACTACCTGTAGATTTTGGCCTGTAGCTCAGCCGCCACCTAGGGAAACCTACCAAACCTGTGCATTTCTGAAAACTAGAGACCTAGGGGAATCCAAGATGGGGTGACTTGTGTGGCTCGGACCAGGTTCTGTTACCCAGAATCCTTTGCAAACCTCAAAATTTGGCAAAAAAACCACATGTTCCTCATATTTCTGTGGAAGAAAGTTCTGGAATCTGAGAGGAGCCACAAATTTCCTTCCACCCAGCGTTCCCCCACGTCTCCCGATAAAAATGATACCTCACTTGTGTGGGTAGGCCTAGCACCCGCGACAGGAAACGCCCCAAAGCGCAACGTGGACACAGCCAAATTTTTGAAGGAAAACAGAGGTGTTTTTTGCAAAGTGCCTACCTGTAGATTTTGGCCTGTAGCTCAGCCGCCACCTAGGGATACCTACCAAACCTGTGCATTTCTGAAAACTAGAGACCTAGGGAATCCAAGATGGGGTGACTTGTGTGGCTCGGACCAGGTTCTGTTACCCAGAATCCTTTGCAAACCTCAAAATTTGGCTAAAAAAACACATGTTCCTCACATTTCTGTGGCAGAAAGTTCTGGAATCTGAGAGGAGCCACAAATTTCCTTCCACCCAGCGTTCCCCCACGTCTCCCGATAAAAATGATACCTCACTTGTGTGGGTAGGCCTAGCGCCCGCGACAGGAAACGCCCCAAAGCGCAACGTGGACACAGCCAAATTTTTGAAGGAAAACAGAGGTGTTTTTTGCAAAGTGCCTACCTGTAGATTTTGGCCTGTAGCTCAGCCGCCACCTAGGGAAACCTACCAAACCTGTGCAATTCTGAAAACTAGAGACCTAGGGGAATCCAAGATGGGGTGACTTGTGTGGCTCGGACCCGGTTCTGTTACCCAGAATCCTTTGCAAACCTCAGAATTTGGCTAAAAAAACACATGTTCCTCACATTTCTGTGGCAGAAAGTTCTGGAATCTGAGAGGAGCCACAAATTTCCTTCCACCCAGCGTTCCCCCACGTCTCCCGATAAAAATGATACCTCACTTGTGTGGGTAGGCCTAGCGCCCGCGACAGATAACGCCCCAAAGCGCAACGTGGACACAGCCAAATTTTTGAAGGGAAACAGAGGTGTTTTTTGCAAAGTGCCTACCTGTAGATTTTGGCCTGTAGCTCAGCCGCCACCTAGGGAAACCTACCAAACCTGTGCATTTCTGAAAACTAGAGACCTAGGGGAATCCAAGATGGGGTGACTTGTGTGGCTCGGACCAGGTTCTGTTACCCAGAATCCTTTGCAAACCTCAAAATTTGGCTAAAAAAACACATGTTCCTCACATTTTTGTGGCAGAAAGTTCTGGAATCTGAGAGGAGCCACAAATTTCCTTCCACCCAGCGTTCCCCCACGTCTCCCGATAAAAATGATACCTCACTTGTGTGGGTAGGCCTAGCGCCCGCGACAGGAAACGCCCCAAAGCGCAACGTGGACACAGCCAAATTTTAGAAGGAAAACAGAGGTGTTTTTTGCAAAGTGCCTACCTGTAGATTTTGGCCTGTAGCTCAGCCGCCACCTAGGGAAACCTACCAAACCTGTGCATTTCTGAAAACTAGAGACCTTGGGGAATCCAAGATGGGGTGACTTGTGTGGCTCGGACCAGGTTCTGTTACCCAGAGTCCTTTGCAAACCTCAGAATTTGGCTAAAAAAACACATGTTCCTCACATTTCTGTGGCAGAAAGTTCTGGAATCTGAGAGGAGCCACAAATTTCCTTCCACCCAGCGTTCCCCCACGTCTCCCGATAGAAATGATACCTCACTTGTGTGGGTAGGCCTAGCGCCCGCGACAGGAAACGCCCCAAAGCGCAACGTGGACACAGCCAAATTTTTGAAGGAAAACAGAGGTGTTTTTTGCAAAGTGCCTTCATGTAGATTTTGGCCTGTAGCTCAGCCGCCACCTAGGGAAACCTACCAAACCTGTGCATTTCTGAAACCTAGAGACCTAGGGGAATCCAAGATGGGGTAACTTGTGTGGCTCGGACCAGGTTCTGTTACCCAGAATCCTTTGCAAACCTCAAAATTTGGCTAAAAAAACACATGTTCCTCACATTTCTGTGGCAAAAAGTTCTGGAATCTGAGAGGAGCCACAAATTTCCTTCCACCCAGCGTTCCCCCACGTCTCCCGATAAAAATGATACCTCACTTGTGTGGGTAGGGATAGCGCCCGCGACAGGATATGCCCCAAAACACAACGTGGACACATCACAGAAAACAGAGCTGTTTTTAGCAAAGTGACTACCTGTAGATTTTGGCCTGTAGCTCAGCCGCCACCTAGGGAAACCTACCAAACCTGTGCATTTCTGAAAACTAGAGACCTAGGGGAATCCAAGATGGGGTGACTTGTGTGGCTCGGACCAGGTTCTGTTACCCAGAATCCTTTGCAAACCTCAAAATTTGGCAAAAAAAACACATGTTCCTCACATTTCTGTGGCAGAAAGTTCTGGAATCTGAGAGGAGCCACAAATTTCCTTCCACCCAGCGTTCCCCCACGTCTCCCAATAAAAATGATACCTCACTTGTGTGGGTAGGCCTAGCGCCCGCAAAAGGAAAAGATCCAAAGCGCAACGTGGACACAGCCAAATTTTTGAAGGAAAACAGAGGTGTTTTTTGCAAAGTGCCTACCTGTAGATTTTGGCCTGTAGCTCAGCCGCCACCTAGGGAACCCTACCAAACCTGTGCATTTCTGAAAACTAGAGACCTAGGGGAATCCAAGATGGGGTGACTTGTGTGACTCGGACCAGGTTCTGTTACCCAGAATCCTTTGCAAACCTCAAAATTTGGCTAAAAAAACACATGTTCCTCACATTTCTGTGGCAGAAAGTTCTGGAATCTGAGGGGAGCCACAAATTTCCTTCCACCCAGCGTTCCCCCACGTCTCCCGATAAAAATGATACCTCACTTGTGTGGGTAGGCCTAGCGCCCGCACCAGGATATGCCCCAAAACACAACGTGGACACATCACAGAAAACAGAGCTGTTTTTAGCAAAGTGACTACCTGTAGATTTTGGCCTGTAGCTCAGCCGCCACCTAGAGAAACCTACCAAACCTGTGCATTTCTGAAAACTAGAGACCTAGGGGAATCCAAGATGGGGTGACTTGTGTGGCTCAGACCAGGTTCTGTTACCCAGAATCCTTTGCAAACCTCAAAATTTGGCTAAAAAAACACATGTTCCTCACATTTCTGTGGCAAAAAATTCTGGAATCTGAGAGGAGCCACAAATTTCCTTCCACCCAGCGTTCCCCCACGTCTCCCGATAAAAATGATACCTCACTTGTGTGGGTAGGCCTAGCGCCCACGACAGGAAACGCCCCAAAGCGCAACGTGGACACAGCCAAATTTTTGAAGGAAAACAGAGGTGTTTTTTGCAAAGTGCCTACCTGTAGATTTTGGCCTGTAGCTCAGCCGCCACCTAGGGAAACCTACCAAACCTGTGCATTTCTGAAAACTAGAGACCTAGGGGAATCTAAGATGGGGTGACTTGTGTGGCTCGGACCAGGTTCTGTTACCCAGAATCCTTTGCAAACCTCAAAATTTGGCTAAAAAAACACATGTTCCTCACATTTCTGTGGCAGAAAGTTCTGGAATCTGAGGGGAGCCACAAATTTCCTTCCACCCAGCGTTCCCCCATGTCTCCCGATAAAAATGATACCTCACTTGTGTGGGTAGGCCTAGCGCCCGCGACAGAAACATCCCAAAGCGCAACGTGGACACAGCCAAATTTTTGAAGGAAAACAGAGCTGTTTTTTGCAAAGTGCCTACCTGTAGATTTTGGCCTGTAGCTCAGCCGCCACCTAGGGAAACCTACCAAACCTGTGCATTTCTGAAAACTAGAGACCTAGGGGAATCCAAGATGGGGTGACTTGTGTGGCTCGGACCAGGTTCTTTTACCCAGATTCCTTTGCAAACCTCAAAATTTGGCTCAAAAACCACATGTTCCTCATATTTCTGTGGCAGAAAGTTCTGGAATCTGAGAGGAGCCACAAATTTCCTTCTACCCAGCGTTCCCCCACGTCTCCCGATAAAAATGATACCTCACTTGTGTGGGTAGGCCTAGCGCCCGCGACAGGAAACGCCCCAAAGCGCAACGTGGACACAGCCAAATTTTTGAAGGAAAACAGAGGTGTTTTTTGCAAAGTGCCTACCTGTAGATTTTGCCCTGTAGCTCAGCCGCCACCTAGGGATACCTACCAAACCTGTCCAATTCTGAAAACTAGAGACCTAGGGGAATCCAAGATGGGGTGACTTGTGTGGCTCGGACCAGGTTCTGTTACCCAGAATCCTTTGCAAACCTCAAAATTTGGCTAAAAAAACACATGTTCCTCACATTTCTGTGGCAGAAAGTTCTGGAATCTGAGAGGAGCCACAAATTTCCTTCCACCCAGCGTTCCCCCACGTCTCCCGATAAAAATGATACCTCACTTGTGTGGGTAGGCCTAGCGCCCGCGACAGGAAACGCCCCAAAGCGCAACGTGGACACAGCCAAATTTTTGAAGGAAAACAGAGGTGTTTTTTGCAAAGTGCCTACCTGTAGATTTTGGCCTGTAGCTCAGCTGCCACCTAGGGATACCTACCAAACCTGTGCATTTCTGAAAACTAGAGACCTAGGGGAATCCAAGATGGGGTGACTTGTGTGGCTCGGACCAGGTTCTGTTACCCAGAATCCTTTGCAAACCTCAAAATTTGGCTAAAAAAACACATGTTCCTCAAATTTCTGTGGCAGAAAGTTCTGGAATCTGAGAGGAGCCACAAATTTCCTTCCACCCAGCGTTCCCCCACGTCTCCCGATAAAAATGATACCTCACTTGTGTGGGTAGGCCTAGCGCCCGCGACAGGAAACGCCCCAAAGCGCAACGTGGACACAGCCAAATTTTTGAAGGAAAACAGAGGTGTCTTTTGCAAAGTGCCTACCTGTAGATTTTGGCCTGTAGCTCAGCCGCCACCTAGGGATACCTACCAAACCTGTGAATTTCTGAAAACTAGAGACCTAGGGGAATCCAAGATGGGGTGACTTGTGTGGCTCGGACCAGGTTCTGTTACCCAGAATCCTTTGCAAACCTCAAAATTTGGCTAAAAAAACACATGTTCCTCACATTTCTGTGGCAGAAAGTTCTGGAATCTGAGAGGAGCCATAAATTTCCTTCCACCCAGCGTTCCCCCACGTCTCCCGATAAAAATGATACCTCACTTGTGTGGGTAGGCCTAGCGCCCGCGACAGGAAACGCCCCAAAGCGCAACGTGGACACAGCCAAATTTTTGAAGGAAAACAGAGGTGTTTTTTGCAAAGTGCCTACCTGTAGATTTTGGCCTGTAGCTCAGCCGCCACCTAGGGAAACCTACCAAACCTGTGCAATTCTGAAAACTAGAGACCTAGGGGAATCCAAGATGGGGTGACTTGTGTGGCTCGGACCCGGTTCTGTTACCCAGAATCCTTTGCAAACCTCAGAATTTGGCTAAAAAAATACATGTTCCTCACATTTCTGTGGCAGAAAGTTCTGGAATCTGAGAGGAGCCACAAATTTCCTTCCACCCAGCGTTCCCCCACGTCTCCCGATAAAAATGATACCTCACTTGTGTGGGTAGGCCTAGCGCCCGCGACAGGAAACGCCCCAAAGCGCAACGTGGACACAGCCAAATTTTTGAAGGAAAACAGAGGTGTTTTTTGCAAAGTGCCTACCTGTAGATTTTGGCCTGTAGCTCAGCCGCCAACTAGGGAAACCTACCAAACCTGTGCAATTCTGAAAACTAGAGACCTAGGGGAATCCAAGATGGGGTGACTTGTGTGGCTCGGACCAGGTTCTGTTACCCAGAATCCTTTGCAAACCTCAAAATTTGGCTAAAAAAACACATGTTCCTCACATTAATGTGGCAGAAAGTTCTAGAATCTGAGGGGAGCCACAAATTTCCTTCCACCCAGCGTTCCCCCACGTCTCCCGATAAAAATGATACCTCACTTGTGTGGGTAGGCCTAGCGCCCGCGACAGGATATTCCCCAAAACACAACGTGGACACATCACAGAAAACAGAGCTGTTTTTAGCAAAGTGACTACCTGTAGATTTTGCCTGTAGCTCAGCCGCCACCTAGGGAAACCTACCAAACCTGTGCATTTCTGAAAACTAGAGACCTAGGGGAATCCAAGATGGGGTGACTTGTGTGGCTCGGACCAGGTTCTGTTACCCAGAATCCTTTGCAAACCTCAAAATTTGGCTAAAAAAACACATGTTCCTCACATTTCTGTGGCAGAAAGTTCTGGAATCTGAGAGGAGCCACAAATTTCCTTCCACCCAGCGTTCCCCCACGTCTCCCGATAAAAATGATACCTCACTTGTGTGGGTAGGCCTAGCGCCCGCGACAGGAAACACCCCAAAGCGCAACGTGGACACAGCCAAATTTTTGAAGGAAAACAGAGGTGTTTTTTGCAAAGTGCCTACCTGTAGATTTTGGCCTGTAGCTCAGCCGCCACCTAGGGAAACCTACCAAACCTGTGCATTTCTGAAAACTAGAGACCTAGGGGAATCCAAGATGGGGTGACTAGTGTGGCTCGGACCAGGTTCTGTTACCCAGAATCCTTTGCAAACCTCAAAATTTGGCTAAAAAAACACATGTTCCTCACATTTCTGTGGCAGAAAGTTCTGGAATCTGAGAGGAGCCACAAATTTCCTTCCACCCAGCGTTCCCCCACGTCTCCCGATATAAATGATACCTCACTTGTGTGGGTAGGCCTAGCGCCCGCGACAGGAAACGCCCCAAAGCACAACGTGGACACAGCCAAATTTTTGAAGGAAAACAGAGGTGTTTTTTGCAAAGTGCCTACCTGTAGATTTTGGCCTGTAGCTCAGCCGCCACCTAGGGAAACCTACCAAACCTGTGCAATTCTGAAAACTAGAGACCTAGGGGAATCCAAGATGGGGTGACTTGTGTGGCTCGGACCAGGTTCTGTTACCCAGAATCCTTTGCAAACCTCAAAATTTGGCTAAAAAAACACATGTTCCTCACATTTCTGTGGCAGAAAGTTCTGGAATCTGAGGGGAGCCACAAATTTCCTTCCACCCAGCGTTCCCCCATGTCTCCCGATAAAAATGATACCTCACTTGTGTGGGTAGGCCTAGCGCCCGCGACAGGAAACGCCCCAAAGCGCAACGTGGACACAGCCAAATTTTTGAAGGAAAACAGAGGTGTTTTTTGCAAAGTGCCTACCTGTAGATTTTGGCCTGTAGCTCAGCCGCCACCTAGGGAAACCTACCAAACCTGTGCATTTCTGAAAACTAGAGACCTAGGGGAATCCAAGATGGGGTGACTTGTGTGGCTCGGACCAGGTTATGTTACCCAGAATCCTTTGCATACCTCAAAATTTGGCTAAAAAACCACATGTTCCTCATATTTCTGTGGCAGAAAGTTCTGGAATCTGAGAGGAGCCACAAATTTCCTTCCACCCAGCGTTCCCCCACGCCTCCCGATAAAAATGATACCTCACTTGTGTGGGTAGGCCTAGCACCCGCGACAGGAAACGCCCCAAAGCGCAACGTGGACACAGCCAAATTTTTGAAGGAAAACAGAGGTGTTTTGTGCAAAGTGCCTACCTGTAGATTTTGGCCTGTAGCTCAGCCGCCACCTAGGGATACCTACCAAACCTGTGCATTTCTGAAAACTAGAGACCTAGGGGAATCCAAGATGGGGTGACTTGTGAGGCTCGGACCAGGTTCTGTTACCCAGAATCCTTTGCAAACCTCAAAATTTGGCTAAAAAAACACATGTTCCTCACATTTCTGTGGCAGAAAGTTCTGGAATCTGAGAGGAGCCACAAATTTCCTTCCACCCAGCGTTCCCCCACGTCTCCCGATAAAAATGATACCTCACTTGTGTGGGTAGGCCTAGCGCCCGCGACAGGAAACGCCCCAAGGCGCAACGTGGACACAGCCAAATTTTTGAAGGAAAACAGAGGTGTTTTTTGCAAAGTGCCTACCTGTAGATTTTGGCCTGTAGCTCAGCCGCCACCTAGGGAAACCTACCAAACCTGTGCAATTCTGAAAACTAGAGACCTAGGGGAATCCAAGATGGGGTGACTTGTGTGGCTCGGACAAAGTTCTGTTACCCAGAATCCTTTGCAAACCTCAAAATTTGGCTAAAAAAACACATGTTCCTCACATTTCTGTGGCAGAAAGTTCTGGAATCTGAGGGGAGCCACAAATTTCCTTCCACCCAGCGTTCCCCCATGTCTCCCGATAAAAATGATACCTCACTTGTGTGGGTAGGCCTAGCGCCCGCGATAGGAAACGCCCCAAAGCGCAACGTGGACACAGCCAAATTTTTGAAGGAAAACAGAGGTGTTTTTTGCAAAGTGACTACCTGTAGATTTTGGCCTGTAGCTCAGCCGCCACCTAGGGAAACCTACCAAACCTGTGCAATTCTGAAAACTAGAGACCTAGGGGAATCCAAGATGGGGTGACTTGTGTGGCTCGGACCAGGTTCTGTTACCCAGAATCCTTTGCAAACCTCAAAATTTGGCTAAAAAAACACATGTTCCTCACATTTCTGTGGCAAAAAATTCTGGAATCTGAGAGGAGCCACAAATTTCCTTCCACCCAGCGTTCCCCCATGTCTCCCGATAAAAATGATACCTCACTTGTGTGGGTAGGCCTAGCGCCCACGACAGGAAACGCCCCAAAGCGCAACGTGGACACAGCCAAATTTTTGAAGGAAAACAGAGGTGTTTTTTGCAAAGTGCCTACCTGTAGATTTTGGCCTGTAGCTCAGCCGCCACCTAGGGAAACCTACCAAACCTGTGCATTTCTGAAAACTAGAGACCTAGGGGAATCTAAGATGGGGTGACTTGTGTGGCTCGGACCAGGTTCTGTTACCCAGAATCCTTTGCAAACCTCAAAATTTGGCTAAAAAAACACATGTTCCTCACATTTCTGTGGCAGAAAGTTCTGGAATCTGAGGGGAGCCACAAATTTCCTTCCACCCAGCGTTCCCCCATGTCTCCCGATAAAAATGATACCTCACTTGTGTGGGTAGGCCTAGCGCCCGCGACAGAAACATCCCAAAGCGCAACGTGGACACAGCCAAATTTTTGAAGGAAAACAGAGCTGTTTTTTGCAAAGTGCCTACCTGTAGATTTTGGCCTGTAGCTCAGCCGCCACCTAGGGAAACCTACCAAACCTGTGCATTTCTGAAAACTAGAGACCTAGGGGAATCCAAGATGGGGTGACTTGTGTGGCTCGGACCAGGTTCTGTTACCCAGATTCCTTTGCAAACCTCAAAATTTGGCTCAAAAACCACATGTTCCTCATATTTCTGTGGCAGAAAGTTCTAGAATCTGAGAGGAGCCACAAATTTCCTTCTACCCAGCGTTCCCCCACGTCTCCCGATAAAAATGATACCTCACTTGTGTGGGTAGGCCTAGCGCCCGCGACAGGAAACGCCCCAAAGCGCAACGTGGACACAGCCAAATTTTTGAAGGAAAACAGAGGTGTTTTTTGCAAAGTGCCTACCTGTAGATTTTGCCCTGTAGCTCAGCCGCCACCTAGGGATACCTACCAAACCTGTCCAATTCTGAAAACTAGAGACCTAGGGGAATCCAAGATGGGGTGACTTGTGTGGCTCGGACCAGGTTCTGTTACCCAGAATCCTTTGCAAACCTCAAAATTTGGCTAAAAAAACACATGTTCCTCACATTTCTGTGGCAGAAAGTTCTGGAATCTGAGAGGAGCCACAAATTTCCTTCCACCCAGCGTTCCCCCACGTCTCCCGATAAAAATGATACCTCACTTGTGTGGGTAGGCCTAGCGCCCGCGACAGGAAACGCCCCAAAGCGCAACGTGGACACAGCCAAATTTTTGAAGGAAAACAGAGGTGTTTTTTGCAAAGTGCCTACCTGTAGATTTTGGCCTGTAGCTCAGCCGCCACCTAGGGATACCTACCAAACCTGTGCATTTCTGAAAACTAGAGACCTAGGGGAATCCAAGATGGGGTGACTTGTGTGGCTCGGACCAGGTTCTGTTACCCAGAATCCTTTGCAAACCTCAAAATTTGGCTAAAAAAACACATGTTCCTCAAATTTCTGTGGCAGAAAGTTCTGGAATCTGAGAGGAGCCACAAATTTCCTTCCACCCAGCGTTCCCCCACGTCTCCCGATAAAAATGATACCTCACTTGTGTGGGTAGGCCTAGCGCCCGCGACAGGAAACGCCCCAAAGCGCAACGTGGACACAGCCAAATTTTTGAAGGAAAACAGAGGTGTCTTTTGCAAAGTGCCTACCTGTAGATTTTGGCCTGTAGCTCAGCCGCCACCTAGGGATACCTACCAAACCTGTGAATTTCTGAAAACTAGAGACCTAGGGGAATCCAAGATGGGGTGACTTGTGTGGCTCGGACCAGGTTCTGTTACCCAGAATCCTTTGCAAACCTCAAAATTTGGCTAAAAAAACACATGTTCCTCACATTTCTGTGGCAGAAAGTTCTGGAATCTGAGAGGAGCCATAAATTTCCTTCCACCCAGCGTTCCCCCACGTCTCCCGATAAAAATGATACCTCACTTGTGTGGGTAGGCCTAGCGCCCGCGACAGGAAACGCCCCAAAGCGCAACGTGGACACAGCCAAATTTTTGAAGGAAAACAGAGGTGTTTTTTGCAAAGTGCCTACCTGTAGATTTTGGCCTGTAGCTCAGCCGCCACCTAGGGAAACCTACCAAACCTGTGCAATTCTGAAAACTAGAGACCTAGGGGAATCCAAGATGGGGTGACTTGTGTGGCTCGGACCCGGTTCTGTTACCCAGAATCCTTTGCAAACCTCAGAATTTGGCTAAAAAAATACATGTTCCTCACATTTCTGTGGCAGAAAGTTCTGGAATCTGAGAGGAGCCACAAATTTCCTTCCACCCAGCGTTCCCCCACGTCTCCCGATAAAAATGATACCTCACTTGTGTGGGTAGGCCTAGCGCCCGCGACAGGAAACGCCCCAAAGCGCAACGTGGACACAGCCAAATTTTTGAAGGAAAACAGAGGTGTTTTTTGCAAAGTGCCTACCTGTAGATTTTGGCCTGTAGCTCAGCCGCCAACTAGGGAAACCTACCAAACCTGTGCAATTCTGAAAACTAGAGACCTAGGGGAATCCAAGATGGGGTGACTTGTGTGGCTCGGACCAGGTTCTGTTACCCAGAATCCTTTGCAAACCTCAAAATTTGGCTAAAAAAACACATGTTCCTCACATTAATGTGGCAGAAAGTTCTAGAATCTGAGGGGAGCCACAAATTTCCTTCCACCCAGCGTTCCCCCACGTCTCCCGATAAAAATGATACCTCACTTGTGTGGGTAGGCCTAGCGCCCGCGACAGGATATTCCCCAAAACACAACGTGGACACATCACATAAAACAGAGCTGTTTTTAGCAAAGTGACTACCTGTAGATTTTGCCTGTAGCTCAGCCGCCACCTAGGGAAACCTACCAAACCTGTGCATTTCTGAAAACTAGAGACCTAGGGGAATCCAAGATGGGGTGACTTGTGTGGCTCGGACCAGGTTCTGTTACCCAGAATCCTTTGCAAACCTCAAAATTTGGCTAAAAAAACACATGTTCCTCACATTTCTGTGGCAGAAAGTTCTGGAATCTGAGAGGAGCCACAAATTTCCTTCCACCCAGCGTTCCCCCACGTCTCCCGATAAAAATGATACCTCACTTGTGTGGGTAGGCCTAGCGCCCGCGACAGGAAACACCCCAAAGCGCAACGTGGACACAGCCAAATTTTTGAAGGAAAACAGAGGTGTTTTTTGCAAAGTGCCTACCTGTAGATTTTGGCCTGTAGCTCAGCCGCCACCTAGGGAAACCTACCAAACCTGTGCATTTCTGAAAACTAGAGACCTAGGGGAATCCAAGATGGGGTGACTAGTGTGGCTCGGACCAGGTTCTGTTACCCAGAATCCTTTGCAAACCTCAAAATTTGGCTAAAAAAACACATGTTCCTCACATTTCTGTGGCAGAAAGTTCTGGAATCTGAGAGGAGCCACAAATTTCCTTCCACCCAGCGTTCCCCCACGTCTCCCGATATAAATGATACCTCACTTGTGTGGGTAGGCCTAGCGCCCGCGACAGGAAACGCCCCAAAGCACAACGTGGACACAGCCAAATTTTTGAAGGAAAACAGAGGTGTTTTTTGCAAAGTGCCTACCTGTAGATTTTGGCCTGTAGCTCAGCCGCCACCTAGGGAAACCTACCAAACCTGTGCAATTCTGAAAACTAGAGACCTAGGGGAATCCAAGATGGGGTGACTTGTGTGGCTCGGACCAGGTTCTGTTACCCAGAATCCTTTGCAAACCTCAAAATTTGGCTAAAAAAACACATGTTCCTCACATTTCTGTGGCAGAAAGTTCTGGAATCTGAGGGGAGCCACAAATTTCCTTCCACCCAGCGTTCCCCCATGTCTCCCGATAAAAATGATACCTCACTTGTGTGGGTAGGCCTAGCGCCCGCGACAGGAAACGCCCCAAAGCGCAACGTGGACACAGCCAAATTTTTGAAGGAAAACAGAGGTGTTTTTTGCAAAGTGCCTACCTGTAGATTTTGGCCTGTAGCTCAGCCGCCACCTAGGGAAACCTACCAAACCTGTGCATTTCTGAAAACTAGAGACCTAGGGGAATCCAAGATGGGGTGACTTGTGTGGCTCGGACCAGGTTATGTTACCCAGAATCCTTTGCATACCTCAAAATTTGGCTAAAAAACCACATGTTCCTCATATTTCTGTGGCAGAAAGTTCTGGAATCTGAGAGCAGCCACAAATTTCCTTCCACCCAGCGTTCCCCCACGCCTCCCGATAAAAATGATACCTCACTTGTGTGGGTAGGCCTAGCACCCGCGACAGGAAACGCCCCAAAGCGCAACGTGGACACAGCCAAATTTTTGAAGGAAAACAGAGGTGTTTTGTGCAAAGTGCCTACCTGTAGATTTTGGCCTGTAGCTCAGCCACCACCTAGGGATACCTACCAAACCTGTGCATTTCTGAAAACTAGAGACCTAGGGGAATCCAAGATGGGGTGACTTGTGAGGCTCGGACCAGGTTCTGTTACCCAGAATCCTTTGCAAACCTCAAAATTTGGCTAAAAAAACACATGTTCCTCACATTTCTGTGGCAGAAAGTTCTGGAATCTGAGAGGAGCCACAAATTTCCTTCCACCCAGCGTTCCCCCACGTCTCCCGATAAAAATGATACCTCACTTGTGTGGGTAGGCCTAGCGCCCGCGACAGGAAACGCCCCAAGGCGCAACGTGGACACAGCCAAATTTTTGAAGGAAAACAGAGGTGTTTTTTGCAAAGTGCCTACCTGTAGATTTTGGCCTGTAGCTCAGCCGCCACCTAGGGAAACCTACCAAACCTGTGCAATTCTGAAAACTAGAGACCTAGGGGAATCCAAGATGGGGTGACTTGTGTGGCTCGGACAAAGTTCTGTTACCCAGAATCCTTTGCAAACCTCAAAATTTGGCTAAAAAAACACATGTTCCTCACATTTCTGTGGCAGAAAGTTCTGGAATCTGAGGGGAGCCACAAATTTCCTTCCACCCAGCGTTCCCCCATGTCTCCCGATAAAAATGATACCTCACTTGTGTGGGTAGGCCTAGCGCCCGCGATAGGAAACGCCCCAAAGCGCAACGTGGACACAGCCAAATTTTTGAAGGAAAACAGAGGTGTTTTTTGCAAAGTGCCTACCTGTAGATTTTGGCCTGTAGCTCAGCCGCCACCTAGGGAAACCTACCAAACCTGTGCAATTCTGAAAACTAGAGACCTAGGGGAATCCAAGATGGGGTGACTTGTGTGGCTCGGACCAGGTTCTGTTACCCAATATCCTTTGCAAACCTCAAAATTTGGCTAAAAAAACACATGTTCCTCACATTTCTGTGGCAGAAAGTTCTGGAATCTGAGAGGAGCCACAAATTCCCTTCCACCCAGCGTTCCCCCACGTCTCCCGATAAAAATGATACCTCACTTGTGTGGGTAGGCCTAGCGCCCGCGACAGGAAACGCCCCAAGGCGCAACGTGGACACAGCCAAATTTTTGAAGGAAAACAGAGGTGTTTTTTGCAAAGTGCCTACCTGTAGATTTTGGCCTGTAGCTCAGCCGCCACCTAGGGATACCTACCAAACCTGTGCATTTCTGAAAACTAGAGACCTAGGGAATCCAAGATGGGGTGACTTGTGTGGCTCGGACCAGGTTCTGTTACCCAGAATCCTTTGCAAACCTCAAAATTTGGCTAAAAAAACACATGTTCCTCACATTTCTGTGACAGAAAGTTCTGGAATCTGAGAGGAGCCACAAATTTCCTTCCACCCAGCGTTCCCTCACGTCTCCCGATAGAAATGATACCTCACTTGTGTGGGTAGGCCTAGCGCCCGCGACAGGAAGCGCCCCAAAGCGCAACGTGGACACAGCCAAATTTTTGAAGGAAAACAGAGGTGTTTTTAGCAAAGTGCCTACCTGTACATTTTGGCCTGTAGCTCAGCCGCCACCTAGGGAAACCTACCAAACCTGTGCATTTCTGAAAACTAGAGACCTAGGGGAATCCAAGATGGGGTAACTTGTGTGGCTCGGACCAGGTTCTGTTACCCAGAATCCTTTGCAAACCTCAAAATTTGGCTAAAAAAACACATGTTCCTCACATTTCTGTGGCAAAAAGTTCTGGAATCTGAGAGGAGCCACAAATTTCCTTCCACCCAGCGTTCCCCCACGTCTCCCGATAAAAATGATACCTCACTTGTGTGGGTAGGCCTAGCGCCCGCGACAGGATATGCCCCAAAACACAACGTGGACACATCACAGAAAACAGAGCTGTTTTTAGCAAAGTGACTACCTGTAGATTTTGGCCTGTAGCTCAGCCGCCACCTAGGGAAACCTACCAAACCTGTGCATTTCTGAAAACTAGAGACCTAGGGGAATCCAAGATGGGGTGACTTGTGTGGCTCGGACCAGGTTCTGTTACCCAGAATCCTTTGCAAACCTCAAAATTTGGCAAAAAAAACACATGTTCCTCACATTTCTGTGGCAGAAAGTTCTGGAATCTGAGAGGAGCCACAAATTTCCTTCCACCCAGCGTTCCCCCACGTCTCCCAATAAAAATGATACCTCACTTGTGTGGGTAGGCCTAGCGCCCGCGACAGGAAACGCCCCAAAGCGCAACGTGGACACAGCCAAATTTTTGAAGGAAAACAGAGGTGTTTTTTGCAAAGTGCCTACCTGTAGATTTTGGCCTGTAGCTCAGCCGCCACCTAGGGAAACCTACCAAACCTGTGCATTTCTGAAAACTAGAGACCTAGGGGAATCCAAGATGGGGTGACTTGTGTGGCTCAGACCAGGTTCTGTTACCCAGAATCCTTTGCAAACTTCAAAATTTGGCTAAAAAAACACATGTTCCTGACATTTCTGTGGCAGAAAGTTCTGGAATCTGAGGGGAGTCACAAATTTCCTTCCACCCAGCGTTCCCCCACGTCTCCCGATAAAAATGATACCTCACTTGTGTGGGTAGGCCTAGCGCCCGCGACAGGAAACGCCCCAAAGCGCAACGTGGACACAGCCAAATTTTTGAAGGAAAACAGAGGTGTTTTTTGCAAAGTGCCTACCTGTAGATTTTGGCCTGTAGCTCAGCCGCCACCTAGGGAAACCTACCAAACCTGTGCAATTCTGAAAACTGGAGACCTAGGGGAATCCAAGATGGGGTGACTTGTGTGGCTCGGACCAGGTTCTGTTACCCAGAATCCTTTGCAAACCTCAAAATTTGGCTAAAAAAACACATGTTCCTCACATTTCTGTGGCAGAAAGTTCTGGAATCTGAGGGGAGCCACAAATTTCCTTCCACCCAGCGTTCCCCCACGTCTCCCGATAAAAATGATACCTCACTTGTGTGGGTAGGCCTAGCGCCCGCACCAGGATATGCCCCAAAACACAACGTGGACACATCACAGAAAACAGAGCTGTTTTTAGCAAAGTGACTACCTGTAGATTTTGGCCTGTAGCTCAGCCGCCACCTAGGGAAACCTACCAAACCTGTGCATTTCTGAAAACTAGAGACCTAGGGGAATCCAAGATGGGGTGACTTGTGTGGCTCAGACCAGGTTCTGTTACCCAGAATCCTTTGCAAACCTCAAAATTTGGCTAAAAAAACACATGTTCCTCACATTTCTGTGGCAGAAAATTCTGGAATCTGAGAGGAGCCACAAATTTCCTTCCACCCAGCGTTCCCCCACGTCTCCCGATAAAAATGATACCTCACTTGTGTGGGTAGGCCTAGCGCCCACGACAGGAAACGCCCCAAAGCGCAACGTGGACACAGCCAAATTTTTGAAGGAAAACAGAGATGTTTTTTGCAAAGTGCCTACCTGTAGATTTTGGCCTGTAGCTCAGCCGCCACCTAGGGAAACCTACCAAACCTGTGCATTTCTGAAAACTAGAGACCTAGGGGAATCCAAGATGGGGTGACTTGTGTGGCTCGGACCAGGTTCTGTTACCCAGAATCCTTTGCAAACCTCAAAATTTGGCTAAAAAACCACATGTTCCTCATATTTCTGTGGCAGAAAGTTCTGGAATCTGAGAGGAGCCACAAATTTCCTTCCACCCAGCGTTCCCCCACGTCTCCCGATAAAAATGATACCTCACTTGTGTGGGTAGGCCTAGCACCCGCGACAGGAAACGCCCCAAAGAGCAACGTGGACACAGCCAAATTTTTGAAGGACAACAGAGGTGTTTTGTGCAAAGTGCCTACCTGTAGATTTTGGCCTGTAGCTCAGCCGCCACCTAGGGATACCTACCAAACCTGTGCATTTCTGAAAACTAGAGACCTAGGGGAATCCAAGATGGGGTGACTTGTGAGGCTCCGACCAGGTTCTGTTACCCAGAATCCTTTGCAAACCTCAAAATTTGGCTAAAAAAACACATGTTCCTCACATTTCTGTGGCAGAAAGTTCTGGAATCTGAGAGGAGCCACAAATTTCCTTCCTCCCAGCGTTCCCCCACGTCTCCCGATAAAAATGATACCTCACTTGTGTGGGTAGGCCTAGCGCCCGCGACAGGAAACGCCCCAAGGCGCAACGTGGACACAGCCAAATTTTTGAAGGAAAACAGAGGTGTTTTTTGCAAAGTGCCTACCTGTAGATTTTGGCCTGTAGCTCAGCCGCCACCTAGGGAAACCTACCAAACCTGTGCAATTCTGAAAACTAGAGACCTAGGGGAATCCAAGATGGGGTGACTTGTGTGGCTCGGACAAGGTTCTGTTACCCAGAATCCTTTGCAAACCTCAAAATTTGGCTAAAAAAACACATGTTCCTCACATTTCTGTGGCAGAAAGTTCTGGAATCTGAGGGGAGCCACAAATTTCCTTCCACCCAGCGTTCCCCCATGTCTCCCGATAAAAATGATACCTCACTTGTGTGGGTAGGCCTAGCGCCCGCGATAGGAAACGCCCCAAAGCGCAACGTGGACACAGCCAAATTTTTGAAGGAAAACAGAGGTGTTTTTTGCAAAGTGCCTACCTGTAGATTTTGGCCTGTAGCTCAGCCGCCACCTAGGGAAACCTATCAAACCTGTGCAATTCTGAAAACTAGAGACCTAGGGGAATCCAAGATGGGGTGACTTGTGTGGCTCGGACCAGGTTCTGTTACCCAATATCCTTTGCAAACCTCAAAATTTGGCTAAAAAAACACATGTTCCTCACATTTCTGTGGCAGAAAGTTCTGGAATCTGAGAGGAGCCACAAATTCCCTTCCACCCAGCGTTCCCCCACGTCTCCCGATAAAAATGATACCTCACTTGTGTGGGTAGGCCTAGCGCCCGCGACAGGAAACGCCCCAAGGCGCAACGTGGACACAGCCAAATTTTTGAAGGAAAACAGAGGTGTTTTTTGCAAAGTGCCTACCTCTAGATTTTGGCCTGTAGCTCAGCCGCCACCTAGAGATACCTACCAAACCTGTGCATTTCTGAAAACTAGAGACCTAGGGAATCCAAGATGGGGTGACTTGTGTGGCTCGGACCAGGTTCTGTTACCCAGAATCCTTTGCAAACCTCAAAATTTGGCTAAAAAAACACATGTTCCTCACATTTCTGTGGCAGAAAGTTCTGGAATCTGAGAGGAGCCACAAATTTCCTTCCACCCAGCGTTCCCCCACGTCTCCCGATAAAAATGATACCTCACTTGTGTGGGTAGGCCTAGCGCCCGCGACAGGAAACGCCCCAAAGCGCAACGTGGACACAGCCAAATTTTTGAAGGAAAACAGAGGTGTTTTTTGCAAAGTGCCTACCTGTAGATTTTGGCCTGTAGCTCAGCCGCCACCTAGGGAAACCTACCAAACCTGTGCAATTCTGAAAACTAGAGACCTAGGGGAATCCAAGATGGGGTGACTTGTGTGGCTCGGACCCGGTTCTGTTACCCAGAATCCTTTGCAAACCTCAGAATTTGGCTAAAAAAACACATGTTCCTCACATTTCTGTGGCAGAAAGTTCTGGAATCTGAGAGGAGCCACACATTTCCTTCCACCCAGCGTTCCCCCACGTCTCCCGATAAAAATGATACCTCACTTGTGTGGGTAGGCCTAGCGCCCGCGACAGGAAACGCCCCAAAGCGCAACGTGGACACAGCCAAATTTTTGAAGGAAAACAGAGGTGTTTTTTGCAAAGTGCCTACCTGTAGATTTTGGCCTGTAGCTCAGCCGCCACGTAGGGAAACCTACCAAACCTGTGCATTTCTGAAAACTAGAGACCTAGGGGAATCCAAGATGGGGTGACTTGTGTGGCTCTGACCAGGTTCTGTTACCCAGAATCCTTTGCAAACCTCAGAATTTGGTTAAAAAATCACATGTTCCTCACATTTCTGTGGCAGAAAGTTCTGGAATCTGAGAGGAGCCACAAATTTCCTTCCACCCAGCGTTCCCCCACATCTCCCGATAGAAATGATACCTCACTTGTGTGGGTAGGCCTAGCGCCCGCGACAGGAAACGCCCCAAAGCGCAACGTGGACACAGCCAAATTTTTGAAGAAAAACAGAGGTGTTTTTTGCAAAGTGCCTACCTGTAGATTTTGGCCTGTAGCTCAGCCGCCACCTAGGGAAACCTACCAAACCTGTGCATTTCTGAAACCTAGAGACCTAGGGGAATCCAAGATGGGGTAACTTGTGTGGCTCGGACCAGGTTCTGTTACCCAGAATCCTTTGCAAACCTCAAAATTTGGCTAAAAAAACACATGTTCCTCACATTTCTGTGGCAAAAAGTTCTGGAATCTGAGAGGAGCCACAAATTTCCTTCCACCCAGCGTTCCCCCACGTCTCCCGATAAAAATGATACCTCACTTGTGTGGGTAGGCCTAGCGCCCGCGACAGGATATGCCCCAAAACACAACGTGGACACATCACAGAAAACAGAGCTGTTTTTAGCAAATTGACTACCTGTAGATTTTGGCCTGTAGCTCAGCCGCCACCTAGGGAAACCTACCAAACCTGTGCATTTCTGAAAACTAGAGACCTAGGGGAATCCAAGATGGGGTGACTTGTGTGGCTCGGACCAGGTTCTGTTACCCAGAATCCTTTGCAAACCTCAAAATTTGGCAAAAAAAACACATGTTCCTCACATTTCTGTGGCAGAAAGTTCTGGAATCTGAGAGGAGCCACAAATTTCCTTCCACCCAGCGTTCCCCCACGTCTCCCAATAAAAATGATACCTCACTTGTGTGGGTAGGCCTAGCGCCCGCGACAGGAAACGCCCCAAAGCGCAACGTGGACACAGCCAAATTTTTGAAGGAAAACAGAGGTGTTTTTTGCAAAGTGCCTACCTGTAGATTTTGGCCTGTAGCTCAGCCGCCACCTATGGAAACCTACCAAACCTGTGCATTTCTGAAAACTAGAGACCTAGGGGAATCCAAGATGGGGTGACTTGTGTGTCTCGGACCAGGTTCTGTTACCCAGAATCCTTTGCAAACCTCAAAATTTGGCTAAAAAAACACATGTTCCTCACATTTCTGTGGCAGAAAGTTCTGGAATCTGAGGGGAGTCACAAATTTCCTTCCACCCAGCGTTCCCCCACGTCTCCCGATAAAAATTATACCTCACTTGTGTGGGTAGGCCTAGCGCCCGCGACAGGAAACGCCCCAAAGCGCAACGTGGACACAGCCAAATTTTTGAAGGAAAACAGAGGTGTTTTTTGCAAAGTGCCTACCTGTAGATTTTGGCCTGTAGCTCAGCCGCCACCTAGGGAAACCTACCAAATCTGTGCAATTCTGAAAACTGGAGACCTAGGGGAATCCAAGATGGGGTGACTTGTGTGGCTCGGACCAGGTTCTGTTACCCAGAATCCTTTGCAAACCTCAAAATTTGGCTAAAAAAACACATGTTCCTCACATTTCTGTGGCAGAAAGTTCTGGAATCTGAGGGGAGCCACAAATTTCCTTCCACCCAGCGTTCCCCCACGTCTCCCGATAAAAATGATACCTCACTTGTGTGGGTAGGCCTAGCGCCCGCAACAGGATATGCCCCAAAACACAACGTGGACACATCACAGAAAACAGAGCTGTTTTTAGCAAAGTGACTACCTGTAGATTTTGGCCTGTAGCTCAGCCGCCACCTAGGGAAACCTACCAAACCTGTGCATTTCTGAAAACTAGAGACCTAGGGGAATCCAAGATGGGGTGACTTGTGTGGCTCAGACCAGGTTCTGTTACCCAGAATCCTTTGCAAACCTCAAAATTTGGCTAAAAAAACACATGTTCCTCACATTTCTGTGGCAGAAAATTCTGGAATCTGAGAGGAGCCACAAATTTCCTTCCACCCAGCGTTCCCCCACGTCTCCCGATAAAAATGATACCTCACTTGTGTGGGTAGGCCTAGCGCCCACGACAGGAAACGCCCCAAAGCGCAACGTGGACACAGCCAAATTTTTGAAGGAAAACAGAGGTGTTTTTTGCAAAGTGCCTACCTGTAGATTTTGGCCTGTAGCTCAGCCGCCACCTAGGGAAACCTACCAAATCTGTGCAATTCTGAAAACTGGAGACCTAGGGGAATCCAAGATGGGGTGACTTGTGTGGCTCGGACCAGGTTCTGTTACCCAGAATCCTTTGCAAACCTCAAAATTTGGCTAAAAAAACACATGTTCCTCACATTTCTGTGGCAGAAAGTTCTGGAATCTGAGGGGAGCCACAAATTTCCTTCCACCCAGCGTTCCCCCACGTCTCCCGATAAAAATGATACCTCACTTGTGTGGGTAGGCCTAGCGCCCGCAACAGGATATGCCCCAAAACGCAACGTGGACACATCACAGAAAACAGAGCTGTTTTTAGCAAAGTGACTACCTGTAGATTTTGGCCTGTAGCTCAGCCGCCACCTAGGGAAACCTACCAAACCTGTGCATTTCTGAAAACTAGAGACCTAGGGGAATCCAAGATGGGGTGACTTGTGTGGCTCAGACCAGGTTCTGTTACCCAGAATCCTTTGCAAACCTCAAAATTTGGCTAAAAAAACACATGTTCCTCACATTTCTGTGGCAGAAAATTCTGGAATCTGAGAGGAGCCACAAATTTCCTTCCACCCAGCATTCCCCCACGTCTCCCGATAAAAATGATACCTCACTTGTGTGGGTAGGCCTAGCGCCCACGACAGGAAACGCCCCAAAGCGCAACGTGGACACAGCCAAATTTTTGAAGGAAAACAGAGGTGTTTTTTGCAAAGTGCCTACCTGTAGATTTTGGCCTGTAGCTCAGCCGCCACCTAGGGAAACCTACCAAACCTGTGCATTTCTGAAAACTAGAGACCTAGGGGAATCTAAGATGGGGTGACTTGTGTGGCTCGGACCAGGTTCTGTTACCCAGAATCCTTTGCAAACCTCAAAATTTGGCTAAAAAAACACATGTTCCTCACATTTCTGTGGCAGAAAGTTCTGGAATCTGAGGGGAGCCACAAATTTCCTTCCACCCAGCGTTCCCCCATGTCTCCCGATAAAAATGATACCTCACTTGTGTGGGTAGGCCTAGCGCCCGCGACAGGAAACACCCCAAAGCGCAACGTGGACACAGCCAAATTTTTGAAGGAAAACAGATGTGTTTTTTGCAAAGTGCCTACCTGTAGATTTTGGCCTGTAGCTCAGCCGCCACCTAGGGAAACCTACCAAACCTGTGCATTTCTGAAAACTAGAGACCTAGGGGAATCCAAGATGGGGTGACTTGTGTGGCTCGGACCAGGTTCTGTTACCCAGAATCCTTTGCAAACCTCAAAATTTGGCTCAAAAACCACATGTTCCTCATATTTCTGTGGCAGAAAGTTCTGGAATCTGAGAGGAGCCACAAATTTCCTTCCACCCAGCGTTCCCCCACGTCTCCCGATAAAAATGATACCTCACTTGTGTGGGTAGGCCTAGCGCCCGCGACAGGAAACGCCCCAAAGCGCAACGTGGACACAGCCAAATTTTTGAAGGAAAACAGAGGTGTTTTTTGCAAAGTGCCTACCTGTAGATTTTGGCCTGTAGCTCAGCCGCCACCTAGGGATGCCTACCAAACCTGTGCATTTCTGAAAACTAGAGACCTAGGGGAATCCAAGATGGGGTGAATTGTGAGGCTCGGACCAGGTTCTGTTACCCAGAATCCTTTGCAAACCTCAAAATTTGGCTAAAAAAACACATGTTCCTCACATTTCTGTGGCAGAAAGTTCTGGAATCTGAGAGGAGCCACAAATTTCCTTCCACCCAGCGTTCCCCCACGTCTCCTGATAAAAATGATACCTCACTTGTGTGGGTAGGCCTAGCGCCCGCGACAGGAAACGCCCCAAAGCGCAACGTGGACACAGCCAAATTTTTGAAGGAAAACAGAGGTGTTTTTTGCAAAGTGCCTACCTGTAGATTTTGGCCTGTAGCTCAGCCGCCACCTAGGGAAACCTACCAAACCTGTGCAATTCTGAAAACTAGAGACCTAGGGGAATCCAATATGGGGTGACTTGTGTGGCTCGGACCAGGTTCTGTTACCCAGAATCCTTTGCAAACCTCAAAATTTGGCTAAAAAAACACATGTTCCTCACATTTCTGTGGCAGAAAGTTCTGGAATCTGAGGGGAGCCACAAATTTCCTTCCACCCAGCGTTCCCCCATGTCTCCCGATAAAAATGATACCTCACTTGTGTGGGTAGGCCTAGCGCCCGCGACAGGAGACGCCCCAAAGCGCAACGTGGACACAGCCAAATTTTTCAAGTAAAACAGAGGTGTTTTTTGCAAAGTGCCTACCTGTAGATTTTGGCCTGTAGCTCAGCCGCCACCTAGGGAAACCTACCACACCTGTGCAATTCTGAAAACTAGAGACCCAGGCGAATCCAAGATGGGGTGACTTGTGTGGCTCGGACCAGGTTCTGTTAACCAGAATCCTTTGCAAATCTCAAAATTTGGCTAAAAAACCACATGTTCCTCACATTTCTGTGGCAGAAAGTTCTGGAATCTGAGAGGAGCCACAAATTCCCTTCCACCCAGCGTTCCCCCACGTCTCCCGATAAAAATGATACCTCACTTGTGTGGGTAGGCCTAGCGTCCGCGACAGGAAACGCCCCAAAGCGCAACGTGGACACAGCCAAATTTTTGAAGGAAAACAGAGGTGTTTTTTGCAAAGTGCCTACCTGTAGATTTTGGCCTGTAGCTCAGCCGCCACCTAGGGAAACCTACCAAACCTGTGCATTTCTGAAAACTAGAGACCTAGGGGAATCCAAGATGGGGTGACTTGTGTGGCTCGGACCAGGTTCTGTTACCCAGAATCCTTTGCAAACCTCAAAATTTGGCTAAAAAAACACATGTTCCTCACATTTCTGTGGCAGAAAGTTCTGGAATCTGAGAGGAGCCACAAATTTCCTTCCACCCAGCGTTCCCCCACGTCTCCCGATAAAAATGATACCTCACTTGTGTGGGTAGGCCTAGCGCCCGCGACAGGAAACGCCCCAAAGCGCAACGTGGACACAGCCAAATTTTTGAAGGAAAACAGAGGTGTTTTTTGCAAAGTGCCTACCTGTAGATTTTGGCCTGTAGCTCAGCCGCCACCTAGGGAAACGTACCAAACCTGTGCATTTCTGAAAACTAGAGACCTAGGGGAATCCAAGATGGGGTGACTTGTGTGGCTCGGACCAGGTTCTGTTACCCAGAATCCTTTGCAAACCTCAAAATTTGGCTAAAAAAACATATGTTCCTCACATTTCTGTGGCAGAAAGTTCTGGAATCTGAGGGGAGTCACAAATTTCCTTCCACCCAGCGTTCCCCCACGTCTCCCGATAAAAATTATACCTCACTTGTGTGGGTAGGCCTAGCGCCCGCGACAGGAAACGCCCCAAAGCGCAACGTGGACACAGCCAAATTTTTTAAGGAAAACAGAGGTGTTTTTTGCAAAGTGCCTACCTGTAGATTTTGGCCTGTAGCTCAGCCGCCACCTAGGGAAACCTACCAAACCTGTGCAATTCTGAAAACTAGAGACCTAGGGGAATCCAAGATGGGGTGACTTGTGTGGCCCGGACCCGGTTCTGTTACCCAGAATCCTTTGCAAACCTCAGAATTTGGCTAAAAAAACACATGTTCCTCACATTTCTGTGGCAGAAAGTTCTGGAATCTGAGGGGAGCCACAAATTTCCTTCCACCCTGCGTTCCCCCATGTCTCCCGATAAAAATGATACCTCACTTGTGTGGGTAGGCCTAGCGCCCGCGACAGGAAACGCCCCAAGGCGCAACGTGGACACAGCCAAATTTTTGAAGGAAAACAGAGGTGTTTTTTGCAAAGTGCCTACCTGTAGATTTTGGCCTGTAGCTCAGCCGCCACCTAGGGATACCTACCAAACCTGTGCATTTCTGAAAACTAGAGACCTAGGGAATCCAAGATGGGGTGACTTGTGTGGCTCGGACCAGGTTCTGTTACCCAGAATCCTTTGCAAACCTCAAAATTTGGCTAAAAAAACACATGTTCCTCACATTTCTGTGGCAGAAAGTTCTGGAATCTGAGAGGAGCCACAAATTTCCTTCCAGCCAGCGTTCCCCCACGTCTCCCGATAAAAATGATACCTCACTTGTGTGGGTAGGCCTAGCGCCCGCGACAGATAACGCCCCAAAGCGCAACGTGGACACAGCCAAATTTTTGAAGGAAAACAGAGGTGTTTTTTGCAAAGTGCCTACCTGTAGATTTTGGCCTGTAGCTCAGCCGCCACCTAGGGAAACCTACCAAACCTGTGCATTTCTGAAAACTAGAGACCTAGGGGAATCCAAGATGGGGTGACTTGTGTGGCTCGGACCAGGTTCTGTTACCCAGAATCCTTTGCAAACCTCAAAATTTGGCTAAAAAAACACATGTTCCTCACATTTCTGTGGCAGAAAGTTCTGGAATCTGAGAGGAGCCACAAATTTCCTTCCACCCAGCGTTCCCCCACGTCTCCCGATAAAAATGATACCTCACTTGTGTGGGTAGGCCTAGCGCCCGCGACAGGAAACGCCCCAAAGCGCAACGTGGACACAGCCAAATTTTAGAAGGAAAACAGAGGTGTTTTTTGCAAAGTGCCTACCTGTAGATTTTGGCCTGTAGCTCAGCCGCCACCTAGGGAAACCTACCAAACCTGTGCATTTCTGAAAACTAGAGACCTAGGGGAATCCAAGATGGGGTGACTTGTGTGGTTCGGACCAGGTTCTGTTACCCAGAATCCTTTGCAAACCTCAGAATTTGGCTAAAAAATCACATGTTCCTCACATTTCTGTGGCAGAAAGTTCTGGAATCTGAGAGGAGCCACAAATTTCCTTCCACCCAGCGTTCCCCCACGTCTCCCGATAGAAATGATACCTCACTTGTGTGGGTAGGCCTAGCGCCCGCGACAGGAAACGCCCCAAAGCGCAACGTGGACACAGCCAAATTTTTGAAGGAAAACAGAGGTGTTTTTTGCAAAGTGCCTACCTGTAGATTTTGGCCTGTAGCTCAGCCGCCACCTAGGGAAACCTACCAAACCTGTGCATTTCTGAAACCTAGAGACCTAGGGGAATCCAAGATGGGGTAACTTGTGTGGCTCGGACCAGGTTCTGTTACCCAGAATCCTTTGCAAACCTCAAAATTTGGCTAAAAAAACACATGTTCCTCACATTTCTGTGGCAAAAAGTTCTGGAATCTGAGAGGAGCCACAAATTTCCTTCCACCCAGCGTTCCCCCACGTCTCCCGATAAAAATGATACCTCACTTGTGTGGGTAGGCCTAGCGCCCGCGACAGGATATGCCCCAAAACACAACGTGGACACATCACAGAAAACAGAGCTGTTTTTAGCAAAGTGACTACCTGTAGATTTTGGCCTGTAGCTCAGCCGCCACCTAGGGAAACCTACCAAACCTGTGCATTTCTGAAAACTAGAGACCTAGGGGAATCCAAGATGGGGTGACTTGTGTGGCTCGGACCAGGTTCTGTTACCCAGAATCCTTTGCAAACCTCAAAATTTGGCAAAAAAAACACATGTTCCTCACATTTCTGTGGCAGAAAGTTCTGGAATCTGAAAGGAGCCACAAATTTCCTTCCACCCAGCGTTCCCCCACGTCTCCCAATAAAAATGATACCTCACTTGTGTGGGTAGGCCTAGCGCCCGCGACAGGAAACGCCCCAAAGCGCAACGTGGACACAGCCAAATTTTTGAAGGAAAACAGAGGTGTTTTTTGCAAAGTGCCTACCTGTAGATTTTGGCCTGTAGCTCAGCCGCCACCTAGGGAAACCTACCAAACCTGTGCATTTCTGAAAACTAGAGACCTAGGGGAATCCAAGATGGGGTGACTTGTGTGGCTCGGACCAGGTTCTGTTACCCAGAATCCTTTGCAAACCTCAAAATTTGGCTAAAAAAACACATGTTCCTCACATTTCTGTGGCAGAAAGTTCTGGAATCTGAGGGGAGTCACAAATTTCCTTCCACCCAGCGTTCCCCCACGTCTCCCGATAAAAATGATACCTCACTTGTGTGGGTAGGCCTAGCGCCCGCGACAGGAAACGCCCCAAAGCGCAACGTGGACACAGCCAAATTTTTGAAGGAAAACAGAGGTGTTTTTTGCAAAGTGCCTACCTGTAGATTTTGGCCTGTAGCTCAGCCGCCACCTAGGGAAACCTACCAAACCTGTGCAATTCTGAAAACTGGAGACCTAGGGGAATCCAAGATGGGGTGACTTGTGTGGCTCGGACCAGGTTCTGTTACCCAGAATCCTTTGCAAACCTCAAAATTTGGCGAAAAAAACACATGTTCCTCACATTTCTGTGGCAGAAAGTTCTGGAATCTGAGGGGAGCCACAAATTTCCTTCCACCCAGCGTTCCCCCACGTCTCCCGATAAAAATGATACCTCACTTGTGTGGGTAGGCCTAGAGCCCGCAACAGGATATGCCCCAAAACACAACGTGGACACATCACAGAAAACAGAGCTGTTTTTAGCAAAGTGACTACCTGTAGATTTTGGCCTGTAGCTCAGCCGCCACCTAGGGAAACCTACCAAACCTGTGCATTTCTGAAAACTAGAGACCTAGGGGAATCCAAGATGGGGTGACTTGTGTGGCTCAGACCAGGTTCTGTTACCCAGAATCCTTTGCAAACCTCAAAATTTGGCTAAAAAAACACATGTTCCTCACATTTCTGTGGCAGAAAATTCTGGAATCTGAGAGGAGCCACAAATTTCCTTCCACCCAGCGTTCCCCCACGTCTCCCGATAAAAATGATACCTCACTTGTGTGGGTAGGCCTAGCGCCCACGACAGGAAACGCCCCAAAGCGCAACGTGGACACAGCCAAATTTTTGAAGGAAAACAGAGGTGTTTTTTGCAAAGTGCCTACCTGTAGATTTTGGCCTGTAGCTCAGCCGCCACCTAGGGAAACCTACCAAACCTGTGCATTTCTGAAAACTAGAGACCTAGGGGAATCTAAGATGGGGTGACTTGTGTGGCTCGGACCAGGTTCTGTTACCCAGAATCCTTTGCAAACCTCAAAATTTGGCTAAAAAAACACATGTTCCTCACATTTCTGTGGCAGAAAGTTCTGGAATCTGAGGGGAGCCACAAATTTCCTTCCACCCAGCGTTCCCCCATGTCTCCCGATAAAAATGATACCTCACTTGTGTGGGTAGGCCTAGCGCCCGCGACAGGAAACACCCCAAAGCGCAACGTGGACACAGCCAAATTTTTGAAGGAAAACAGAGCTGTTTTTTGCAAAGTGCCTACCTGTAGATTTTGGCCTGTAGCTCAGCCGCCACCTAGGGAAACCTACCAAACCTGTGCATTTCTGAAAACTAGAGACCTAGGGGAATCCAAGATGGGGTGACTTGTGTGGCTCGGACCAGGTTCTGTTACCCAGAATCCTTTGCAAACCTCAAAATTTGGCTCAAAAACCACATGTTCCTCATATTTCTGTGGCAGAAAGTTCTGGAATCTGAGAGGAGCACAAATTTCCTTCCACCCAGCGTTCCCCCACGTCTCCCGATAAAAATGATACCTCACTTGTGTGGGTAGGCCTAGCGCCCACGACAGGAAACGCCCCAAAGCGCAACGTGGACACAGCCAAATTTTTGAAGGAAAACAGAGGTGTTTTTTGCAAAGTGCCTACCTGTAGATTTTGTCCTGTAGCTCAGCCGCCACCTAGGGATACCTACCAAACCTGTGCATTTCTGAAAACTAGAGACCTAGGGGAATCCAAGATGGGGTGACTTGTGAGGCTCGGACCAGGTTCTGTTACCCAGAATCCTTTGCAAACCTCAAAATTTGGCTAAAAAAACACATGTTCCTCACATTTCTGTGGCAGAAAGTTCTGGAATCTGAGAGGAGCCACAAATTTCCTTCCACCCAGCGTTCCCCCACGTCTCCCGATAAAAATGATACCTCACTTGTGTGGGTAGGCCTAGCGCCCGCGACAGGAAACGCCCCAAAGCGCAACGTGGACACAGCCCAATTTTTGAAGGAAAACAGAGGTGTTTTTTGCAAAGTGCCTACCTGTAGATTTTGGCCTGTAGCTCAGCCGCCACCTAGGGAAACCTACCAAACCTGTGCAATTCTGAAAACTAGAGACCTAGGGGAATCCAATATGGGGTGACTTGTGTGGCTCGGACCAGGTTCTGTTACCCAGAATCCTTTGCAAACCTCAAAATTTGGCTAAAAAAACACATGTTCCTCACATTTCTGTGGCAGAAAGTTCTGGAATCTGAGGGGAGCCACAAATTTCCTTCCACCCAGCGTTCCCCCATGTCTCCCGATAAAAATGATACCTCACTTGTGTGGGTAGGCCTAGCGCCCGCGACAGGAAACGCCCCAAAGCGCAACGTGGACACAGCCAAATTTTTCAAGGAAAACAGAGGTGTTTTTTGCAAAGTGCCTACCTGTAGATTTTGGCCTGTAGCTCAGCCGCCACCTAGGGAAACCTACCAAACCTGTGCAATTCTGAAAACTAGAGACCTAGGGGAATCCAAGATGGGGTGACTTGTGTGGCTCGGACCAGGTTCTGTTACCCAGAATCCTTTGCAAATCTCAAAATTTGGCTAAAAAACCACTTGTTCCTCACATTTCTGTGGCAGAAAGTTCTGGAATCTGAGAGGAGCCACAAATTCCCTTCCACCCAGCGTTCCCCCACGTCTCCCGATAAAAATGATACCTCACTTGTGTGGGTAGGCCTAGCGTCCGCGACAGGAAACGCCCCAAAGCGCAACGTGGACACAGCCAAATTTTTGAAGGAAAACAGAGGTGTTTTTTGCAAAGTGCCTACCTGTAGATTTTGGCCTGTAGCTCAGCCGCCACCTAGGGAAACCTACCAAACCTGTGCATTTCTGAAAACTAGAGACCTAGGGGAATCCAAGATGGGGTGACTTGTGTGGCTCGGACCAGGTTCTGTTACCCAGAATCCTTTGCAAACCTCAAAATTTGGCTAAAAAAACACATGTTCCTCACATTTCTGTGGCAGAAAGTTCTGGAATCTAAGAGGAGCCACAAATTTCCTTCCACCCAGCATTCCCCCACGTCTCCCGATAAAAATGATACCTCACTTGTGTGGGTAGGCCTAGCGCCCGCGACAGGAAACGCCCCAAAGCGCAACGTGGACACAGCCAAATTTTTGAAGGAAAACAGATGTGTTTTTAGCAAAGTGCCTACCTGTAGATTTTGGCCTGTAGCTCAGCCGCCACCTAGGGAAACGTACCAAACCTGTGCATTTCTGAAAACTAGAGACCTAGGGGAATCCAAGATGGGGTGACTTGTGTGGCTCGGACCAGGTTCTGTTACCCAGAATCCTTTGCAAACCTCAAAATTTGGCTAAAAAAACACATGTTCCTCACATTTCTGTAGCAGAAAGTTCTGGAATCTGAGAGGAGCCACAAAATTCCTTCCACCCAGCGTTCCCCCACGTCTCCCGATAAAAATGATACCTCACTTGTGTGGGTAGGCCTAGCGCCCGCGACAGGAAACGCCCCAAAGCGCAACGTGGACACAGCCAAATTTTTGAAGGAAAACAGAGGTGTTTTTTGCAAAGTGCCTACCTGTAGATTTTGGCCTGTAGCTCAGCCGCCACCTAGGGAAACCTACCAAACCTGTGCAATTCTGAAAACTAGAGACCTAGGGGAATCCAAGATGGGGTGACTTGTGTGGCTCGGACCCGGTTCTGTTACCCAGAATCCTTTGCAAACCTCAGAATTTGGCTAAAAAAACACATGTTCCTCACATTTCTGTGGCAGAAAGTTCTGGAATCTGAGAGGAGCCACAAATTTCCTTCCACCCAGCGTTCCCCCACGTCTCCCGATAAAAATGATACCTCACTTGTGTGGGTAGGCCTAGCGCCCGCGACAGGATATGCCCCAAAACACAACGTGGAAACATCACAGAAAACAGAGCTGTTTTTAGCAAAGTGACTACCTGTAGATTTTGGCCTGTGGCTCAGCCGCCACCTAGGGAAACCTACCAAACCTGTGCATTTCTGAAAACTAGAGACCTAGGGGAATCCAAGATGGGGTGACTTGTGTGGCTCGGACCAGGTTCTGTTACCCAGAATCCTTTGCAAACCTCAAAATTTGGCAAAAAAAACACATGTTCCTCACATTTCTGTGGCAGAAAGTTCTGGAATCTGAGAGGAGCCACAAATTTCCTTCCACCCAGCGTTCCCCCACGTCTCCCGATAAAAATGATACCTCACTTGTGTGGGTAGGCCTAGCGCCCGCGACAGGAAACGCCCCAAAGCGCAACGTGGACACAGCCAAATTTTTGAAGGAAAACAGAGGTGTTTTTTGCAAAGTGCCTACCTGTAGATTTTGGCCTGTAGCTCAGCCGCCACCTAGGGAAACCTACCAAACCTGTGCAATTCTGAAAATTGGAGACCTAGGGGAATCCAAGATGGGGTGACTTGTGTGGCTCGGACCAGGTTCTGTTACCCAGAATCCTTTGCAAACCTCAAAATTTGGCTAAAAAAACACATGTTCCTCACATTTCTGTGGCAGAAAGTTCTGGAATCTGAGGGGAGCCACAAATTTCCTTCCACCCAGCGTTCCCCCACATCTCCCGATAAAAATGATACCTCACTTGTGTGGGTAGGCCTAGCGCCCGCAACAGGATATGCCCCAAAACACAACGTGGACACATCACAGAAAACAGAGCTGTTTTTAGCAAAGTGACTACCTGTAGATTTTGGCCTGTAGCTCAGCCGCCACCTAGGGAAACCTACCAAACCTGTGCATTTCTGAAAACTAGAGACCTAGGGGAATCCAAGATGGGGTGACTTGTGTGGCTCGGACCAGGTTCTGTTACCCAGAATCCTTTGCAAACCTCAAAATTTGGCTAAAAAAACACATGTTCCTCACATTTCTGTGGCAGAAAATTCTGGAATCTGAGAGGAGCCACAAATTTCCTTAAACCCAGCGTTCCCCCACGTCTCCCGATAAAAATGATACCTCACTTGTGTGGGTAGGCCTAGCGCCCGCGACAGGAAACACCCCAAAGCGCAACGTGGACACAGCCAAATTTTTGAAGGAAAACAGAGGTGTTTTTTGCAAAGTGCCTACCTGTAGATTTTGGCCTGTAGCTCAGCCGCCACCTAGGGATACCTACAAAACCTGTGCATTTCTGAAAACTAGAGACCTAGGGGAATCCAAGATGGGGTGACTTGTGTGGCTCGGACCAGGTTCTGTTACCCAGAATCCTTTGCAAACCTCAAAATTTGGCTAAAAAAACACATGTTCCTCACATTTCTGTAGCAGAAAGTTCTGGAATCTGAGAGGAGCCACAAAATTCCTTCCACCCAGCGTTCCCCCACGTCTCCCGATAAAAATGATACCTCACTTGTGTGGGTAGGCCTAGCGCCCGCGACAGGAAACGCCCAAAAGCGCAGCGTGGACACAGCCAAATTTTTTAAGGAAAACAGAGGTGTTTTTTGCAAAGTGCCTACCTGTAGATTTTGGCCTGTAGCTCAGCCGCCACCTAGGGATAACTACCAAACCTGTGCATTTCTGAAAACTAGAGACCTAGGGGAATCCAACATGGGGTGACTTGTGTGGCTCGGACCAGGTTCTGTTACCCAGAATCCTTTGCAAACCTCAAAATTTGGCTAAAAAAACACATGTTCCTCACATTTCTGTGGCAGAAAGTTCTGGAATCTGAGAGGAGCCACAAATTTCCTTCCACCCAGCGTTCCCCCACGTCTCCCGATAAAAATGATACCTCACTTGTGTGGGTAGGCCTAGCGCCCGCGACAGGAAACGCCCCAAAGCGCAACGTGGACACAGTCAAATTTTTGAAGGAAAACAGAGGTGTTTTTTGCAAAGTGCCTACCTGTAGATTTTGGCCTGTAGCTCAGCCGCCACCTAGGGAAACCTACCAAACCTGTGCATTTCTGAAAACTAGAGACCTAGGGGAATCCAAGATGGGGTGACTTGTGTGGCTCGGACCAGGTTCTGTTACCCAGAATCCTTTGCAAACCTCAAAATTTGGCGAAAAAAACACATGTTCCTCACATTTCTGTGGCAGAAAGTTCTGGAATCTGAGAGGAGCCACAAATTTCCTTCCACCCAGCGTTCCCCCACGTCTCCCGAGAAAAATGATACCTCACTTGTGTGGGTAGGCCTAGCGCCCGCGACAGGAAACGCCCCAAAGCGCAGCGTGGACACAGCCAAATTTTTGAAGGAAAACAGAGGTGTTTTTTGCAAAGTGCCTACCTGTAGATTTTGGCCTGTAGCTCAGCCGCCACCTAGGGATACCTACCAAACCTGTGCATTTCTGAAAACTAGAGACCTAGGGGAATCCAACATGGGGTGACTTGTGTGGCTCGGACCAGGTTCTGTTACCCAGAATCCTTTGCAAACCTCAAAATTTGGCTAAAAAAACACATGTTCCTCACATATCTGTAGCAGAAAGTTCTGGAATCTGAGAGGAGCCACAAAATTCCTTCCACCCAGCGTTCCCCCACGTCTCCCGATAAAAATGATACCTCACTTGTGTGGGTAGGCCTAGCGCCCGCGACAGGAAACGCCCCAAAGAGCAACGTGGACACAGCCAAATTTTTGAAGGAAAACAGAGGTGTTTTTTGCAAAGTGCCTACCTGTAGATTTTGGCCTGTAGCTCAGCCGCCACCTAGGGAAACCTACCAAACCTGTGCATGTTTGAAAACTAGAGACCTAGGGGAATCCAAGATGGGGTGACTTGTGTGGCTCGGACCAGGTTCTGTTACCCAGAATCCTTTGCAAACCTCAAAATTTGGCTAAAAAAACACATGTTCCTCACATTTCTGTGGCAGAAAGTTCTGGAATCTGAGAGGAGCCACAAATTTCCTTCCACCCAGCGTTCCCCCACGTCTCCCGATAAAAATGATACCTCACTTGTGTGGGTAGGCCTAGCGCCCGCGACAGGAAACGCCCCAAAGCGCAACGTGGACACAGCCAAATTTTAGAAGGAAAACTGAGGTGTTTTTTGCAAAGTGCCTACCTGTAGATTTTGGCCTGTAGCTCAGCCGCCACCTAGGGAAACCTACCAAACCTGTGCATTTCTGAAAACTAGAGACCTAGGGGAATCCAAGATGGGGTGACTTGTGTGGCTCGGACCAGGTTCTGTTACCCAGAATCCTTTGCAAACCTCAGAATTTGGCTAAAAAAACACATGTTCCTCACATTTCTGTGGCAGAAAGTTCTGGAATCTGAGAGGAGCCACAAATTTCCTTCCACCCAGCGTTCCCCCACGTCTCCCGATAGAAATGATACCTCACTTGTGTGGGTAGGCCTAGCGCCCGCGACAGAAAACGCCCCAAAGCGCAACGTGGACACAGCCAAATTTTTGAAGGAAAACAGAGGTGTTTTTTGCAAAGTGCCTACCTGTAGATTTTGGCCTGTAGCTCAGCCGCCACCTAGGGAAACCTACCAAACCTGTGCATTTCTGAAAACTAGAGACCTAGGGGAATCCAAGATGGGGTGACTTGTGTGGCTCGGACCAGGTTCTGTTACCCAGAATCCTTTGCAAACCTCAAAATTTGGCTAAAAAAACACATGTTCCTCACATTTCTGTGGCAGAAAGTTCTGGAATCTGAGAGGAGCCACAAATTTCCTTCCACCCAGCGTTCCCCCACGTCTCCCGATAAAAATGATACCTCACTTGTGTGGGTAGGCCTAGCTCCCGCGACAGGAAACGCCCCAAAGCGCAACGTGGACACAGCCAAATTTTAGTAGGAAAACAGAGGTGTTTTTTGCAAAGTGCCTACCTGTAGATTTTGGCCTGTAGCTCAGCCGCCACCTAGGGAAACCTACCAAACCTGTGCATTTCTGAAAACTAGAGACCTAGGGGAATCCAAGATGGGGTGACTTGTGCGGCTCGGACCAGGTTCTGTTACCCAGAATCCTTTGCAAACCTCAAAATTTGGCTTAAAAAAAACATGTTCCTCACATTTCTGTGGCAGAAAGTTCTGGAATCTGAGAGGAGCCACAAATTTCCTTCCACCCAGCGTTCCCCCACGTCTCCCGATAAAAATGATACCTCACTTGTGTGGGTAGGCCTAGCGCCCGCGACAGGAAACGCCCCAAAGCGCAACGTGGACACAGCCAAATTTTTGAAGGAAAACAGAGGTGTTTTTTGCAAAGTGCCTACCTGTAGATTTTGGCCTGTAGCTCAGCCGCCACCTAGGGATCCTACCAAACCTGTGCAATTCTGAAAACTGGAGACCTAGGGGAATCCAAGATGGGGTGACTTGTGTGGCTCGGACCAGGTTCTGTTACCCAGAATCGTTTGCAAACCTCAAAATTTGGCTAAAAAAACACATGTTCCTCACATTTCTGTGGCAGAAAGTTCTGGAATCTGAGGGGAGCCACAAATTTCCTTCCACCCAGCGTTCCCCCACGTCTCCCGATAAAAATGATACCTCACTTGTGTGGGTAGGCCTAGCGCCCGCAACAGGATATGCCCCAAAACACAACGTGGACACATCACAGAAAACAGAGCTCTTTTTAGCAAAGTGACTACCTGTAGATTTTGGCCTGTAGCTCAGCCGCCACCTAGGGAAACCTACCAAACCTGTGCATTTCTGAAAACTAGAGACCTAGGGGAATCCAAGATGGGGTGACTTGTGTGGCTCGGACCAGGTTCTGTTACCCTGAATCCTTTGCAAACCTCAAAATTTGGCTGAAAAAACACATGTTCCTCACATTTCTGTGGCAGAAAATTCTGGAATCTGAGAGGAGCCACAAATTTCCTTCCACCCAGCGTTCCCCCACGTCTCCCGATAAAAATGATACCTCACTTGTGTGGGTAGGCCTAGCGCCCGCGACAGGAAACACCCCAAAGAGCAACGTGGACACAGCCAAATTTTTGAAGGAAAACAGAGGTGTTTTTTGCAAAGTGCCTACCTGTAGATTTTGGCCTGTAGCTCAGCCGCCACCTAGGGATACCTACCAAACCTGTGCATTTCTGAAAACTAGAGACCTATGGGAATCCAAGATGGGGTGACTTGTGTGGCTCGGACCAGGTTCTGTTACCCAGAATCCTTTGCAAACCTCAAAATTTGGCTAAAAAAACACATGTTCCTCACATTTCTGTAGCAGAAAGTTCTGGAATCTGAGAGGAGCCACAAAATTCCTTCCACCCAGCGTTCCCCCACGTCTCCCGATAAAAATGATACCTCACTTGTGTGGGTAGGCCTAGCGCCCGCGACAGGAAACGCCCCAGAGCGCAACGTGGACACAGCCAAATTTTTGAAGGAAAACAGAGGTGTTTTTTGCAAAGTGCCTACCTGTAGATTTTGGCCTGTAGCTCAGCCGCCACCTAGGGAAACCTACCAAACCTGTTCAATTCTGAAAACTAGAGACCTAGGGGAATCCAAGATGGGGTGACTTGTGTGGCTCGGACCAGGTTCTGTTACCCAGAATCCTTTGCAAACCTCAAAATTTGGCTAAAAATACACATGTTCCTCACATTTCTGTGGCAGAAAATTCTGGGATCTGAGAGGAGCCACAAATGTCCTTCCACCCAGCGTTCCCCCACGTCTCCCGATAAAAATGATACCTCACTTGTGTGGGTAGGCCTAGCGCCCGCGACAGGAAACGCCCCAAAGCGCAACGTGGACACAGCCAAATTTTTGAAGGAAAACAGAGGTGTTTTTTGCAAAGTGCCTACCTGTAGATTTTGGCCTGTAGCTCAGCCGCCACCTAGGGATACCTACCAAACCTGTGCATTTCTGAAAACTAGAGACCTATGGGAATCCAAGATGGGGTGACTTGTGTGGCTCGGACCAGGTTCTGTTACCCAGAATCCTTTGCAAACCTCAAAATTTGGCTAAAAAAACACATGTGCCTCACATTTCTGTAGCAGAAAGTTCTGGAATCTGAGAGGAGCCACAAATTTCCTTCCACCCAGCGTTCCCCCACGTCTCCCGATAAAAATGATACCTCACTTGTGTGGGTAGGCCTAGCGCCCGCGACAGGAAACGCCCCAAAGCGCAACGTGGACACAGCCAAATTTTTGAAGGAAAACAGAGGAGTTTTTTGCAAAGTGCCTACCTGTAGATTTTGGCCTGTAGCTCAGCCGCCACCTAGGGAAACCTACCAAACCTGTGCATGTTTGAAAACTAGAGACCTAGGGGAATCCAAGATGGGGTGACTTGTGTGGCTCGGACCAGGTTCTGTTACCCAGAATCCTTTGCAAACCTCAAAATTTGGCTAAAAAAACACATGTTCCTCACATTTCTGTGGCAGAAAGTTCTGGAATCTGAGAGGAGCCACAAATTTCCTTCCACCAGCGTTCCCCCACGTCTCCCGATAAAAATGATACCTCACTCGTGTGGGTAGGCCTAGCGCCCACGACAGGAAACGCCCCAAGGCGCAACGTGGACACAGCCAAATTTTTGAAGGAAAACAGAGGTGTTTTTTGCAAAGTGCCTACCTGTAGATTTTGGCCTGTAGCTCAGCCGCCACCTAGGGAAACCTACCAAACCTGTGCATTTCTGAAAACTAGAGACCTAGGGGAATCCAAGATGGGGTGACTTGTGTGGCTCGGACCAGGTTCTGTTACCCAGAATCCTTTGCAAACCTCAAAATTTGGCTAAAAAACCACATGTTCCTCATATTTCTGTGGCAGAAAGTTCTGGAATCTGAGAGGAGCCACAAATTTCCTTCCACCCAGCGTTCCCCCACGTCTCCCGATAAAAATGATACCTCACTTGTGTGGGTAGGCCTAGCGCCCGCGACAGGAAACGCCCCAAAGCGCAACGTGGACACAGCCAAATTTTTGAAGGAAAACAGAGGTGTTTTGTGCAAAGTGCCTACCTGTAGATTTTGGCCTGTAGCTCAGCCGCCACCTAGGGATACCTACCAAACCTGTGCATTCCTGAAAACTAGAGACCTAGGGGAATCCAAGATGGGGTGACTTGTGAGGCTCGGACCAGGTTCTGTTACCCAGAATCCTTTGCAAACCTCAAAATTTGGCTAAAAAAACACATGTTCCTCACATTTCTGTGGCAGAAAGTTCTGGAATCTGAGAGGAGCCACAAATTTCCTTCCACCCAGCGTTCCCCCACGTCTCCCGATAAAAATGATACCTCACTTGTGTGGGTAGGCCTAGCGCCCGCGACAGGAAACGCCCCAAAGCGCAACGTGGACACAGCCAAATTTTTGAAGGAAAACAGAGGTGTTTTTTGCAAAGTGCCTACCTGTAGATTTTGGCCTGTAGCTCAGCCGCCACCTAGGGATCCTACCAAACCTGTGCAATTCTGAAAACTGGAGACCTAGGGGAATCCAAGATGGGGTGACTTGTGTGGCTCGGACCAGGTTCTGTTACCCAGAATCGTTTGCAAACCTCAAAATTTGGCTAAAAAAACACATGTTCCTCACATTTCTGTGGCAGAAAGTTCTGGAATCTGAGGGGAGCCACAAATTTCCTTCCACCCAGCGTTCCCCCACGTCTCCCGATAAAAATGATACCTCACTTGTGTGGGTAGGCCTAGCGCCCGCAACAGGATATGCCCCAAAACACAACGTGGACACATCACAGAAAACAGAGCTCTTTTTAGCAAAGTGACTACCTGTAGATTTTGGCCTGTAGCTCAGCCGCCACCTAGGGAAACCTACCAAACCTGTGCATTTCTGAAAACTAGAGACCTAGGGGAATCCAAGATGGGGTGACTTGTGTGGCTCGGACCAGGTTCTGTTACCCTGAATCCTTTGCAAACCTCAAAATTTGGCTAAAAAAACACATGTTCCTCACATTTCTGTGGCAGAAAATTCTGGAATCTGAGAGGAGCCACAAATTTCCTTCCACCCAGCGTTCCCCCACGTCTCCCGATAAAAATGATACCTCACTTGTGTGGGTAGGCCTAGCGCCCGCGACAGGAAACACCCCAAAGAGCAACGTGGACACAGCCAAATTTTTGAAGGAAAACAGAGGTGTTTTTTGCAAAGTGCCTACCTGTAGATTTTGGCCTGTAGCTCAGCCGCCACCTAGGGATACCTACCAAACCTGTGCATTTCTGAAAACTAGAGACCTATGGGAATCCAAGATGGGGTGACTTGTGTGGCTCGGACCAGGTTCTGTTACCCAGAATCCTTTGCAAACCTCAAAATTTGGCGAAAAAAACACATGTTCCTCACATTTCTGTGGCAGAAAGTTCTGGAATCTGAGAGGAGCCACAAATTTCCTTCCACCCAGCGTTCCCCCACGTCTCCCGAGAAAAATTATACCTCACTTGTGTGGGTAGGCCTAGCGCCCGCGACAGGAAACGCCCCAAAGCGCAGCGTGGACACAGCCAAATTTTTGAAGGAAAACAGAGGTGTTTTTTGCAAAGTGCCTACCTGTAGATTTTGGCCTGTAGCTCAGCCGCCACCTAGGGATACCTACCAAACCTGTGCATTTCTGAAAACTAGAGACCTAGGGGAAGCCAACATGGGGTGACTTGTGTGGCTCGGACCAGGTTCTGTTACCCAGAATCCTTTGCAAACCTCAAAATTTGGCTAAAAAAACACATGTTCCTCACATATCTGTAGCAGAAAGTTCTGGAATCTGAGAGGAGCCACAAAATTCCTTCCACCCAGCGTTCCCCCACGTCTCCCGATAAAAATGATACCTCACTTGTGTGGGTAGGCCTAGCGCCCGCGACAGGAAACGCCCCAAAGCGCAACGTGGACACAGCCAAATTTTTGAAGGAAAACAGAGGTGTTTTTTGCAAAGTGCCTACCTGTAGATTTTGGCCTGTAGCTCAGCCGCCACCTAGGGAAACCTACCAAACCTGTGCATGTTTGAAAACTAGAGACCTAGGGGAATCCAAGATGGGGTGACTTGCGTGGCTCGAACCAGGTTCTGTTACCCAGAATCCTTTGCAAACCTCAAAATTTGGCTAAAAAAACACATGTTCCTCACATTTCTGTGGCAGAAAGTTCTGGAATCTGAGAGGAGCCACAAATTTCCTTCCACCCAGCGTTCCCCCACGTCTCCCGATAAAAATGATACCTCACTTGTGTGGGTAGGCCTAGCGCCCGCGACAGGAAACGCCCCAAAGCGCAACGTGGACACAGCCAAATTTTAGAAGGAAAACTGAGGTGTTTTTTGCAAAGTGCCTACCTGTAGATTTTGGCCTGTAGCTCAGCCGCCACCTAGGGAAACCTACCAAACCTGTGCATTTCTGAAAACTAGAGACCTAGGGGAATCCAAGATGGGGTGACTTGTGTGGCTCGGACCAGGTTCTGTTACCCAGAATCCTTTGCAAACCTCAGAATTTGGCTAAAAAAACACATGTTCCTCACATTTCTGTGGCAGAAAGTTCTGGAATCTGAGAGGAGCCACAAATTTCCTTCCACCCAGCGTTCCCCCACGTCTCCCGATAGAAATGATACCTCACTTGTGTGGGTAGGCCTAGCGCCCGCGACAGAAAACGCCCCAAAGCGCAACGTGGACACAGCCAAATTTTTGAAGGAAAACAGAGGTGTTTTTTGCAAAGTGCCTACCTGTAGATTTTTGCCTGTAGCTCAGCCGCCACCTAGGGAAACCTACCAAACCTGTGCATTTCTGAAAACTAGAGACCTAGGGGAATCCAAGATGGGGTGACTTGTGTGGCTCGGACCAGGTTCTGTTACCCAGAATCCTTTGCAAACCTCAAAATTTGGCTAAAAAAACACATGTTCCTCACATTTCTGTGGCAGAAAGTTCTGGAATCTGAGAGGAGCCACAAATTTCCTTCCACCCAGCGTTCCCCCATGTCTCCCGATAAAAATGATACCTCACTTGTGTGGGTAGGCCTAGCTCCCGCGACAGGAAACGCCCCAAAGCGCAACGTGGACACAGCCAAATTTTAGAAGGAAAACAGAGGTGTTTTTTGCAAAGTGCCTACCTGTAGATTTTGGCCTGTAGCTCAGCCGCCACCTAGGGAAACCTACCAAACCTGTGCATTTCTGAAAACTAGAGACCTAGGGGAATCCAAGATGGGGTGACTTGTGCGGCTCGGACCAGGTTCTGTTACCCAGAATCCTTTGCAAACCTCAAAATTTGGCTAAAAAAAAACATGTTCCTCACATTTCTGTGGCAGAAAGTTCTGGAATCTGAGAGGAGCCACAAATTTCCTTCCACCCAGCGTTCCCCCATGTCTCCCGATAAAAATGATACCTCACTTGTGTGGGTAGGCCTAGCGCCCGCGACAGGAAACGCCCCAAAGCGCAACGTGGACACAGCCAAATTTTTGAAGGAAAACAGAGGTGTTTTTTTGCAAAGTGCCTACCTGTAGATTTTGGCCTGTAGCTCAGCCGCCACCTAGGGATCCTACCAAACCTGTGCAATTCTGAAAACTGGAGACCTAGGGGAATCCAAGATGGGGTGACTTGTGTGGCTCGGACCAGGTTCTGTTACCCAGAATCGTTTGCAAACCTCAAAATTTGGCTAAAAAAACACATGTTCCTCACATTTCTGTGGCAGAAAGTTCTGGAATCTGAGGGGAGCCACAAATTTCCTTCCACCCAGCGTTCCCCCACGTCTCCCGATAAAAATGATACCTCACTTGTGTGGGTAGGCCTAGCGCCCGCAACAGGATATGCCCCAAAACACAACGTGGACACATCACAGAAAACAGAGCTCTTTTTAGCAAAGTGACTACCTGTAGATTTTGGCCTGTAGCTCAGCCGCCACCTAGGGAAACCTACCAAACCTGTGCATTTCTGAAAACTAGAGACCTAGGGGAATCCAAGATGGGGTGACTTGTGTGGCTCGGACCAGGTTCTGTTACCCTGAATCCTTTGCAAACCTCAAAATTTGGCTGAAAAAACACATGTTCCTCACATTTCTGTGGCAGAAAATTCTGGAATCTGAGAGGAGCCACAAATTTCCTTCCACCCAGCGTTCCCCCACGTCTCCCGATAAAAATGATACCTCACTTGTGTGGGTAGGCCTAGCGCCCGCGACAGGAAACACCCCAAAGAGCAACGTGGACACAGCCAAATTTTTGAAGGAAAACAGAGGTGTTTTTTGCAAAGTGCCTACCTGTAGATTTTGGCCTGTAGCTCAGCCGCCACCTAGGGATACCTACCAAACCTGTGCATTTCTGAAAACTAGAGACCTATGGGAATCCAAGATGGGGTGACTTGTGTGGCTCGGACCAGGTTCTGTTACCCAGAATCCTTTGCAAACCTCAAAATTTGGCTAAAAAAACACATGTTCCTCACATTTCTGTAGCAGAAAGTTCTGGAATCTGAGAGGAGCCACAAAATTCCTTCCACCCAGCGTTCCCCCACGTCTCCCGATAAAAATGATACCTCACTTGTGTGGGTAGGCCTAGCGCCCGCGACAGGAAACGCCCCAGAGCGCAACGTGGACACAGCCAAATTTTTGAAGGAAAACAGAGGTGTTTTTTGCAAAGTGCCTACCTGTAGATTTTGGCCTGTAGCTCAGCCGCCACCTAGGGAAACCTACCAAACCTGTTCAATTCTGAAAACTAGAGACCTAGGGGAATCCAAGATGGGGTGACTTGTGTGGCTCGGACCAGGTTCTGTTACCCAGAATCCTTTGCAAACCTCAAAATTTGGCTAAAAATACACATGTTCCTCACATTTCTGTGGCAGAAAGTTCTGGAATCTGAGAGGAGCCACAAATTTCCTTCCACCCAGCGTTCCCCCACGTCTCCCAATAAAAATGATACCTCACTTGTGTGGGTAGGCCTAGCGCCCGCGACAGGAAACGCCCCAAAGCGCAACGTGGACACAGCCAAATTTTTGAAGGAAAACAGAGGTGTTTTTTGCAAAGTGCCTACCTGTAGATTTTGGCCTGTAGCTCAGCCGCCACGTAGGGAAACCTACCAAACCTGTGCATTTCTGAAAACTAGAGACCTAGGGGAATCCAAGATGGGGTGACTTGTGTGGCTCTGACCAGGTTCTGTTACCCAGAATCCTTTGCAAACCTCAGAATTTGGTTAAAAAATCACATGTTCCTCACATTTCTGTGGCAGAAAGTTCTGGAATCTGAGAGGAGCCACAAATTTCCTTCCACCCAGCGTTCCCCCACATCTCCCGATAGAAATGATACCTCACTTGTGTGGGTAGGCCTAGCGCCCGCGACAGGAAACGCCCCAAAGCGCAACGTGGACACAGCCAAATTTTTGAAGGAAAACAGAGGTGTTTTTTGCAAAGTGCCTACCTGTAGATTTTGGCCTGTAGCTCAGCCGCCACCTAGGGAAACCTACCAAACCTGTGCATTTCTGAAACCTAGAGACCTAGGGGAATCCAAGATGGGGTAACTTGTGTGGCTCGGACCAGGTTCTGTTACCCAGAATCCTTTGCAAACCTCAAAATTTGGCTAAAAAAACACATGTTCCTCACATTTCTGTGGCAAAAAGTTCTGGAATCTGAGAGGAGCCACAAATTTCCTTCCACCCAGCGTTCCCCCACGTCTCCCGATAAAAATGATACCTCACTTGTGTGGGTAGGCCTAGCGCCCGCGACAGGATATGCCCCAAAACACAACGTGGACACATCACAGAAAACAGAGCTGTTTTTAGCAAATTGACTACCTGTAGATTTTGGCCTGTAGCTCAGCCGCCACCTAGGGAAACCTACCAAACCTGTGCATTTCTGAAAACTAGAGACCTAGGGGAATCCAAGATGGGGTGACTTGTGTGGCTCGGACCAGGTTCTGTTACCCAGAATCCTTTGCAAACCTCAAAATTTGGCAAAAAAAACACATGTTCCTCACATTTCTGTGGCAGAAAGTTCTGGAATCTGAGAGGAGCCACAAATTTCCTTCCACCCAGCGTTCCCCCACGTCTCCCAATAAAAATGATACCTCACTTGTGTGGGTAGGCCTAGCGCCCGCGACAGGAAACGCCCCAAAGCGCAACGTGGACACAGCCAAATTTTTGAAGGAAAACAGAGGTGTTTTTTGCAAAGTGCCTACCTGTAGATTTTGGCCTGTAGCTCAGCCGCCACCTATGGAAACCTACCAAACCTGTGCATTTCTGAAAACTAGAGACCTAGGGGAATCCAAGATGGGGTGACTTGTGTGTCTCGGACCAGGTTCTGTTACCCAGAATCCTTTGCAAACCTCAAAATTTGGCTAAAAAAACACATGTTCCTCACATTTCTGTGGCAGAAAGTTCTGGAATCTGAGGGGAGTCACAAATTTCCTTCCACCCAGCGTTCCCCCACGTCTCCCGATAAAAATTATACCTCACTTGTGTGGGTAGGCCTAGCGCCCGCGACAGGAAACGCCCCAAAGCGCAACGTGGACACAGCCAAATTTTTGAAGGAAAACAGAGGTGTTTTTTGCAAAGTGCCTACCTGTAGATTTTGGCCTGTAGCTCAGCCGCCACCTAGGGAAACCTACCAAATCTGTGCAATTCTGAAAACTGGAGACCTAGGGGAATCCAAGATGGGGTGACTTGTGTGGCTCGGACCAGGTTCTGTTACCCAGAATCCTTTGCAAACCTCAAAATTTGGCTAAAAAAACACATGTTCCTCACATTTCTGTGGCAGAAAGTTCTGGAATCTGAGGGGAGCCACAAATTTCCTTCCACCCAGCGTTCCCCCACGTCTCCCGATAAAAATGATACCTCACTTGTGTGGGTAGGCCTAGCGCCCGCAACAGGATATGCCCCAAAACACAACGTGGACACATCACAGAAAACAGAGCTGTTTTTAGCAAAGTGACTACCTGTAGATTTTGGCCTGTAGCTCAGCCGCCACCTAGGGAAACCTACCAAACCTGTGCATTTCTGAAAACTAGAGACCTAGGGGAATCCAAGATGGGGTGACTTGTGTGGCTCAGACCAGGTTCTGTTACCCAGAATCCTTTGCAAACCTCAAAATTTGGCTAAAAAAACACATGTTCCTCACATTTCTGTGGCAGAAAATTCTGGAATCTGAGAGGAGCCACAAATTTCCTTCCACCCAGCGTTCCCCCACGTCTCCCGATAAAAATGATACCTCACTTGTGTGGGTAGGCCTAGCGCCCACGACAGGAAACGCCCCAAAGCGCAACGTGGACACAGCCAAATTTTTGAAGGAAAACAGAGGTGTTTTTTGCAAAGTGCCTACCTGTAGATTTTGGCCTGTAGCTCAGCCGCCACCTAGGGAAACCTACCAAATCTGTGCAATTCTGAAAACTGGAGACCTAGGGGAATCCAAGATGGGGTGACTTGTGTGGCTCGGACCAGGTTCTGTTACCCAGAATCCTTTGCAAACCTCAAAATTTGGCTAAAAAAACACATGTTCCTCACATTTCTGTGGCAGAAAGTTCTGGAATCTGAGGGGAGCCACAAATTTCCTTCCACCCAGCGTTCCCCCACGTCTCCCGATAAAAATGATACCTCACTTGTGTGGGTAGGCCTAGCGCCCGCAACAGGATATGCCCCAAAACGCAACGTGGACACATCACAGAAAACAGAGCTGTTTTTAGCAAAGTGACTACCTGTAGATTTTGGCCTGTAGCTCAGCCGCCACCTAGGGAAACCTACCAAACCTGTGCATTTCTGAAAACTAGAGACCTAGGGGAATCCAAGATGGGGTGACTTGTGTGGCTCAGACCAGGTTCTGTTACCCAGAATCCTTTGCAAACCTCAAAATTTGGCTAAAAAAACACATGTTCCTCACATTTCTGTGGCAGAAAATTCTGGAATCTGAGAGGAGCCACAAATTTCCTTCCACCCAGCATTCCCCCACGTCTCCCGATAAAAATGATACCTCACTTGTGTGGGTAGGCCTAGCGCCCACGACAGGAAACGCCCCAAAGCGCAACGTGGACACAGCCAAATTTTTGAAGGAAAACAGAGGTGTTTTTTGCAAAGTGCCTACCTGTAGATTTTGGCCTGTAGCTCAGCCGCCACCTAGGGAAACCTACCAAACCTGTGCATTTCTGAAAACTAGAGACCTAGGGGAATCTAAGATGGGGTGACTTGTGTGGCTCGGACCAGGTTCTGTTACCCAGAATCCTTTGCAAACCTCAAAATTTGGCTAAAAAAACACATGTTCCTCACATTTCTGTGGCAGAAAGTTCTGGAATCTGAGGGGAGCCACAAATTTCCTTCCACCCAGCGTTCCCCCATGTCTCCCGATAAAAATGATACCTCACTTGTGTGGGTAGGCCTAGCGCCCGCGACAGGAAACACCCCAAAGCGCAACGTGGACACAGCCAAATTTTTGAAGGAAAACAGATGTGTTTTTTGCAAAGTGCCTACCTGTAGATTTTGGCCTGTAGCTCAGCCGCCACCTAGGGAAACCTACCAAACCTGTGCATTTCTGAAAACTAGAGACCTAGGGGAATCCAAGATGGGGTGACTTGTGTGGCTCGGACCAGGTTCTGTTACCCAGAATCCTTTGCAAACCTCAAAATTTGGCTCAAAAACCACATGTTCCTCATATTTCTGTGGCAGAAAGTTCTGGAATCTGAGAGGAGCCACAAATTTCCTTCCACCCAGCGTTCCCCCACGTCTCCCGATAAAAATGATACCTCACTTGTGTGGGTAGGCCTAGCGCCCGCGACAGGAAACGCCCCAAAGCGCAACGTGGACACAGCCAAATTTTTGAAGGAAAACAGAGGTGTTTTTTGCAAAGTGCCTACCTGTAGATTTTGGCCTGTAGCTCAGCCGCCACCTAGGGATGCCTACCAAACCTGTGCATTTCTGAAAACTAGAGACCTAGGGGAATCCAAGATGGGGTGAATTGTGAGGCTCGGACCAGGTTCTGTTACCCAGAATCCTTTGCAAACCTCAAAATTTGGCTAAAAAAACACATGTTCCTCACATTTCTGTGGCAGAAAGTTCTGGAATCTGAGAGGAGCCACAAATTTCCTTCCACCCAGCGTTCCCCCACGTCTCCTGATAAAAATGATACCTCACTTGTGTGGGTAGGCCTAGCGCCCGCGACAGGAAACGCCCCAAAGCGCAACGTGGACACAGCCAAATTTTTGAAGGAAAACAGAGGTGTTTTTTGCAAAGTGCCTACCTGTAGATTTTGGCCTGTAGCTCAGCCGCCACCTAGGGAAACCTACCAAACCTGTGCAATTCTGAAAACTAGAGACCTAGGGGAATCCAATATGGGGTGACTTGTGTGGCTCGGACCAGGTTCTGTTACCCAGAATCCTTTGCAAACCTCAAAATTTGGCTAAAAAAACACATGTTCCTCACATTTCTGTGGCAGAAAGTTCTGGAATCTGAGGGGAGCCACAAATTTCCTTCCACCCAGCGTTCCCCCATGTCTCCCGATAAAAATGATACCTCACTTGTGTGGGTAGGCCTAGCGCCCGCGACAGGAGACGCCCCAAAGCGCAACGTGGACACAGCCAAATTTTTCAAGTAAAACAGAGGTGTTTTTTGCAAAGTGCCTACCTGTAGATTTTGGCCTGTAGCTCAGCCGCCACCTAGGGAAACCTACCACACCTGTGCAATTCTGAAAACTAGAGACCCAGGCGAATCCAAGATGGGGTGACTTGTGTGGCTCGGACCAGGTTCTGTTAACCAGAATCCTTTGCAAATCTCAAAATTTGGCTAAAAAACCACATGTTCCTCACATTTCTGTGGCAGAAAGTTCTGGAATCTGAGAGGAGCCACAAATTCCCTTCCACCCAGCGTTCCCCCACGTCTCCCGATAAAAATGATACCTCACTTGTGTGGGTAGGCCTAGCGTCCGCGACAGGAAACGCCCCAAAGCGCAACGTGGACACAGCCAAATTTTTGAAGGAAAACAGAGGTGTTTTTTGCAAAGTGCCTACCTGTAGATTTTGGCCTGTAGCTCAGCCGCCACCTAGGGAAACCTACCAAACCTGTGCATTTCTGAAAACTAGAGACCTAGGGGAATCCAAGATGGGGTGACTTGTGTGGCTCGGACCAGGTTCTGTTACCCAGAATCCTTTGCAAACCTCAAAATTTGGCTAAAAAAACACATGTTCCTCACATTTCTGTGGCAGAAAGTTCTGGAATCTGAGAGGAGCCACAAATTTCCTTCCACCCAGCGTTCCCCCACGTCTCCCGATAAAAATGATACCTCACTTGTGTGGGTAGGCCTAGCGCCCGCGACAGGAAACGCCCCAAAGCGCAACGTGGACACAGCCAAATTTTTGAAGGAAAACAGAGGTGTTTTTTGCAAAGTGCCTACCTGTAGATTTTGGCCTGTAGCTCAGCCGCCACCTAGGGAAACGTACCAAACCTGTGCATTTCTGAAAACTAGAGACCTAGGGGAATCCAAGATGGGGTGACTTGTGTGGCTCGGACCAGGTTCTGTTACCCAGAATCCTTTGCAAACCTCAAAATTTGGCTAAAAAAACATATGTTCCTCACATTTCTGTGGCAGAAAGTTCTGGAATCTGAGGGGAGTCACAAATTTCCTTCCACCCAGCGTTCCCCCACGTCTCCCGATAAAAATTATACCTCACTTGTGTGGGTAGGCCTAGCGCCCGCGACAGGAAACGCCCCAAAGCGCAACGTGGACACAGCCAAATTTTTTAAGGAAAACAGAGGTGTTTTTTGCAAAGTGCCTACCTGTAGATTTTGGCCTGTAGCTCAGCCGCCACCTAGGGAAACCTACCAAACCTGTGCAATTCTGAAAACTAGAGACCTAGGGGAATCCAAGATGGGGTGACTTGTGTGGCCCGGACCCGGTTCTGTTACCCAGAATCCTTTGCAAACCTCAGAATTTGGCTAAAAAAACACATGTTCCTCACATTTCTGTGGCAGAAAGTTCTGGAATCTGAGGGGAGCCACAAATTTCCTTCCACCCTGCGTTCCCCCATGTCTCCCGATAAAAATGATACCTCACTTGTGTGGGTAGGCCTAGCGCCCGCGACAGGAAACGCCCCAAGGCGCAACGTGGACACAGCCAAATTTTTGAAGGAAAACAGAGGTGTTTTTTGCAAAGTGCCTACCTGTAGATTTTGGCCTGTAGCTCAGCCGCCACCTAGGGATACCTACCAAACCTGTGCATTTCTGAAAACTAGAGACCTAGGGAATCCAAGATGGGGTGACTTGTGTGGCTCGGACCAGGTTCTGTTACCCAGAATCCTTTGCAAACCTCAAAATTTGGCTAAAAAAACACATGTTCCTCACATTTCTGTGGCAGAAAGTTCTGGAATCTGAGAGGAGCCACAAATTTCCTTCCAGCCAGCGTTCCCCCACGTCTCCCGATAAAAATGATACCTCACTTGTGTGGGTAGGCCTAGCGCCCGCGACAGATAACGCCCCAAAGCGCAACGTGGACACAGCCAAATTTTTGAAGGAAAACAGAGGTGTTTTTTGCAAAGTGCCTACCTGTAGATTTTGGCCTGTAGCTCAGCCGCCACCTAGGGAAACCTACCAAACCTGTGCATTTCTGAAAACTAGAGACCTAGGGGAATCCAAGATGGGGTGACTTGTGTGGCTCGGACCAGGTTCTGTTACCCAGAATCCTTTGCAAACCTCAAAATTTGGCTAAAAAAACACATGTTCCTCACATTTCTGTGGCAGAAAGTTCTGGAATCTGAGAGGAGCCACAAATTTCCTTCCACCCAGCGTTCCCCCACGTCTCCCGATAAAAATGATACCTCACTTGTGTGGGTAGGCCTAGCGCCCGCGACAGGAAACGCCCCAAAGCGCAACGTGGACACAGCCAAATTTTAGAAGGAAAACAGAGGTGTTTTTTGCAAAGTGCCTACCTGTAGATTTTGGCCTGTAGCTCAGCCGCCACCTAGGGAAACCTACCAAACCTGTGCATTTCTGAAAACTAGAGACCTAGGGGAATCCAAGATGGGGTGACTTGTGTGGTTCGGACCAGGTTCTGTTACCCAGAATCCTTTGCAAACCTCAGAATTTGGCTAAAAAATCACATGTTCCTCACATTTCTGTGGCAGAAAGTTCTGGAATCTGAGAGGAGCCACAAATTTCCTTCCACCCAGCGTTCCCCCACGTCTCCCGATAGAAATGATACCTCACTTGTGTGGGTAGGCCTAGCGCCCGCGACAGGAAACGCCCCAAAGCGCAACGTGGACACAGCCAAATTTTTGAAGGAAAACAGAGGTGTTTTTTGCAAAGTGCCTACCTGTAGATTTTGGCCTGTAGCTCAGCCGCCACCTAGGGAAACCTACCAAACCTGTGCATTTCTGAAACCTAGAGACCTAGGGGAATCCAAGATGGGGTAACTTGTGTGGCTCGGACCAGGTTCTGTTACCCAGAATCCTTTGCAAACCTCAAAATTTGGCTAAAAAAACACATGTTCCTCACATTTCTGTGGCAAAAAGTTCTGGAATCTGAGAGGAGCCACAAATTTCCTTCCACCCAGCGTTCCCCCACGTCTCCCGATAAAAATGATACCTCACTTGTGTGGGTAGGCCTAGCGCCCGCGACAGGATATGCCCCAAAACACAACGTGGACACATCACAGAAAACAGAGCTGTTTTTAGCAAAGTGACTACCTGTAGATTTTGGCCTGTAGCTCAGCCGCCACCTAGGGAAACCTACCAAACCTGTGCATTTCTGAAAACTAGAGACCTAGGGGAATCCAAGATGGGGTGACTTGTGTGGCTCGGACCAGGTTCTGTTACCCAGAATCCTTTGCAAACCTCAAAATTTGGCAAAAAAAACACATGTTCCTCACATTTCTGTGGCAGAAAGTTCTGGAATCTGAAAGGAGCCACAAATTTCCTTCCACCCAGCGTTCCCCCACGTCTCCCAATAAAAATGATACCTCACTTGTGTGGGTAGGCCTAGCGCCCGCGACAGGAAACGCCCCAAAGCGCAACGTGGACACAGCCAAATTTTTGAAGGAAAACAGAGGTGTTTTTTGCAAAGTGCCTACCTGTAGATTTTGGCCTGTAGCTCAGCCGCCACCTAGGGAAACCTACCAAACCTGTGCATTTCTGAAAACTAGAGACCTAGGGGAATCCAAGATGGGGTGACTTGTGTGGCTCGGACCAGGTTCTGTTACCCAGAATCCTTTGCAAACCTCAAAATTTGGCTAAAAAAACACATGTTCCTCACATTTCTGTGGCAGAAAGTTCTGGAATCTGAGGGGAGTCACAAATTTCCTTCCACCCAGCGTTCCCCCACGTCTCCCGATAAAAATGATACCTCACTTGTGTGGGTAGGCCTAGCGCCCGCGACAGGAAACGCCCCAAAGCGCAACGTGGACACAGCCAAATTTTTGAAGGAAAACAGAGGTGTTTTTTGCAAAGTGCCTACCTGTAGATTTTGGCCTGTAGCTCAGCCGCCACCTAGGGAAACCTACCAAACCTGTGCAATTCTGAAAACTGGAGACCTAGGGGAATCCAAGATGGGGTGACTTGTGTGGCTCGGACCAGGTTCTGTTACCCAGAATCCTTTGCAAACCTCAAAATTTGGCGAAAAAAACACATGTTCCTCACATTTCTGTGGCAGAAAGTTCTGGAATCTGAGGGGAGCCACAAATTTCCTTCCACCCAGCGTTCCCCCACGTCTCCCGATAAAAATGATACCTCACTTGTGTGGGTAGGCCTAGAGCCCGCAACAGGATATGCCCCAAAACACAACGTGGACACATCACAGAAAACAGAGCTGTTTTTAGCAAAGTGACTACCTGTAGATTTTGGCCTGTAGCTCAGCCGCCACCTAGGGAAACCTACCAAACCTGTGCATTTCTGAAAACTAGAGACCTAGGGGAATCCAAGATGGGGTGACTTGTGTGGCTCAGACCAGGTTCTGTTACCCAGAATCCTTTGCAAACCTCAAAATTTGGCTAAAAAAACACATGTTCCTCACATTTCTGTGGCAGAAAATTCTGGAATCTGAGAGGAGCCACAAATTTCCTTCCACCCAGCGTTCCCCCACGTCTCCCGATAAAAATGATACCTCACTTGTGTGGGTAGGCCTAGCGCCCACGACAGGAAACGCCCCAAAGCGCAACGTGGACACAGCCAAATTTTTGAAGGAAAACAGAGGTGTTTTTTGCAAAGTGCCTACCTGTAGATTTTGGCCTGTAGCTCAGCCGCCACCTAGGGAAACCTACCAAACCTGTGCATTTCTGAAAACTAGAGACCTAGGGGAATCTAAGATGGGGTGACTTGTGTGGCTCGGACCAGGTTCTGTTACCCAGAATCCTTTGCAAACCTCAAAATTTGGCTAAAAAAACACATGTTCCTCACATTTCTGTGGCAGAAAGTTCTGGAATCTGAGGGGAGCCACAAATTTCCTTCCACCCAGCGTTCCCCCATGTCTCCCGATAAAAATGATACCTCACTTGTGTGGGTAGGCCTAGCGCCCGCGACAGGAAACACCCCAAAGCGCAACGTGGACACAGCCAAATTTTTGAAGGAAAACAGAGCTGTTTTTTGCAAAGTGCCTACCTGTAGATTTTGGCCTGTAGCTCAGCCGCCACCTAGGGAAACCTACCAAACCTGTGCATTTCTGAAAACTAGAGACCTAGGGGAATCCAAGATGGGGTGACTTGTGTGGCTCGGACCAGGTTCTGTTACCCAGAATCCTTTGCAAACCTCAAAATTTGGCTCAAAAACCACATGTTCCTCATATTTCTGTGGCAGAAAGTTCTGGAATCTGAGAGGAGCACAAATTTCCTTCCACCCAGCGTTCCCCCACGTCTCCCGATAAAAATGATACCTCACTTGTGTGGGTAGGCCTAGCGCCCACGACAGGAAACGCCCCAAAGCGCAACGTGGACACAGCCAAATTTTTGAAGGAAAACAGAGGTGTTTTTTGCAAAGTGCCTACCTGTAGATTTTGTCCTGTAGCTCAGCCGCCACCTAGGGATACCTACCAAACCTGTGCATTTCTGAAAACTAGAGACCTAGGGGAATCCAAGATGGGGTGACTTGTGAGGCTCGGACCAGGTTCTGTTACCCAGAATCCTTTGCAAACCTCAAAATTTGGCTAAAAAAACACATGTTCCTCACATTTCTGTGGCAGAAAGTTCTGGAATCTGAGAGGAGCCACAAATTTCCTTCCACCCAGCGTTCCCCCACGTCTCCCGATAAAAATGATACCTCACTTGTGTGGGTAGGCCTAGCGCCCGCGACAGGAAACGCCCCAAAGCGCAACGTGGACACAGCCCAATTTTTGAAGGAAAACAGAGGTGTTTTTTGCAAAGTGCCTACCTGTAGATTTTGGCCTGTAGCTCAGCCGCCACCTAGGGAAACCTACCAAACCTGTGCAATTCTGAAAACTAGAGACCTAGGGGAATCCAATATGGGGTGACTTGTGTGGCTCGGACCAGGTTCTGTTACCCAGAATCCTTTGCAAACCTCAAAATTTGGCTAAAAAAACACATGTTCCTCACATTTCTGTGGCAGAAAGTTCTGGAATCTGAGGGGAGCCACAAATTTCCTTCCACCCAGCGTTCCCCCATGTCTCCCGATAAAAATGATACCTCACTTGTGTGGGTAGGCCTAGCGCCCGCGACAGGAAACGCCCCAAAGCGCAACGTGGACACAGCCAAATTTTTCAAGGAAAACAGAGGTGTTTTTTGCAAAGTGCCTACCTGTAGATTTTGGCCTGTAGCTCAGCCGCCACCTAGGGAAACCTACCAAACCTGTGCAATTCTGAAAACTAGAGACCTAGGGGAATCCAAGATGGGGTGACTTGTGTGGCTCGGACCAGGTTCTGTTACCCAGAATCCTTTGCAAATCTCAAAATTTGGCTAAAAAACCACTTGTTCCTCACATTTCTGTGGCAGAAAGTTCTGGAATCTGAGAGGAGCCACAAATTCCCTTCCACCCAGCGTTCCCCCACGTCTCCCGATAAAAATGATACCTCACTTGTGTGGGTAGGCCTAGCGTCCGCGACAGGAAACGCCCCAAAGCGCAACGTGGACACAGCCAAATTTTTGAAGGAAAACAGAGGTGTTTTTTGCAAAGTGCCTACCTGTAGATTTTGGCCTGTAGCTCAGCCGCCACCTATGGAAACCTACCAAACCTGTGCATTTCTGAAAACTAGAGACCTAGGGGAATCCAAGATGGGGTGACTTGTGTGTCTCGGACCAGGTTCTGTTACCCAGAATCCTTTGCAAACCTCAAAATTTGGCTAAAAAAACACATGTTCCTCACATTTCTGTGGCAGAAAGTTCTGGAATCTGAGGGGAGTCACAAATTTCCTTCCACCCAGCGTTCCCCCACGTCTCCCGATAAAAATTATACCTCACTTGTGTGGGTAGGCCTAGCGCCCGCGACAGGAAACGCCCCAAAGCGCAACGTGGACACAGCCAAATTTTTGAAGGAAAACAGAGGTGTTTTTTGCAAAGTGCCTACCTGTAGATTTTGGCCTGTAGCTCAGCCGCCACCTAGGGAAACCTACCAAATCTGTGCAATTCTGAAAACTGGAGACCTAGGGGAATCCAAGATGGGGTGACTTGTGTGGCTCGGACCAGGTTCTGTTACCCAGAATCCTTTGCAAACCTCAAAATTTGGCTAAAAAAACACATGTTCCTCACATTTCTGTGGCAGAAAGTTCTGGAATCTGAGGGGAGCCACAAATTTCCTTCCACCCAGCGTTCCCCCACGTCTCCCGATAAAAATGATACCTCACTTGTGTGGGTAGGCCTAGCGCCCGCAACAGGATATGCCCCAAAACACAACGTGGACACATCACAGAAAACAGAGCTGTTTTTAGCAAAGTGACTACCTGTAGATTTTGGCCTGTAGCTCAGCCGCCACCTAGGGAAACCTACCAAACCTGTGCATTTCTGAAAACTAGAGACCTAGGGGAATCCAAGATGGGGTGACTTGTGTGGCTCAGACCAGGTTCTGTTACCCAGAATCCTTTGCAAACCTCAAAATTTGGCTAAAAAAACACATGTTCCTCACATTTCTGTGGCAGAAAATTCTGGAATCTGAGAGGAGCCACAAATTTCCTTCCACCCAGCGTTCCCCCACGTCTCCCGATAAAAATGATACCTCACTTGTGTGGGTAGGCCTAGCGCCCACGACAGGAAACGCCCCAAAGCGCAACGTGGACACAGCCAAATTTTTGAAGGAAAACAGAGGTGTTTTTTGCAAAGTGCCTACCTGTAGATTTTGGCCTGTAGCTCAGCCGCCACCTAGGGAAACCTACCAAATCTGTGCAATTCTGAAAACTGGAGACCTAGGGGAATCCAAGATGGGGTGACTTGTGTGGCTCGGACCAGGTTCTGTTACCCAGAATCCTTTGCAAACCTCAAAATTTGGCTAAAAAAACACATGTTCCTCACATTTCTGTGGCAGAAAGTTCTGGAATCTGAGGGGAGCCACAAATTTCCTTCCACCCAGCGTTCCCCCACGTCTCCCGATAAAAATGATACCTCACTTGTGTGGGTAGGCCTAGCGCCCGCAACAGGATATGCCCCAAAACGCAACGTGGACACATCACAGAAAACAGAGCTGTTTTTAGCAAAGTGACTACCTGTAGATTTTGGCCTGTAGCTCAGCCGCCACCTAGGGAAACCTACCAAACCTGTGCATTTCTGAAAACTAGAGACCTAGGGGAATCCAAGATGGGGTGACTTGTGTGGCTCAGACCAGGTTCTGTTACCCAGAATCCTTTGCAAACCTCAAAATTTGGCTAAAAAAACACATGTTCCTCACATTTCTGTGGCAGAAAATTCTGGAATCTGAGAGGAGCCACAAATTTCCTTCCACCCAGCATTCCCCCACGTCTCCCGATAAAAATGATACCTCACTTGTGTGGGTAGGCCTAGCGCCCACGACAGGAAACGCCCCAAAGCGCAACGTGGACACAGCCAAATTTTTGAAGGAAAACAGAGGTGTTTTTTGCAAAGTGCCTACCTGTAGATTTTGGCCTGTAGCTCAGCCGCCACCTAGGGAAACCTACCAAACCTGTGCATTTCTGAAAACTAGAGACCTAGGGGAATCTAAGATGGGGTGACTTGTGTGGCTCGGACCAGGTTCTGTTACCCAGAATCCTTTGCAAACCTCAAAATTTGGCTAAAAAAACACATGTTCCTCACATTTCTGTGGCAGAAAGTTCTGGAATCTGAGGGGAGCCACAAATTTCCTTCCACCCAGCGTTCCCCCATGTCTCCCGATAAAAATGATACCTCACTTGTGTGGGTAGGCCTAGCGCCCGCGACAGGAAACACCCCAAAGCGCAACGTGGACACAGCCAAATTTTTGAAGGAAAACAGATGTGTTTTTTGCAAAGTGCCTACCTGTAGATTTTGGCCTGTAGCTCAGCCGCCACCTAGGGAAACCTACCAAACCTGTGCATTTCTGAAAACTAGAGACCTAGGGGAATCCAAGATGGGGTGACTTGTGTGGCTCGGACCAGGTTCTGTTACCCAGAATCCTTTGCAAACCTCAAAATTTGGCTCAAAAACCACATGTTCCTCATATTTCTGTGGCAGAAAGTTCTGGAATCTGAGAGGAGCCACAAATTTCCTTCCACCCAGCGTTCCCCCACGTCTCCCGATAAAAATGATACCTCACTTGTGTGGGTAGGCCTAGCGCCCGCGACAGGAAACGCCCCAAAGCGCAACGTGGACACAGCCAAATTTTTGAAGGAAAACAGAGGTGTTTTTTGCAAAGTGCCTACCTGTAGATTTTGGCCTGTAGCTCAGCCGCCACCTAGGGATGCCTACCAAACCTGTGCATTTCTGAAAACTAGAGACCTAGGGGAATCCAAGATGGGGTGAATTGTGAGGCTCGGACCAGGTTCTGTTACCCAGAATCCTTTGCAAACCTCAAAATTTGGCTAAAAAAACACATGTTCCTCACATTTCTGTGGCAGAAAGTTCTGGAATCTGAGAGGAGCCACAAATTTCCTTCCACCCAGCGTTCCCCCACGTCTCCTGATAAAAATGATACCTCACTTGTGTGGGTAGGCCTAGCGCCCGCGACAGGAAACGCCCCAAAGCGCAACGTGGACACAGCCAAATTTTTGAAGGAAAACAGAGGTGTTTTTTGCAAAGTGCCTACCTGTAGATTTTGGCCTGTAGCTCAGCCGCCACCTAGGGAAACCTACCAAACCTGTGCAATTCTGAAAACTAGAGACCTAGGGGAATCCAATATGGGGTGACTTGTGTGGCTCGGACCAGGTTCTGTTACCCAGAATCCTTTGCAAACCTCAAAATTTGGCTAAAAAAACACATGTTCCTCACATTTCTGTGGCAGAAAGTTCTGGAATCTGAGGGGAGCCACAAATTTCCTTCCACCCAGCGTTCCCCCATGTCTCCCGATAAAAATGATACCTCACTTGTGTGGGTAGGCCTAGCGCCCGCGACAGGAGACGCCCCAAAGCGCAACGTGGACACAGCCAAATTTTTCAAGTAAAACAGAGGTGTTTTTTGCAAAGTGCCTACCTGTAGATTTTGGCCTGTAGCTCAGCCGCCACCTAGGGAAACCTACCACACCTGTGCAATTCTGAAAACTAGAGACCCAGGCGAATCCAAGATGGGGTGACTTGTGTGGCTCGGACCAGGTTCTGTTAACCAGAATCCTTTGCAAATCTCAAAATTTGGCTAAAAAACCACATGTTCCTCACATTTCTGTGGCAGAAAGTTCTGGAATCTGAGAGGAGCCACAAATTCCCTTCCACCCAGCGTTCCCCCACGTCTCCCGATAAAAATGATACCTCACTTGTGTGGGTAGGCCTAGCGTCCGCGACAGGAAACGCCCCAAAGCGCAACGTGGACACAGCCAAATTTTTGAAGGAAAACAGAGGTGTTTTTTGCAAAGTGCCTACCTGTAGATTTTGGCCTGTAGCTCAGCCGCCACCTAGGGAAACCTACCAAACCTGTGCATTTCTGAAAACTAGAGACCTAGGGGAATCCAAGATGGGGTGACTTGTGTGGCTCGGACCAGGTTCTGTTACCCAGAATCCTTTGCAAACCTCAAAATTTGGCTAAAAAAACACATGTTCCTCACATTTCTGTGGCAGAAAGTTCTGGAATCTGAGAGGAGCCACAAATTTCCTTCCACCCAGCGTTCCCCCACGTCTCCCGATAAAAATGATACCTCACTTGTGTGGGTAGGCCTAGCGCCCGCGACAGGAAACGCCCCAAAGCGCAACGTGGACACAGCCAAATTTTTGAAGGAAAACAGAGGTGTTTTTTGCAAAGTGCCTACCTGTAGATTTTGGCCTGTAGCTCAGCCGCCACCTAGGGAAACGTACCAAACCTGTGCATTTCTGAAAACTAGAGACCTAGGGGAATCCAAGATGGGGTGACTTGTGTGGCTCGGACCAGGTTCTGTTACCCAGAATCCTTTGCAAACCTCAAAATTTGGCTAAAAAAACATATGTTCCTCACATTTCTGTGGCAGAAAGTTCTGGAATCTGAGGGGAGTCACAAATTTCCTTCCACCCAGCGTTCCCCCACGTCTCCCGATAAAAATTATACCTCACTTGTGTGGGTAGGCCTAGCGCCCGCGACAGGAAACGCCCCAAAGCGCAACGTGGACACAGCCAAATTTTTTAAGGAAAACAGAGGTGTTTTTTGCAAAGTGCCTACCTGTAGATTTTGGCCTGTAGCTCAGCCGCCACCTAGGGAAACCTACCAAACCTGTGCAATTCTGAAAACTAGAGACCTAGGGGAATCCAAGATGGGGTGACTTGTGTGGCCCGGACCCGGTTCTGTTACCCAGAATCCTTTGCAAACCTCAGAATTTGGCTAAAAAAACACATGTTCCTCACATTTCTGTGGCAGAAAGTTCTGGAATCTGAGGGGAGCCACAAATTTCCTTCCACCCTGCGTTCCCCCATGTCTCCCGATAAAAATGATACCTCACTTGTGTGGGTAGGCCTAGCGCCCGCGACAGGAAACGCCCCAAGGCGCAACGTGGACACAGCCAAATTTTTGAAGGAAAACAGAGGTGTTTTTTGCAAAGTGCCTACCTGTAGATTTTGGCCTGTAGCTCAGCCGCCACCTAGGGATACCTACCAAACCTGTGCATTTCTGAAAACTAGAGACCTAGGGAATCCAAGATGGGGTGACTTGTGTGGCTCGGACCAGGTTCTGTTACCCAGAATCCTTTGCAAACCTCAAAATTTGGCTAAAAAAACACATGTTCCTCACATTTCTGTGGCAGAAAGTTCTGGAATCTGAGAGGAGCCACAAATTTCCTTCCAGCCAGCGTTCCCCCACGTCTCCCGATAAAAATGATACCTCACTTGTGTGGGTAGGCCTAGCGCCCGCGACAGATAACGCCCCAAAGCGCAACGTGGACACAGCCAAATTTTTGAAGGAAAACAGAGGTGTTTTTTGCAAAGTGCCTACCTGTAGATTTTGGCCTGTAGCTCAGCCGCCACCTAGGGAAACCTACCAAACCTGTGCATTTCTGAAAACTAGAGACCTAGGGGAATCCAAGATGGGGTGACTTGTGTGGCTCGGACCAGGTTCTGTTACCCAGAATCCTTTGCAAACCTCAAAATTTGGCTAAAAAAACACATGTTCCTCACATTTCTGTGGCAGAAAGTTCTGGAATCTGAGAGGAGCCACAAATTTCCTTCCACCCAGCGTTCCCCCACGTCTCCCGATAAAAATGATACCTCACTTGTGTGGGTAGGCCTAGCGCCCGCGACAGGAAACGCCCCAAAGCGCAACGTGGACACAGCCAAATTTTAGAAGGAAAACAGAGGTGTTTTTTGCAAAGTGCCTACCTGTAGATTTTGGCCTGTAGCTCAGCCGCCACCTAGGGAAACCTACCAAACCTGTGCATTTCTGAAAACTAGAGACCTAGGGGAATCCAAGATGGGGTGACTTGTGTGGTTCGGACCAGGTTCTGTTACCCAGAATCCTTTGCAAACCTCAGAATTTGGCTAAAAAATCACATGTTCCTCACATTTCTGTGGCAGAAAGTTCTGGAATCTGAGAGGAGCCACAAATTTCCTTCCACCCAGCGTTCCCCCACGTCTCCCGATAGAAATGATACCTCACTTGTGTGGGTAGGCCTAGCGCCCGCGACAGGAAACGCCCCAAAGCGCAACGTGGACACAGCCAAATTTTTGAAGGAAAACAGAGGTGTTTTTTGCAAAGTGCCTACCTGTAGATTTTGGCCTGTAGCTCAGCCGCCACCTAGGGAAACCTACCAAACCTGTGCATTTCTGAAACCTAGAGACCTAGGGGAATCCAAGATGGGGTAACTTGTGTGGCTCGGACCAGGTTCTGTTACCCAGAATCCTTTGCAAACCTCAAAATTTGGCTAAAAAAACACATGTTCCTCACATTTCTGTGGCAAAAAGTTCTGGAATCTGAGAGGAGCCACAAATTTCCTTCCACCCAGCGTTCCCCCACGTCTCCCGATAAAAATGATACCTCACTTGTGTGGGTAGGCCTAGCGCCCGCGACAGGATATGCCCCAAAACACAACGTGGACACATCACAGAAAACAGAGCTGTTTTTAGCAAAGTGACTACCTGTAGATTTTGGCCTGTAGCTCAGCCGCCACCTAGGGAAACCTACCAAACCTGTGCATTTCTGAAAACTAGAGACCTAGGGGAATCCAAGATGGGGTGACTTGTGTGGCTCGGACCAGGTTCTGTTACCCAGAATCCTTTGCAAACCTCAAAATTTGGCAAAAAAAACACATGTTCCTCACATTTCTGTGGCAGAAAGTTCTGGAATCTGAAAGGAGCCACAAATTTCCTTCCACCCAGCGTTCCCCCACGTCTCCCAATAAAAATGATACCTCACTTGTGTGGGTAGGCCTAGCGCCCGCGACAGGAAACGCCCCAAAGCGCAACGTGGACACAGCCAAATTTTTGAAGGAAAACAGAGGTGTTTTTTGCAAAGTGCCTACCTGTAGATTTTGGCCTGTAGCTCAGCCGCCACCTAGGGAAACCTACCAAACCTGTGCATTTCTGAAAACTAGAGACCTAGGGGAATCCAAGATGGGGTGACTTGTGTGGCTCGGACCAGGTTCTGTTACCCAGAATCCTTTGCAAACCTCAAAATTTGGCTAAAAAAACACATGTTCCTCACATTTCTGTGGCAGAAAGTTCTGGAATCTGAGGGGAGTCACAAATTTCCTTCCACCCAGCGTTCCCCCACGTCTCCCGATAAAAATGATACCTCACTTGTGTGGGTAGGCCTAGCGCCCGCGACAGGAAACGCCCCAAAACACAACGTGGACACAGCCAAATTTTTGAAGGAAAACAGAGGTGTTTTTTGCAAAGTGCCTACCTGTAGATTTTGGCCTGTAGCTCAGCCGCCACCTAGGGAAACCTACCAAACCTGTGCAATTCTGAAAACTGGAGACCTAGGGGAATCCAAGATGGGGTGACTTGTGTGGCTCGGACCAGGTTCTGTTACCCAGAATCCTTTGCAAACCTCAAAATTTGGCGAAAAAAACACATGTTCCTCACATTTCTGTGGCAGAAAGTTCTGGAATCTGAGGGGAGCCACAAATTTCCTTCCACCCAGCGTTCCCCCACGTCTCCCGATAAAAATGATACCTCACTTGTGTGGGTAGGCCTAGAGCCCGCAACAGGATATGCCCCAAAACACAACGTGGACACATCACAGAAAACAGAGCTGTTTTTAGCAAAGTGACTACCTGTAGATTTTGGCCTGTAGCTCAGCCGCCACCTAGGGAAACCTACCAAACCTGTGCATTTCTGAAAACTAGAGACCTAGGGGAATCCAAGATGGGGTGACTTGTGTGGCTCAGACCAGGTTCTGTTACCCAGAATCCTTTGCAAACCTCAAAATTTGGCTAAAAAAACACATGTTCCTCACATTTCTGTGGCAGAAAATTCTGGAATCTGAGAGGAGCCACAAATTTCCTTCCACCCAGCGTTCCCCCACGTCTCCCGATAAAAATGATACCTCACTTGTGTGGGTAGGCCTAGCGCCCACGACAGGAAACGCCCCAAAGCGCAACGTGGACACAGCCAAATTTTTGAAGGAAAACAGAGGTGTTTTTTGCAAAGTGCCTACCTGTAGATTTTGGCCTGTAGCTCAGCCGCCACCTAGGGAAACCTACCAAACCTGTGCATTTCTGAAAACTAGAGACCTAGGGGAATCTAAGATGGGGTGACTTGTGTGGCTCGGACCAGGTTCTGTTACCCAGAATCCTTTGCAAACCTCAAAATTTGGCTAAAAAAACACATGTTCCTCACATTTCTGTGGCAGAAAGTTCTGGAATCTGAGGGGAGCCACAAATTTCCTTCCACCCAGCGTTCCCCCATGTCTCCCGATAAAAATGATACCTCACTTGTGTGGGTAGGCCTAGCGCCCGCGACAGGAAACACCCCAAAGCGCAACGTGGACACAGCCAAATTTTTGAAGGAAAACAGAGCTGTTTTTTGCAAAGTGCCTACCTGTAGATTTTGGCCTGTAGCTCAGCCGCCACCTAGGGAAACCTACCAAACCTGTGCATTTCTGAAAACTAGAGACCTAGGGGAATCCAAGATGGGGTGACTTGTGTGGCTCGGACCAGGTTCTGTTACCCAGAATCCTTTGCAAACCTCAAAATTTGGCTCAAAAACCACATGTTCCTCATATTTCTGTGGCAGAAAGTTCTGGAATCTGAGAGGAGCACAAATTTCCTTCCACCCAGCGTTCCCCCACGTCTCCCGATAAAAATGATACCTCACTTGTGTGGGTAGGCCTAGCGCCCACGACAGGAAACGCCCCAAAGCGCAACGTGGACACAGCCAAATTTTTGAAGGAAAACAGAGGTGTTTTTTGCAAAGTGCCTACCTGTAGATTTTGTCCTGTAGCTCAGCCGCCACCTAGGGATACCTACCAAACCTGTGCATTTCTGAAAACTAGAGACCTAGGGGAATCCAAGATGGGGTGACTTGTGAGGCTCGGACCAGGTTCTGTTACCCAGAATCCTTTGCAAACCTCAAAATTTGGCTAAAAAAACACATGTTCCTCACATTTCTGTGGCAGAAAGTTCTGGAATCTGAGAGGAGCCACAAATTTCCTTCCACCCAGCGTTCCCCCACGTCTCCCGATAAAAATGATACCTCACTTGTGTGGGTAGGCCTAGCGCCCGCGACAGGAAACGCCCCAAAGCGCAACGTGGACACAGCCCAATTTTTGAAGGAAAACAGAGGTGTTTTTTGCAAAGTGCCTACCTGTAGATTTTGGCCTGTAGCTCAGCCGCCACCTAGGGAAACCTACCAAACCTGTGCAATTCTGAAAACTAGAGACCTAGGGGAATCCAATATGGGGTGACTTGTGTGGCTCGGACCAGGTTCTGTTACCCAGAATCCTTTGCAAACCTCAAAATTTGGCTAAAAAAACACATGTTCCTCACATTTCTGTGGCAGAAAGTTCTGGAATCTGAGGGGAGCCACAAATTTCCTTCCACCCAGCGTTCCCCCATGTCTCCCGATAAAAATGATACCTCACTTGTGTGGGTAGGCCTAGCGCCCGCGACAGGAAACGCCCCAAAGCGCAACGTGGACACAGCCAAATTTTTCAAGGAAAACAGAGGTGTTTTTTGCAAAGTGCCTACCTGTAGATTTTGGCCTGTAGCTCAGCCGCCACCTAGGGAAACCTACCAAACCTGTGCAATTCTGAAAACTAGAGACCTAGGGGAATCCAAGATGGGGTGACTTGTGTGGCTCGGACCAGGTTCTGTTACCCAGAATCCTTTGCAAATCTCAAAATTTGGCTAAAAAACCACTTGTTCCTCACATTTCTGTGGCAGAAAGTTCTGGAATCTGAGAGGAGCCACAAATTCCCTTCCACCCAGCGTTCCCCCACGTCTCCCGATAAAAATGATACCTCACTTGTGTGGGTAGGCCTAGCGTCCGCGACAGGAAACGCCCCAAAGCGCAACGTGGACACAGCCAAATTTTTGAAGGAAAACAGAGGTGTTTTTTGCAAAGTGCCTACCTGTAGATTTTGGCCTGTAGCTCAGCCGCCACCTAGGGAAACCTACCAAACCTGTGCATTTCTGAAAACTAGAGACCTAGGGGAATCCAAGATGGGGTGACTTGTGTGGCTCGGACCAGGTTCTGTTACCCAGAATCCTTTGCAAACCTCAAAATTTGGCTAAAAAAACACATGTTCCTCACATTTCTGTGGCAGAAAGTTCTGGAATCTAAGAGGAGCCACAAATTTCCTTCCACCCAGCATTCCCCCACGTCTCCCGATAAAAATGATACCTCACTTGTGTGGGTAGGCCTAGCGCCCGCGACAGGAAACGCCCCAAAGCGCAACGTGGACACAGCCAAATTTTTGAAGGAAAACAGATGTGTTTTTAGCAAAGTGCCTACCTGTAGATTTTGGCCTGTAGCTCAGCCGCCACCTAGGGAAACGTACCAAACCTGTGCATTTCTGAAAACTAGAGACCTAGGGGAATCCAAGATGGGGTGACTTGTGTGGCTCGGACCAGGTTCTGTTACCCAGAATCCTTTGCAAACCTCAAAATTTGGCTAAAAAAACACATGTTCCTCACATTTCTGTAGCAGAAAGTTCTGGAATCTGAGAGGAGCCACAAAATTCCTTCCACCCAGCGTTCCCCCACGTCTCCCGATAAAAATGATACCTCACTTGTGTGGGTAGGCCTAGCGCCCGCGACAGGAAACGCCCCAAAGCGCAACGTGGACACAGCCAAATTTTTGAAGGAAAACAGAGGTGTTTTTTGCAAAGTGCCTACCTGTAGATTTTGGCCTGTAGCTCAGCCGCCACCTAGGGAAACCTACCAAACCTGTGCAATTCTGAAAACTAGAGACCTAGGGGAATCCAAGATGGGGTGACTTGTGTGGCTCGGACCCGGTTCTGTTACCCAGAATCCTTTGCAAACCTCAGAATTTGGCTAAAAAAACACATGTTCCTCACATTTCTGTGGCAGAAAGTTCTGGAATCTGAGAGGAGCCACAAATTTCCTTCCACCCAGCGTTCCCCCACGTCTCCCGATAAAAATGATACCTCACTTGTGTGGGTAGGCCTAGCGCCCGCGACAGGATATGCCCCAAAACACAACGTGGAAACATCACAGAAAACAGAGCTGTTTTTAGCAAAGTGACTACCTGTAGATTTTGGCCTGTGGCTCAGCCGCCACCTAGGGAAACCTACCAAACCTGTGCATTTCTGAAAACTAGAGACCTAGGGGAATCCAAGATGGGGTGACTTGTGTGGCTCGGACCAGGTTCTGTTACCCAGAATCCTTTGCAAACCTCAAAATTTGGCAAAAAAAACACATGTTCCTCACATTTCTGTGGCAGAAAGTTCTGGAATCTGAGAGGAGCCACAAATTTCCTTCCACCCAGCGTTCCCCCACGTCTCCCGATAAAAATGATACCTCACTTGTGTGGGTAGGCCTAGCGCCCGCGACAGGAAACGCCCCAAAGCGCAACGTGGACACAGCCAAATTTTTGAAGGAAAACCGAGGTGTTTTTTGCAAAGTGCCTACCTGTAGATTTTGGCCTGTAGCTCAGCCGCCACCTAGGGAAACCTACCAAACCTGTGCATTTCTGAAAACTAGAGACCTAGGGGAATCCAAGATGGGGTGACTTGTGTGGCTCGGACCAGGTTCTGTTACCCAGAATCCTTTGCAAACCTCAAAATTTGGCTAAAAAAACACATGTTCCTCACATTTCTGTGGCAGAAAGTTCTGGAATCTGAGGGGAGTCACAAATTTCCTTCCACCCAGCGTTCCCCCACGTCTCCCGATAAAAATGATACCTCACTTGTGTGGGTAGGCCTAGCGCCCGAGACAGGAAACGCCCCAAAGCGCAACGTGGACACAGCCAAATTTTTGAAGGAAAACAGAGGTGTTTTTTGCAAAGTGCCTACCTGTAGATTTTGGCCTGTAGCTCAGCCGCCACCTAGGGAAACCTACCAAACCTGTGCAATTCTGAAAATTGGAGACCTAGGGGAATCCAAGATGGGGTGACTTGTGTGGCTCGGACCAGGTTCTGTTACCCAGAATCCTTTGCAAACCTCAAAATTTGGCTAAAAAAACACATGTTCCTCACATTTCTGTGGCAGAAAGTTCTGGAATCTGAGGGGAGCCACAAATTTCCTTCCACCCAGCGTTCCCCCACATCTCCCGATAAAAATGATACCTCACTTGTGTGGGTAGGCCTAGCGCCCGCAACAGGATATGCCCCAAAACACAACGTGGACACATCACAGAAAACAGAGCTGTTTTTAGCAAAGTGACTACCTGTAGATTTTGGCCTGTAGCTCAGCCGCCACCTAGGGAAACCTACCAAACCTGTGCATTTCTGAAAACTAGAGACCTAGGGGAATCCAAGATGGGGTGACTTGTGTGGCTCGGACCAGGTTCTGTTACCCAGAATCCTTTGCAAACCTCAAAATTTGGCTAAAAAAACACATGTTCCTCACATTTCTGTGGCAGAAAATTCTGGAATCTGAGAGGAGCCACAAATTTCCTTAAACCCAGCGTTCCCCCACGTCTCCCGATAAAAATGATACCTCACTTGTGTGGGTAGGCCTAGCGCCCGCGACAGGAAACACCCCAAAGCGCAACGTGGACACAGCCAAATTTTTGAAGGAAAACAGAGGTGTTTTTTGCAAAGTGCCTACCTGTAGATTTTGGCCTGTAGCTCAGCCGCCACCTAGGGATACCTACAAAACCTGTGCATTTCTGAAAACTAGAGACCTAGGGGAATCCAAGATGGGGTGACTTGTGTGGCTCGGACCAGGTTCTGTTACCCAGAATCCTTTGCAAACCTCAAAATTTGGCTAAAAAAACACATGTTCCTCACATTTCTGTAGCAGAAAGTTCTGGAATCTGAGAGGAGCCACAAAATTCCTTCCACCCAGCGTTCCCCCACGTCTCCCGATAAAAATCATACCTCACTTGTGTGGGTAGGCCTAGCGCCCGCGACAGGAAACGCCCCAGAGCGCAACGTGGACACAGCCAAATTTTTGAAGGAAAACAGAGGTGTTTTTTGCAAAGTGCCTACCTGTAGATTTTGGCCTGTAGCTCAGCCGCCACCTAGGGAAACCTACCAAACCTGTGCAATTCTGAAAACTAGAGACCTAGGGGAATCCAAGATGGGGTGACTTGTGTGGCTCGGACCCGGTTCTGTTACCCAGAATCCTTTGCAAACCTCAGAATTTGGCTAAAAAAACACATGTTCCTCACATTTCTGTGGCAGAAAGTTCTGGAATCTGAGAGGAGCCACAAATTTCCTTCCACCCAGCGTTCCCCCACGTCTCCCGATAAAAATGATACCTCACTTGTGTGGGTAGGCCTAGCGCCCGCGACAGGAAACGCCCCAAAGCGCAACGTGGACACAGCCAAATTTTTGAAGGAAAACAGAGGTGTTTTTTGCAAAGTGCCTACCTGTAGATTTTGGCCTGTAGCTCAGCCACCACCTAGGGGAACCTACCAAACCTGTGCATTTCTGAAAACTATAGACCTAGGGGAATCCAAGATGGGGTGACTTGTGTGGCTCGGACCAGGTTCTGTTACCCAGAATCCTTTGCAAACCTCAAAATTTGGCTAAAAAACCACATGTTCCTCATATTTCTGTGGCAGAAAGTTCTGGAATCTGAGAGGAGCCACAAATTTCCTTCCACCCAGCGTTCCCCCACGTCTCCCGATAAAAATGATACCTCACTTGTGTGGGTAGGCCTAGCGCCCGCGACAGGAAACGCCCCAAACCGCAACGTGGACACAGCCAAATTTTTGAAGGAAAACAGAGGTGTTTTGTGCAAAGTGCCTACCTGTAGATTTTGTCCTGTAGCTCAGCCGCCACCTAGGGATACCTACCAAACCTGTGCATTTCTGAAAACTAGAGACCTAGGGGAATCCAAGATGGGGTGACTTGTGTGGCTCGGACCAGGTTCTGTTACCCAGAATCCTTTGCAAACCTCAAAATTTGGCTAAAAAAACACATGTTCCTCACATTTCTGTGGCAGAAAGTTCTGGAATCTGAGGGGAGCCACAAATTTCCTTCCACCCAGCGTTCCCCCATGTCTCCCGATAAAAATGATACCTCACTTGTGTGGGTAGGCCTAGCGCCCGCGATAGGAAACGCCCCAAAGTGCAACGTGGACACAGCCAAATTTTTGAAGGAAAACAGAGGTGTTTTTTGCAAAGTGCCTACCTGTAGATTTTGGCCTGTAGCTCAGCCGCCACCTAGGGAAACCTACCAAACCTGTGCATTTCTGAAAACTAGAGACCTAGGGGAATCCAAGATGGGGTGACTTGTGTGGCTCGGACCAGGTTCTGTTACCCAGAATCCTTTGCAAACCTCAAAATTTGGCTAAAAAAACACATGTTCCTCACATTTCTGTGGCAGAAAGTTCTGGAATCTGAGAGGAGCCACAAATTTCCTTCCACCCAGCGTTCCCCCACGTATCCCGAGAAAAATGATACCTCACTTGTGTGGGTAGGCCTAGCGCCCGCGACAGGAAACGCCCAAAAGCGCAGCGTGGACACAGCCAAATTTTTTAAGGAAAACAGAGGTGTTTTTTGCAAAGTGCCTACCTGTAGATTTTGGCCTGTAGCTCAGCCGCCACCTAGGGATAACTACCAAACCTGTGCATTTCTGAAAACTAGAGACCTAGGGGAATCCAACATGGGGTGACTTGTGTGGCTCGGACCAGGTTCTGTTACCCAGAATCCTTTGCAAACCTCAAAATTTGGCTAAAAAAACACATGTTCCTCACATTTCTGTGGCAGAAAGTTCTGGAATCTGAGAGGAGCCACAAATTTCCTTCCACCCAGCGTTCCCCCACGTCTCCCGATAAAAATGATACCTCACTTGTGTGGGTAGGCCTAGCGCCCGCGACAGGAAACGCCCCAAAGCGCAACGTGGACACAGTCAAATTTTTGAAGGAAAACAGAGGTGTTTTTTGCAAAGTGCCTACCTGTAGATTTTGGCCTGTAGCTCAGCCGCCACCTAGGGAAACCTACCAAACCTGTGCATTTCTGAAAACTAGAGACCTAGGGGAATCCAAGATGGGGTGACTTGTGTGGCTCGGACCAGGTTCTGTTACCCAGAATCCTTTGCAAACCTCAAAATTTGGCGAAAAAAACACATGTTCCTCACATTTCTGTGGCAGAAAGTTCTGGAATCTGAGAGGAGCCACAAATTTCCTTCCACCCAGCGTTCCCCCACGTCTCCCGAGAAAAATGATACCTCACTTGTGTGGGTAGGCCTAGCGCCCGCGACAGGAAACGCCCCAAAGCGCAGCGTGGACACAGCCAAATTTTTGAAGGAAAACAGAGGTGTTTTTTGCAAAGTGCCTACCTGTAGATTTTGGCCTGTAGCTCAGCCGCCACCTAGGGATACCTACCAAACCTGTGCATTTCTGAAAACTAGAGACCTAGGGGAATCCAACATGGGGTGACTTGTGTGGCTCGGACCAGGTTCTGTTACCCAGAATCCTTTGCAAACCTCAAAATTTGGCTAAAAAAACACATGTTCCTCACATATCTGTAGCAGAAAGTTCTGGAATCTGAGAGGAGCCACAAAATTCCTTCCACCCAGCGTTCCCCCACGTCTCCCGATAAAAATGATACCTCACTTGTGTGGGTAGGCCTAGCGCCCGCGACAGGAAACGCCCCAAAGAGCAACGTGGACACAGCCAAATTTTTGAAGGAAAACAGAGGTGTTTTTTGCAAAGTGCCTACCTGTAGATTTTGGCCTGTAGCTCAGCCGCCACCTAGGGAAACCTACCAAACCTGTGCATGTTTGAAAACTAGAGACCTAGGGGAATCCAAGATGGGGTGACTTGTGTGGCTCGAACCAGGTTCTGTTACCCAGAATCCTTTGCAAACCTCAAAATTTGGCTAAAAAAACACATGTTCCTCACATTTCTGTGGCAGAAAGTTCTGGAATCTGAGAGGAGCCACAAATTTCCTTCCACCCAGCGTTCCCCCACGTCTCCCGATAAAAATGATACCTCACTTGTGTGGGTAGGCCTAGCGCCCGCGACAGGAAACGCCCCAAAGCGCAACGTGGACACAGCCAAATTTTAGAAGGAAAACTGAGGTGTTTTTTGCAAAGTGCCTACCTGTAGATTTTGGCCTGTAGCTCAGCCGCCACCTAGGGAAACCTACCAAACCTGTGCATTTCTGAAAACTAGAGACCTAGGGGAATCCAAGATGGGGTGACTTGTGTGGCTCGGACCAGGTTCTGTTACCCAGAATCCTTTGCAAACCTCAGAATTTGGCTAAAAAAACACATGTTCCTCACATTTCTGTGGCAGAAAGTTCTGGAATCTGAGAGGAGCCACAAATTTCCTTCCACCCAGCGTTCCCCCACGTCTCCCGATAGAAATGATACCTCACTTGTGTGGGTAGGCCTAGCGCCCGCGACAGAAAACGCCCCAAAGCGCAACGTGGACACAGCCAAATTTTTGAAGGAAAACAGAGGTGTTTTTTGCAAAGTGCCTACCTGTAGATTTTGGCCTGTAGCTCAGCCGCCACCTAGGGAAACCTACCAAACCTGTGCATTTCTGAAAACTAGAGACCTAGGGGAATCCAAGATGGGGTGACTTGTGTGGCTCGGACCAGGTTCTGTTACCCAGAATCCTTTGCAAACCTCAAAATTTGGCTAAAAAAACACATGTTCCTCACATTTCTGTGGCAGAAAGTTCTGGAATCTGAGAGGAGCCACAAATTTCCTTCCACCCAGCGTTCCCCCACGTCTCCCGATAAAAATGATACCTCACTTGTGTGGGTAGGCCTAGCTCCCGCGACAGGAAACGCCCCAAAGCGCAACGTGGACACAGCCAAATTTTAGTAGGAAAACAGAGGTGTTTTTTGCAAAGTGCCTACCTGTAGATTTTGGCCTGTAGCTCAGCCGCCACCTAGGGAAACCTACCAAACCTGTGCATTTCTGAAAACTAGAGACCTAGGGGAATCCAAGATGGGGTGACTTGTGCGGCTCGGACCAGGTTCTGTTACCCAGAATCCTTTGCAAACCTCAAAATTTGGCTTAAAAAAAACATGTTCCTCACATTTCTGTGGCAGAAAGTTCTGGAATCTGAGAGGAGCCACAAATTTCCTTCCACCCAGCGTTCCCCCACGTCTCCCGATAAAAATGATACCTCACTTGTGTGGGTAGGCCTAGCGCCCGCGACAGGAAACGCCCCAAAGCGCAACGTGGACACAGCCAAATTTTTGAAGGAAAACAGAGGTGTTTTTTGCAAAGTGCCTACCTGTAGATTTTGGCCTGTAGCTCAGCCGCCACCTAGGGATCCTACCAAACCTGTGCAATTCTGAAAACTGGAGACCTAGGGGAATCCAAGATGGGGTGACTTGTGTGGCTCGGACCAGGTTCTGTTACCCAGAATCGTTTGCAAACCTCAAAATTTGGCTAAAAAAACACATGTTCCTCACATTTCTGTGGCAGAAAGTTCTGGAATCTGAGGGGAGCCACAAATTTCCTTCCACCCAGCGTTCCCCCACGTCTCCCGATAAAAATGATACCTCACTTGTGTGGGTAGGCCTAGCGCCCGCAACAGGATATGCCCCAAAACACAACGTGGACACATCACAGAAAACAGAGCTCTTTTTAGCAAAGTGACTACCTGTAGATTTTGGCCTGTAGCTCAGCCGCCACCTAGGGAAACCTACCAAACCTGTGCATTTCTGAAAACTAGAGACCTAGGGGAATCCAAGATGGGGTGACTTGTGTGGCTCGGACCAGGTTCTGTTACCCTGAATCCTTTGCAAACCTCAAAATTTGGCTGAAAAAACACATGTTCCTCACATTTCTGTGGCAGAAAATTCTGGAATCTGAGAGGAGCCACAAATTTCCTTCCACCCAGCGTTCCCCCACGTCTCCCGATAAAAATGATACCTCACTTGTGTGGGTAGGCCTAGCGCCCGCGACAGGAAACACCCCAAAGAGCAACGTGGACACAGCCAAATTTTTGAAGGAAAACAGAGGTGTTTTTTGCAAAGTGCCTACCTGTAGATTTTGGCCTGTAGCTCAGCCGCCACCTAGGGATACCTACCAAACCTGTGCATTTCTGAAAACTAGAGACCTATGGGAATCCAAGATGGGGTGACTTGTGTGGCTCGGACCAGGTTCTGTTACCCAGAATCCTTTGCAAACCTCAAAATTTGGCTAAAAAAACACATGTTCCTCACATTTCTGTAGCAGAAAGTTCTGGAATCTGAGAGGAGCCACAAAATTCCTTCCACCCAGCGTTCCCCCACGTCTCCCGATAAAAATGATACCTCACTTGTGTGGGTAGGCCTAGCGCCCGCGACAGGAAACGCCCCAGAGCGCAACGTGGACACAGCCAAATTTTTGAAGGAAAACAGAGGTGTTTTTTGCAAAGTGCCTACCTGTAGATTTTGGCCTGTAGCTCAGCCGCCACCTAGGGAAACCTACCAAACCTGTTCAATTCTGAAAACTAGAGACCTAGGGGAATCCAAGATGGGGTGACTTGTGTGGCTCGGACCAGGTTCTGTTACCCAGAATCCTTTGCAAACCTCAAAATTTGGCTAAAAATACACATGTTCCTCACATTTCTGTGGCAGAAAATTCTGGGATCTGAGAGGAGCCACAAATGTCCTTCCACCCAGCGTTCCCCCACGTCTCCCGATAAAAATGATACCTCACTTGTGTGGGTAGGCCTAGCGCCCGCGACAGGAAACGCCCCAAAGCGCAACGTGGACACAGCCAAATTTTTGAAGGAAAACAGAGGTGTTTTTTGCAAAGTGCCTACCTGTAGATTTTGGCCTGTAGCTCAGCCGCCACCTAGGGATACCTACCAAACCTGTGCATTTCTGAAAACTAGAGACCTATGGGAATCCAAGATGGGGTGACTTGTGTGGCTCGGACCAGGTTCTGTTACCCAGAATCCTTTGCAAACCTCAAAATTTGGCTAAAAAAACACATGTGCCTCACATTTCTGTAGCAGAAAGTTCTGGAATCTGAGAGGAGCCACAAATTTCCTTCCACCCAGCGTTCCCCCACGTCTCCCGATAAAAATGATACCTCACTTGTGTGGGTAGGCCTAGCGCCCGCGACAGGAAACGCCCCAAAGCGCAACGTGGACACAGCCAAATTTTTGAAGGAAAACAGAGGAGTTTTTTGCAAAGTGCCTACCTGTAGATTTTGGCCTGTAGCTCAGCCGCCACCTAGGGAAACCTACCAAACCTGTGCATGTTTGAAAACTAGAGACCTAGGGGAATCCAAGATGGGGTGACTTGTGTGGCTCGGACCAGGTTCTGTTACCCAGAATCCTTTGCAAACCTCAAAATTTGGCTAAAAAAACACATGTTCCTCACATTTCTGTGGCAGAAAGTTCTGGAATCTGAGAGGAGCCACAAATTTCCTTCCACCAGCGTTCCCCCACGTCTCCCGATAAAAATGATACCTCACTCGTGTGGGTAGGCCTAGCGCCCACGACAGGAAACGCCCCAAGGCGCAACGTGGACACAGCCAAATTTTTGAAGGAAAACAGAGGTGTTTTTTGCAAAGTGCCTACCTGTAGATTTTGGCCTGTAGCTCAGCCGCCACCTAGGGAAACCTACCAAACCTGTGCATTTCTGAAAACTAGAGACCTAGGGGAATCCAAGATGGGGTGACTTGTGTGGCTCGGACCAGGTTCTGTTACCCAGAATCCTTTGCAAACCTCAAAATTTGGCTAAAAAACCACATGTTCCTCATATTTCTGTGGCAGAAAGTTCTGGAATCTGAGAGGAGCCACAAATTTCCTTCCACCCAGCGTTCCCCCACGTCTCCCGATAAAAATGATACCTCACTTGTGTGGGTAGGCCTAGCGCCCGCGACAGGAAACGCCCCAAAGCGCAACGTGGACACAGCCAAATTTTTGAAGGAAAACAGAGGTGTTTTGTGCAAAGTGCCTACCTGTAGATTTTGGCCTGTAGCTCAGCCGCCACCTAGGGATACCTACCAAACCTGTGCATTCCTGAAAACTAGAGACCTAGGGGAATCCAAGATGGGGTGACTTGTGAGGCTCGGACCAGGTTCTGTTACCCAGAATCCTTTGCAAACCTCAAAATTTGGCTAAAAAAACACATGTTCCTCACATTTCTGTGGCAGAAAGTTCTGGAATCTGAGAGGAGCCACAAATTTCCTTCCACCCAGCGTTCCCCCACGTCTCCCGATAAAAATGATACCTCACTTGTGTGGGTAGGCCTAGCGCCCGCGACAGGAAACGCCCCAAAGCGCAACGTGGACACAGCCAAATTTTTGAAGGAAAACAGAGGTGTTTTTTGCAAAGTGCCTACCTGTAGATTTTGGCCTGTAGCTCAGCCGCCACCTAGGGATCCTACCAAACCTGTGCAATTCTGAAAACTGGAGACCTAGGGGAATCCAAGATGGGGTGACTTGTGTGGCTCGGACCAGGTTCTGTTACCCAGAATCGTTTGCAAACCTCAAAATTTGGCTAAAAAAACACATGTTCCTCACATTTCTGTGGCAGAAAGTTCTGGAATCTGAGGGGAGCCACAAATTTCCTTCCACCCAGCGTTCCCCCACGTCTCCCGATAAAAATGATACCTCACTTGTGTGGGTAGGCCTAGCGCCCGCAACAGGATATGCCCCAAAACACAACGTGGACACATCACAGAAAACAGAGCTCTTTTTAGCAAAGTGACTACCTGTAGATTTTGGCCTGTAGCTCAGCCGCCACCTAGGGAAACCTACCAAACCTGTGCATTTCTGAAAACTAGAGACCTAGGGGAATCCAAGATGGGGTGACTTGTGTGGCTCGGACCAGGTTCTGTTACCCTGAATCCTTTGCAAACCTCAAAATTTGGCTAAAAAAACACATGTTCCTCACATTTCTGTGGCAGAAAATTCTGGAATCTGAGAGGAGCCACAAATTTCCTTCCACCCAGCGTTCCCCCACGTCTCCCGATAAAAATGATACCTCACTTGTGTGGGTAGGCCTAGCGCCCGCGACAGGAAACACCCCAAAGAGCAACGTGGACACAGCCAAATTTTTGAAGGAAAACAGAGGTGTTTTTTGCAAAGTGCCTACCTGTAGATTTTGGCCTGTAGCTCAGCCGCCACCTAGGGATACCTACCAAACCTGTGCATTTCTGAAAACTAGAGACCTATGGGAATCCAAGATGGGGTGACTTGTGTGGCTCGGACCAGGTTCTGTTACCCAGAATCCTTTGCAAACCTCAAAATTTGGCGAAAAAAACACATGTTCCTCACATTTCTGTGGCAGAAAGTTCTGGAATCTGAGAGGAGCCACAAATTTCCTTCCACCCAGCGTTCCCCCACGTCTCCCGAGAAAAATTATACCTCACTTGTGTGGGTAGGCCTAGCGCCCGCGACAGGAAACGCCCCAAAGCGCAGCGTGGACACAGCCAAATTTTTGAAGGAAAACAGAGGTGTTTTTTGCAAAGTGCCTACCTGTAGATTTTGGCCTGTAGCTCAGCCGCCACCTAGGGATACCTACCAAACCTGTGCATTTCTGAAAACTAGAGACCTAGGGGAAGCCAACATGGGGTGACTTGTGTGGCTCGGACCAGGTTCTGTTACCCAGAATCCTTTGCAAACCTCAAAATTTGGCTAAAAAAACACATGTTCCTCACATATCTGTAGCAGAAAGTTCTGGAATCTGAGAGGAGCCACAAAATTCCTTCCACCCAGCGTTCCCCCACGTCTCCCGATAAAAATGATACCTCACTTGTGTGGGTAGGCCTAGCGCCCGCGACAGGAAACGCCCCAAAGCGCAACGTGGACACAGCCAAATTTTTGAAGGAAAACAGAGGTGTTTTTTGCAAAGTGCCTACCTGTAGATTTTGGCCTGTAGCTCAGCCGCCACCTAGGGAAACCTACCAAACCTGTGCATGTTTGAAAACTAGAGACCTAGGGGAATCCAAGATGGGGTGACTTGCGTGGCTCGAACCAGGTTCTGTTACCCAGAATCCTTTGCAAACCTCAAAATTTGGCTAAAAAAACACATGTTCCTCACATTTCTGTGGCAGAAAGTTCTGGAATCTGAGAGGAGCCACAAATTTCCTTCCACCCAGCGTTCCCCCACGTCTCCCGATAAAAATGATACCTCACTTGTGTGGGTAGGCCTAGCGCCCGCGACAGGAAACGCCCCAAAGCGCAACGTGGACACAGCCAAATTTTAGAAGGAAAACTGAGGTGTTTTTTGCAAAGTGCCTACCTGTAGATTTTGGCCTGTAGCTCAGCCGCCACCTAGGGAAACCTACCAAACCTGTGCATTTCTGAAAACTAGAGACCTAGGGGAATCCAAGATGGGGTGACTTGTGTGGCTCGGACCAGGTTCTGTTACCCAGAATCCTTTGCAAACCTCAGAATTTGGCTAAAAAAACACATGTTCCTCACATTTCTGTGGCAGAAAGTTCTGGAATCTGAGAGGAGCCACAAATTTCCTTCCACCCAGCGTTCCCCCACGTCTCCCGATAGAAATGATACCTCACTTGTGTGGGTAGGCCTAGCGCCCGCGACAGAAAACGCCCCAAAGCGCAACGTGGACACAGCCAAATTTTTGAAGGAAAACAGAGGTGTTTTTTGCAAAGTGCCTACCTGTAGATTTTTGCCTGTAGCTCAGCCGCCACCTAGGGAAACCTACCAAACCTGTGCATTTCTGAAAACTAGAGACCTAGGGGAATCCAAGATGGGGTGACTTGTGTGGCTCGGACCAGGTTCTGTTACCCAGAATCCTTTGCAAACCTCAAAATTTGGCTAAAAAAACACATGTTCCTCACATTTCTGTGGCAGAAAGTTCTGGAATCTGAGAGGAGCCACAAATTTCCTTCCACCCAGCGTTCCCCCACGTCTCCCGATAAAAATGATACCTCACTTGTGTGGGTAGGCCTAGCTCCCGCGACAGGAAACGCCCCAAAGCGCAACGTGGACACAGCCAAATTTTAGAAGGAAAACAGAGGTGTTTTTTGCAAAGTGCCTACCTGTAGATTTTGGCCTGTAGCTCAGCCGCCACCTAGGGAAACCTACCAAACCTGTGCATTTCTGAAAACTAGAGACCTAGGGGAATCCAAGATGGGGTGACTTGTGCGGCTCGGACCAGGTTCTGTTACCCAGAATCCTTTGCAAACCTCAAAATTTGGCTAAAAAAAAACATGTTCCTCACATTTCTGTGGCAGAAAGTTCTGGAATCTGAGAGGAGCCACAAATTTCCTTCCACCCAGCGTTCCCCCATGTCTCCCGATAAAAATGATACCTCACTTGTGTGGGTAGGCCTAGCGCCCGCGACAGGAAACGCCCCAAAGCGCAACGTGGACACAGCCAAATTTTTGAAGGAAAACAGAGGTGTTTTTTTGCAAAGTGCCTACCTGTAGATTTTGGCCTGTAGCTCAGCCGCCACCTAGGGATCCTACCAAACCTGTGCAATTCTGAAAACTGGAGACCTAGGGGAATCCAAGATGGGGTGACTTGTGTGGCTCGGACCAGGTTCTGTTACCCAGAATCGTTTGCAAACCTCAAAATTTGGCTAAAAAAACACATGTTCCTCACATTTCTGTGGCAGAAAGTTCTGGAATCTGAGGGGAGCCACAAATTTCCTTCCACCCAGCGTTCCCCCACGTCTCCCGATAAAAATGATACCTCACTTGTGTGGGTAGGCCTAGCGCCCGCAACAGGATATGCCCCAAAACACAACGTGGACACATCACAGAAAACAGAGCTCTTTTTAGCAAAGTGACTACCTGTAGATTTTGGCCTGTAGCTCAGCCGCCACCTAGGGAAACCTACCAAACCTGTGCATTTCTGAAAACTAGAGACCTAGGGGAATCCAAGATGGGGTGACTTGTGTGGCTCGGACCAGGTTCTGTTACCCTGAATCCTTTGCAAACCTCAAAATTTGGCTGAAAAAACACATGTTCCTCACATTTCTGTGGCAGAAAATTCTGGAATCTGAGAGGAGCCACAAATTTCCTTCCACCCAGCGTTCCCCCACGTCTCCCGATAAAAATGATACCTCACTTGTGTGGGTAGGCCTAGCGCCCGCGACAGGAAACACCCCAAAGAGCAACGTGGACACAGCCAAATTTTTGAAGGAAAACAGAGGTGTTTTTTGCAAAGTGCCTACCTGTAGATTTTGGCCTGTAGCTCAGCCGCCACCTAGGGATACCTACCAAACCTGTGCATTTCTGAAAACTAGAGACCTATGGGAATCCAAGATGGGGTGACTTGTGTGGCTCGGACCAGGTTCTGTTACCCAGAATCCTTTGCAAACCTCAAAATTTGGCTAAAAAAACACATGTTCCTCACATTTCTGTAGCAGAAAGTTCTGGAATCTGAGAGGAGCCACAAAATTCCTTCCACCCAGCGTTCCCCCACGTCTCCCGATAAAAATTATACCTCACTTGTGTGGGTAGGCCTAGCGCCCGCGACAGGAAACGCCCCAGAGCGCAACGTGGACACAGCCAAATTTTTGAAGGAAAACAGAGGTGTTTTTTGCAAAGTGCCTACCTGTAGATTTTGGCCTGTAGCTCAGCCGCCACCTAGGGAAACCTACCAAACCTGTTCAATTCTGAAAACTAGAGACCTAGGGGAATCCAAGATGGGGTGACTTGTGTGGCTCGGACCAGGTTCTGTTACCCAGAATCCTTTGCAAACCTCAAAATTTGGCTAAAAATACACATGTTCCTCACATTTCTGTGGCAGAAAATTCTGGGATCTGAGAGGAGCCACAAATGTCCTTCCACCCAGCGTTCCCCCACGTCTCCCGATAAAAATGATACCTCACTTGTGTGGGTAGGCCTAGCGCCCGCGACAGGAAACGCCCCAAAGCACAACGTGGACACAGCCAAATTTTTGAAGGAAAACAGAGGTGTTTTTTGCAAAGTGCCTACCTGTAGATTTTGGCCTGTAGCTCAGCCGCCACCTAGGGATACCTACCAAACCTGTGCATTTCTGAAAACTAGAGACCTATGGGAATCCAAGATGGGGTGACTTGTGTGGCTCGGACCAGGTTCTGTTACCCAGAATCCTTTGCAAACCTCAAAATTTGGCTAAAAAAACACATGTGCCTCACATTTCTGTAGCAGAAAGTTCTGGAATCTGAGAGGAGCCACAAAATTCCTTCCACCCAGCGTTCCCCCACGTCTCCCGATAAAAATCATACCTCACTTGTGTGGGTAGGCCTAGCGCCCGCGACAGGAAACGCCCCAGAGCGCAACGTGGACACAGCCAAATTTTTGAAGGAAAACAGAGGTGTTTTTTGCAAAGTGCCTACCTGTAGATTTTGGCCTGTAGCTCAGCCGCCACCTAGGGAAACCTACCAAACCTGTGCAATTCTGAAAACTAGAGACCTAGGGGAATCCAAGATGGGGTGACTTGTGTGGCTCGGACCCGGTTCTGTTACCCAGAATCCTTTGCAAACCTCAGAATTTGGCTAAAAGAACACATGTTCCTCACATTTCTGTGGCAGAAAGTTCTGGAATCTGAGAGGAGCCACAAATTTCCTTCCACCCAGCGTTCCCCCACGTCTCCCGATAAAAATGATACCTCACTTGTGTGGGTAGGCCTAGCGCCCGCGACAGGAAACGCCCCAAAGCGCAACGTGGACACAGCCAAATTTTTGAAGGAAAACAGAGGTGTTTTTTGCAAAGTGCCTACCTGTAGATTTTGGCCTGTAGCTCAGCCGCCACCTAGGGAAACCTACCAAACCTGTGCATGTTTGAAAACTAGAGACCTAGGGGAATCCAAGATGGGGTGACTTGTGTGGCTCGGACCAGGTTCTGTTACCCAGAATCCTTTGCAAACCTCAAAATTTGGCTAAAAAAACACATGTTCCTCACATTTCTGTGGCAGAAAGTTCTGGAATCTGAGAGGAGCCACAAATTTCCTTCCACCAGCGTTCCCCCACGTCTCCCGATAAAAATGATACCTCACTCGTGTGGGTAGGCCTAGCGCCCACGACAGGAAACGCCCCAAGGCGCAACGTGGACACAGCCAAATTTTTGAAGGAAAACAGAGGTGTTTTTTGCAAAGTGCCTACCTGTAGATTTTGGCCTGTAGCTCAGCCGCCACCTAGGGAAACCTACCAAACCTGTGCATTTCTGAAAACTAGAGACCTAGGGGAATCCAAGATGGGGTGACTTGTGTGGCTCGGACCAGGTTCTGTTACCCAGAATCCTTTGCAAACCTCAAAATTTGGCTAAAAAACCACATGTTCCTCATATTTCTGTGGCAGAAAGTTCTGGAATCTGAGAGGAGCCACAAATTTCCTTCCACCCAGCGTTCCCCCACGTCTCCCGATAAAAATGATACCTCACTTGTGTGGGTAGGCCTAGCGCCCGCGACAGGAAACGCCCCAAAGCGCAACGTGGACACAGCCAAATTTTTGAAGGAAAACAGAGGTGTTTTGTGCAAAGTGCCTACCTGTAGATTTTGGCCTGTAGCTCAGCCGCCACCTAGGGATACCTACCAAACCTGTGCATTCCTGAAAACTAGAGACCTAGGGGAATCCAAGATGGGGTGACTTGTGAGGCTCGGACCAGGTTCTGTTACCCAGAATCCTTTGCAAACCTCAAAATTTGGCTAAAAAAACACATGTTCCTCACATTTCTGTGGCAGAAAGTTCTGGAATCTGAGAGGAGCCACAAATTTCCTTCCACCCAGCGTTCCCCCACGTCTCCCGATAAAAATGATACCTCACTTGTGTGGGTAGGCCTAGCGCCCGCGACAGGAAACGCCCCAAAGCGCAACGTGGACACAGCCAAATTTTTGAAGGAAAACAGAGGTGTTTTTTGCAAAGTGCCTACCTGTAGATTTTGGCCTGTAGCTCAGCCGCCACCTAGTGATCCTACCAAACCTGTGCAATTCTGAAAACTGGAGACCTAGGGGAATCCAAGATGGGGTGACTTGTGTGGCTCGGACCAGGTTCTGTTACCCAGAATCGTTTGCAAACCTCAAAATTTGGCTAAAAAAACACATGTTCCTCACATTTCTGTGGCAGAAAGTTCTGGAATCTGAGGGGAGCCACAAATTTCCTTCCACCCAGCGTTCCCCCACGTCTCCCGATAAAAATGATACCTCACTTGTGTGGGTAGGCCTAGCGCCCGCAACAGGATATGCCCCAAAACACAACGTGGACACATCACAGAAAACAGAGCTCTTTTTAGCAAAGTGACTACCTGTAGATTTTGGCCTGTAGCTCAGCCGCCACCTAGGGAAACCTACCAAACCTGTGCATTTCTGAAAACTAGAGACCTAGGGGAATCCAAGATGGGGTGACTTGTGTGGCTCGGACCAGGTTCTGTTACCCTGAATCCTTTGCAAACCTCAAAATTTGGCTAAAAAAACACATGTTCCTCACATTTCTGTGGCAGAAAATTCTGGAATCTGAGAGGAGCCACAAATTTCCTTCCACCCAGCGTTCCCCCACGTCTCCCGATAAAAATGATACCTCACTTGTGTGGGTAGGCCTAGCGCCCGCGACAGGAAACACCCCAAAGAGCAACGTGGACACAGCCAAATTTTTGAAGGAAAACAGAGGTGTTTTTTGCAAAGTGCCTACCTGTAGATTTTGGCCTGTAGCTCAGCCGCCACCTAGGGATACCTACCAAACCTGTGCATTTCTGAAAACTAGAGACCTATGGGAATCCAAGATGGGGTGACTTGTGTGGCTCGGACCAGGTTCTGTTACCCAGAATCCTTTGCAAACCTCAAAATTTGGCAAAAAAAACACATGTTCCTCACATTTCTGTAGCAGAAAGTTCTGGAATCTGAGAGGAGCCACAAAATTCCTTCCACCCAGCGTTCCCCCACGTCTCCCGATAAAAATGATACCTCACTTGTGTGGGTAGGCCTAGCGCCCGCGACAGGAAACGCCCCAGAGCGCAACGTGGACACAGCCAAATTTTTGAAGGAAAACAGAGGTGTTTTTTGCAAAGTGCCTACCTGTAGATTTTGGCCTGTAGCTCAGCCGCCACCTAGGGAAACCTACCAAACCTGTTCAATTCTGAAAACTAGAGACCTAGGGGAATCCAAGATGGGGTGACTTGTGTGGCTCGGACCAGGTTCTGTTACCCAGAATCCTTTGCAAACCTCAAAATTTGGCTAAAAATACACATGTTCCTCACATTTCTGTGGCAGAAAATTCTGGAATCTGAGAGGAGCCACAAATGTCCTTCCACCCAGCGTTCCCCCACGTCTCCCGATAAAAATGATACCTCACTTGTGTGGGTAGGCCTAGCGCCCGCGACAGGAAACGCCCCAAAGCGCAACGTGGACACAGCCAAATTTTTGAAGGAAAACAGAGGTGTTTTTTGCAAAGTGCCTACCTGTAGATTTTGGCCTGTAGCTCAGCCGCCACCTAGGGATACCTACCAAACCTGTGCATTTCTGAAAACTAGAGACCTATGGGAATCCAAGATGGGGTGACTTGTGTGGCTCGGACCAGGTTCTGTTACCCAGAATCCTTTGCAAACCTCAAAATTTGGCTAAAAAAACACATGTGCCTCACATTTCTGTAGCAGAAAGTTCTGGAATCTGAGAGGAGCCACAAAATTCCTTCCACCCAGCGTTCCCCCACGTCTCCCGATAAAAATCATACCTCACTTGTGTGGGTAGGCCTAGCGCCCGCGACAGGAAACGCCCCAGAGCGCAACGTGGACACAGCCAAATTTTTGAAGGAAAACAGAGGTGTTTTTTGCAAAGTGCCTACCTGTAGATTTTGGCCTGTAGCTCAGCCGCCACCTAGGGAAACCTACCAAACCTGTGCAATTCTGAAAACTAGAGACCTAGGGGAATGCAAGATGGGGTGACTTGTGTGGCTCGGACCCGGTTCTGTTACCCAGAATCCTTTGCAAACCTCAGAATTTGGCTAAAAAAACACATGTTCCTCACATTTCTGTGGCAGAAAGTTCTGGAATCTGAGAGGAGCCACAAATTTCCTTCCACCCAGCGTTCCCCCACGTCTCCCGATAAAAATGATACCTCACTTGTGTGGGTAGGCCTAGCGCCCGCGACAGGAAACGCCCCAAAGCGCAACGTGGACACAGCCAAATTTTTGAAGGAAAACAGAGGTGTTTTTTGCAAAGTGCCTACCTGTAGATTTTGGCCTGTAGCTCAGCCGCCACCTAGGGAAACCTACCAAACCTGTGCATTTCTGAAAACTAGAGACCTAGGGGAATCCAAGATGGGGTGACTTGTGTGGCTCGGACCAGGTTCTGTTACCCAGAATCCTTTGCAAACCTCAGAATTCGGCTAAAAAAACACATGTTCCTCACATTTCTGTGGCAGAAAGTTCTGGAATCTGAGAGGAGCCACAAATTTCCTTCCACCCAGCGTTCCCCCACGTCTCCCGATAGAAATGATACCTCACTTGTGTGGGTAGGCCTAGCGCCCGCGACAGGAAACGCCCCAAAGCGCAACGTGGACACAGCCAAATTTTTGAAGGAAAACAGAGGTGTTTTTTGCAAAGTGCCTACCTGTAGATTTTGGCCTGTAGCTCAGCCGCCACCTAGGGAAACCTACCAAACCTGTGCATTTCTGAAAACTAGAGACCTAGGGGAATCCAAGATGGGGTGACTTGTGTGGCTCGGACCAGGCTCTGTTACCCAGAATCCTTTGCAAACCTCAAAATTTGGCTAAAAAAACACATGTTCCTCACATTTCTGTGGCAGAAAGTTCTGGAATCTGAGAGGAGCCACAAATTTCCTTCCACCCAGCGTTCCCCCACGTCTCCCGATAAAAATGATACCTCACTTGTGTGGGTAGGCCTAGCGCCCGCGACAGGAAACGCCCCAAAGCGCAACGTGGACACAGCCAAATTTTTGAAGGAAAACAGAGGTGTTTTTTGCAAAGTGCCTACCTGTAGATTTTGGCCTGTAGCTCAGCCGCCAACTAGGGATCCTACCAAACCTGTGCAATTCTGAAAACTGGAGACCTAGGGGAATCCAAGATGGGGTGACTTGTGTGGCTCGGACCAGGTTCTGTTACCCAGAATCGTTTGCAAACCTCAAAATTTGGCTAAAAAAACACATGTTCCTCACATTTCTGTGGCAGAAAGTTCTGGAATCTGAGGGGAGCCACAAATTTCCTTCCACCCAGCGTTCCCCCACGTCTCCCGATAAAAATGATACCTCACTTGTGTGGGTAGGCCTAGCGCCCGCAACAGGATATGCCCCAAAACACAACGTGGACACATCACAGAAAACAGAGCTCTTTTTAGCAAAGTGACTACCTGTAGATTTTGGCCTGTAGCTCAGCCGCCACCTAGGGAAACCTACCAAACCTGTGCATTTCTGAAAACTAGAGACCTAGGGGAATCCAAGATGGGGTGACTTGTGTGGCTCGGACCAGGTTCTGTTACCCTGAATCCTTTGCAAACCTCAAAATTTGGCTAAAAAAACACATGTTCCTCACATTTCTGTGGCAGAAAATTCTGGAATCTGAGAGGAGCCACAAATTTCCTTCCACCCAGCGTTCCCCCACGTCTCCCGATAAAAATGATACCTCACTTGTGTGGGTAGGCCTAGCGCCCGCGACAGGAAACACCCCAAAGAGCAACGTGGACACAGCCAAATTTTTGAAGGAAAACAGAGGTGTTTTTTGCAAAGTGCCTACCTGTAGATTTTGGCCTGTAGCTCAGCCGCCACCTAGGGATACCTACCAAACCTGTGCATTTCTGAAAACTAGAGACCTATGGGAATCCAAGATGGGGTGACTTGTGTGGCTCGGACCAGGTTCTGTTACCCAGAATCCTTTGCAAACCTCAAAATTTGGCAAAAAAAACACATGTTCCTCACATTTCTGTAGCAGAAAGTTCTGGAATCTGAGAGGAGCCACAAAATTCCTTCCACCCAGCGTTCCCCCACGTCTCCCGATAAAAATGATACCTCACTTGTGTGGGTAGGCCTAGCGCCCGCGACAGGAAACGCCCCAGAGCGCAACGTGGACACAGCCAAATTTTTGAAGGAAAACAGAGGTGTTTTTTGCAAAGTGCCTACCTGTAGATTTTGGCCTGTAGCTCAGCCGCCACCTAGGGAAACCTACCAAACCTGTTCAATTCTGAAAACTAGAGACCTAGGGGAATCCAAGATGGGGTGACTTGTGTGGCTCGGACCAGGTTCTGTTACCCAGAATCCTTTGCAAACCTCAAAATTTGGCTAAAAATACACATGTTCCTCACATTTCTGTGGCAGAAAATTCTGGAATCTGAGAGGAGCCACAAATGTCCTTCCACCCAGCGTTCCCCCACGTCTCCCGATAAAAATGATACCTCACTTGTGTGGGTAGGCCTAGCGCCCGCGACAGGAAACGCCCCAAAGCGCAACGTGGACACAGCCAAATTTTTGAAGGAAAACAGAGGTGTTTTTTGCAAAGTGCCTACCTGTAGATTTTGGCCTGTAGCTCAGCCGCCACCTAGGGATACCTACCAAACCTGTGCATTTCTGAAAACTAGAGACCTATGGGAATCCAAGATGGGGTGACTTGTGTGGCTCGGACCAGGTTCTGTTACCCAGAATCCTTTGCAAACCTCAAAATTTGGCTAAAAAAACACATGTGCCTCACATTTCTGTAGCAGAAAGTTCTGGAATCTGAGAGGAGCCACAAAATTCCTTCCACCCAGCGTTCCCCCACGTCTCCCGATAAAAATCATACCTCACTTGTGTGGGTAGGCCTAGCGCCCGCGACAGGAAACGCCCCAGAGCGCAACGTGGACACAGCCAAATTTTTGAAGGAAAACAGAGGTGTTTTTTGCAAAGTGCCTACCTGTAGATTTTGGCCTGTAGCTCAGCCGCCACCTAGGGAAACCTACCAAACCTGTGCAATTCTGAAAACTAGAGACCTAGGGGAATCCAAGATGGGGTGACTTGTGTGGCTCGGACCCGGTTCTGTTACCCAGAATCCTTTGCAAACCTCAGAATTTGGCTAAAAAAACACATGTTCCTCACATTTCTGTGGCAGAAAGTTCTGGAATCTGAGAGGAGCCACAAATTTCCTTCCACCCAGCGTTCCCCCACGTCTCCCGATAAAAATGATACCTCACTTGTGTGGGTAGGCCTAGCGCCCGCGACAGGAAACGCCCCAAAGCGCAACGTGGACACAGCCAAATTTTTGAAGGAAAACAGAGGTGTTTTTTGCAAAGTGCCTACCTGTAGATTTTGGCCTGTAGCTCAGCCGCCACCTAGGGAAACCTACCAAACCTGTGCATTTCTGAAAACTAGAGACCTAGGGGAATCCAAGATGGGGTGACTTGTGTGGCTCGGACCAGGTTCTGTTACCCAGAATCCTTTGCAAACCTCAGAATTCGGCTAAAAAAACACATGTTCCTCACATTTCTGTGGCAGAAAGTTCTGGAATCTGAGAGGAGCCACAAATTTCCTTCCACCCAGCGTTCCCCCACGTCTCCCGATAGAAATGATACCTCACTTGTGTGGGTAGGCCTAGCGCCCGCGACAGGAAACGCCCCAAAGCGCAACGTGGACACAGCCAAATTTTTGAAGGAAAACAGAGGTGTTTTTTGCAAAGTGCCTACCTGTAGATTTTGGCCTGTAGCTCAGCCGCCACCTAGGGAAACCTACCAAACCTGTGCATTTCTGAAAACTAGAGACCTAGGGGAATCCAAGATGGGGTGACTTGTGTGGCTCGGACCAGGCTCTGTTACCCAGAATCCTTTGCAAACCTCAAAATTTGGCTAAAAAAACACATGTTCCTCACATTTCTGTGGCAGAAAGTTCTGGAATCTGAGAGGAGCCACAAATTTCCTTCCACTCAGCGTTCCCCCACGTCTCCCGATAAAAATGATACCTCACTTGTGTGGGTAGGCCTAGCGCCCGCGACAGGAAACGCCCCAAAGCGCAACGTGGACACAGCCAAATTTTAGAAGGAAAACAGAGGTGTTTTTTGCAAAGTGCCTACCTGTAGATTTTGGCCTGTAGCTCAGCCGCCACCAAGGGAAACCTACCAAACCTGTGCATTTCTGAAAACTAGAGACCTAGGGGAATCCAAGATGGGGTGACTTGTGTGGCTCGGACCAGGTTCTGTTACCCAGAATCCTTTGCAAAGCTCAGAATTTGTCTAAAAAAACACATGTTCCTCACATTTCTGTGGCAGAAAGTTCTGGAATCTGAGAGGAGCCACAAATTTCCTTCCACCCAGCGTTCCCCCACGTCTCCCGATAGAAATGATACCTCACTTGTGTGGGTAGGCCTAGCGCCCGCGACAGGAAACGCCCCAAAGCGCAACGTGGACACAGCCAAATTTTTGAAGGAAAACAGAGGTGTTTTTTGCAAAGTGCCTACCTGTAGATTTTGGCCTGTAGCTCAGCCGCCACCTAGGGAAACCTACCAAACCTGTGCATTTCTGAAAACTAGAGACCTAGGGGAATCCAAGATGGGGTGACTTGTGTGGCTCGGACCAGGTTCTGTTACCCAGAATCCTTTGCAAACCTCAAAATTTGGCTAAAAAAACACATGTTCCTCACATTTCTGTAGCAGAAAGTTCTGGAATCTGAGAGGAGCCACAAAATTCCTTCCACCCAGCGTTCCCCCACGTCTCCCGATAAAAATGATACCTCACTTGTGTGGGTAGGCCTAGCGCCCGCGACAGGAAACGCCCCAAAGCGCAACGTGGACACAGCCAAATTTTTGAAGGAAAACAGAGGTGTTTTTTGCAAAGTGCCTACCTGTAGATTTTGGCCTGTAGCTCAGCCGCCACCTAGGGAAACCTACCAAACCTGTGCATTTCTGAAAACTAGAGACCTAGGGGAATCCAAGATGGGGTGACTTGTGTGGCTCGGACCAGGTTCTGTTACCCAGAATCCTTTGCAAACCTCAAAATTTGGCTAAAAAAACACATGTTCCTCACATTTCTGTGGCAGAAAGTTCTGGAATCTGAGAGGAGCCACAAATTTCCTTCCACCCAGCGTTCCCCCATGTCTCCCGATAAAAATGATACCTCACTTGTGTGGGTAGGCCTAGCGCCCGCGACAGGATATGCCCCAAAACACAACGTGGACACATCACAGAAAACAGAGCTGTTTTTAGCAAAGTGACTACCTGTAGATTTTGGCCTGTAGCTCAGCCGCCACCTAGGGAAACCTACCAGACCTGTGCATTTCTGAAAACTAGAGACCTAGGGGAATCCAAGATGGGGTGACTTGTGTGGCTCGGACCAGGTTCTGTTACCCAGAATCCTTTGCAAACCTCAAAATTTGGCAAAAAAAACACATGTTCCTCACATTTCTGTGGCAGAAAGTTCTGGAATCTGAGAGGAGCCACAAATTTCCTTCCACCCAGCGTTCCCCCACGTCTCCCGATAAAAATGATACCTCACTTGTGTGGGTAGGCCTAGCGCCCATGACAGGAAACGCCCCAAAGCGCAACGTGGACACAGCCAAATTTTTGAAGGAAAACAGAGGTGTTTTTTGCAAAGTGCCTACCTGTAGAGTTTGGCCTGTAGCTCAGCCGCCACCTAGGGAAACCTACCAAACCTGTGCATGTTTGAAAACTAGAGACCTAGGGGAATCCAAGATGGGGTGACTTGTGTGGCTCGGACCAGGTTCTGTTACCCAGAATCCTTTGCAAACCTCAAAATTTGGCTAAAAAAAAACACATGTTCCTCACATTTCTGTGGCAGAAAGTTCTGGAATCTGAGAGGAGCCACAAATTTCCTTCCACCAGCGTTCCCCCACGTCTCCCGATAAAAATGATACCTCACTTGTGTGGGTAGGCATAGCGCCCACGACAGGAAACGCCCCAAGGCGCAACGTGGACACAGCCAAATTTTTGAAGGAAAACAGAGGTGTTTTTTGCAAAGTGCCTACCTGTAGATTTTGGCCTGTAGCTCAGCCGCCACCTAGGGAAACCTACCAAACCTGTGCATTTCTGAAAACTAGAGACCTAGGGGAATCCAAGATGGGGTGACTTGTGTGGCTCGGACCAGGTTCTGTTACCCAGAATCCTTTGCAAACCTCAAAATTTGGCTAAAAAAACACATGTTCCTCACATTTCTGTTGCAGAAAGTTCTGGAATCTGAGGGGAGCCACAAATTTCCTTCCACCCAGCGTTCCCCCATGTCTCCCGATAAAAATGATACCTCACTTGTGTGGGTAGGCCTAGCGCCCGTGACAGGAAACGCCCCAAAGCGCAACGTGGACACAGCCAAATTTTTGAAGGAAAACAGAGCTGTTTTTTGCAAAGTGCCTACCTGTAGATTTTGGCCTGTAGCTCAGCCGCCACCTAGGGAAACCTACCAAACCTGTGCATTTCTGAAAACTAGAGACCTAGGGGAATCCAAGATGGGGTGACTTGTGTGGCTCGGACCAGGTTCTGTTACCCAGAATCCTTTGCAAACCTCAAAATTTGGCTAAAAAACCACATGTTCCTCATATTTCTGTGGCAGAAAGTTCTGGAATCTGAGAGGAGCCACAAATTTCCTTCCACCCAGCGTTCCCCCACGTCTCCCGATAAAAATGATACCTCACTTGTGTGGGTAGGCCTAGCGCCCGCGACAGGAAACGCCCCAAAGCGCAACGTGGACACAGCCAAATTTTTGAAGGAAAACAGAGGTGTTTTTTGCAAAGTGCCTACCTGTAGATTTTGGCCTGTAGCTCAGCCGCCACCTAGGGAAACCTACCAAACCTGTGCATTTCTGAAAACTAGAGACCTAGGGGAATCCAAGATGGGGTGACTTGTGTGGCTCGGACCAGGTTCTGTTACCCAGAATCCTTTGCAAACCTCAGAATTCGGCTAAAAAAACACATGTTCCTCACATTTCTGTGGCAGAAAGTTCTGGAATCTGAGAGGAGCCACAAATTTCCTTCCACCCAGCGTTCCCCCACGTCTCCCGATAGAAATGATACCTCACTTGTGTGGGTAGGCCTAGCGCCCGCGACAGGAAACGCCCCAAAGCGCAACGTGGACACAGCCAAATTTTTGAAGGAAAACAGAGGTGTTTTTTGCAAAGTGCCTACCTGTAGATTTTGGCCTGTAGCTCAGCCGCCACCTAGGGAAACCTACCAAACCTGTGCATTTCTGAAAACTAGAGACCTAGGGGAATCCAAGATGGGGTGACTTGTGTGGCTCGGACCAGGCTCTGTTACCCAGAATCCTTTGCAAACCTCAAAATTTGGCTAAAAAAACACATGTTCCTCACATTTCTGTGGCAGAAAGTTCTGGAATCTGAGAGGAGCCACAAATTTCCTTCCACTCAGCGTTCCCCCACGTCTCCCGATAAAAATGATACCTCACTTGTGTGGGTAGGCCTAGCGCCCGCGACAGGAAACGCCCCAAAGCGCAACGTGGACACAGCCAAATTTTAGAAGGAAAACAGAGGTGTTTTTTGCAAAGTGCCTACCTGTAGATTTTGGCCTGTAGCTCAGCCGCCACCAAGGGAAACCTACCAAACCTGTGCATTTCTGAAAACTAGAGACCTAGGGGAATCCAAGATGGGGTGACTTGTGTGGCTCGGACCAGGTTCTGTTACCCAGAATCCTTTGCAAACCTCAGAATTTGGCTAAAAAAACACATGTTCCTCACATTTCTGTGGCAGAAAGTTCTGGAATCTGAGAGGAGCCACAAATTTCCTTCCACCCAGCGTTCCCCCACGTCTCCCGATAGAAATGATACCTCACTTGTGTGGGTAGGCCTAGCGCCCGCGACAGGAAACGCCCCAAAGCGCAACGTGGACACAGCCAAATTTTTGAAGGAAAACAGAGGTGTTTTTTGCAAAGTGCCTACCTGTAGATTTTGGCCTGTAGCTCAGCCGCCACCTAGGGAAACCTACCAAACCTGTGCATTTCTGAAAACTAGAGACCTAGGGGAATCCAAGATGGGGTGACTTGTGTGGCTCGGACCAGGTTCTGTTACCCAGAATCCTTTGCAAACCTCAAAATTTGGCTAAAAAAACACATGTTCCTCACATTTCTGTAGCAGAAAGTTCTGGAATCTGAGAGGAGCCACAAAATTCCTTCCACCCAGCGTTCCCCCACGTCTCCCGATAAAAATGATACCTCACTTGTGTGGGTAGGCCTAGCGCCCGCGACAGGAAACGCCCCAAAGCGCAACGTGGACACAGCCAAATTTTTGAAGGAAAACAGAGGTGTTTTTTGCAAAGTGCCTACCTGTAGATTTTGGCCTGTAGCTCAGCCGCCACCTAGGGAAACCTACCAAACCTGTGCATTTCTGAAAACTAGAGACCTAGGGGAATCCAAGATGGGGTGACTTGTGTGGCTCGGACCAGGTTCTGTTACCCAGAATCCTTTGCAAACCTCAAAATTTGGCTAAAAAAACACATGTTCCTCACATTTCTGTGGCAGAAAGTTCTGGAATCTGAGAGGAGCCACAAATTTCCTTCCACCCAGCGTTCCCCCATGTCTCCCGATAAAAATGATACCTCACTTGTGTGGGTAGGCCTAGCGCCCGCGACAGGATATGCCCCAAAACACAACGTGGACACATCACAGAAAACAGAGCTGTTTTTAGCAAAGTGACTACCTGTAGATTTTGGCCTGTAGCTCAGCCGCCACCTAGGGAAACCTACCAAACCTGTGCATTTCTGAAAACTAGAGACCTAGGGGAATCCAAGATGGGGTGACTTGTGTGGCTCGGACCAGGTTCTGTTACCCAGAATCCTTTGCAAACCTCAAAATTTGGCAAAAAAAACACATGTTCCTCACATTTCTGTGGCAGAAAGTTCTGGAATCTGAGAGGAGCCACAAATTTCCTTCCACCCAGCGTTCCCCCACGTCTCCCGATAAAAATGATACCTCACTTGTGTGGGTAGGCCTAGCGCCCACGACAGGAAACGCCCCAAAGCGCAACGTGGACACAGCCAAATTTTTGAAGGAAAACAGAGGTGTTTTTTGCAAAGTGCCTACCTGTAGAGTTTGGCCTGTAGCTCAGCCGCCACCTAGGGAAACCTACCAAACCTGTGCATGTTTGAAAACTAGAGACCTAGGGGAATCCAAGATGGGGTGACTTGTGTGGCTCGGACCAGGTTCTGTTACCCAGAATCCTTTGCAAACCTCAAAATTTGGCTAAAAAAAAACACATGTTCCTCACATTTCTGTGGCAGAAAGTTCTGGAATCTGAGAGGAGCCACAAATTTCCTTCCACCAGCGTTCCCCCACGTCTCCCGATAAAAATGATACCTCACTTGTGTGGGTAGGCATAGCGCCCACGACAGGAAACGCCCCAAGGCGCAACGTGGACACAGCCAAATTTTTGAAGGAAAACAGAGGTGTTTTTTGCAAAGTGCCTACCTGTAGATTTTGGCCTGTAGCTCAGCCGCCACCTAGGGAAACCTACCAAACCTGTGCATTTCTGAAAACTAGAGACCTAGGGGAATCCAAGATGGGGTGACTTGTGTGGCTCGGACCAGGTTCTGTTACCCAGAATCCTTTGCAAACCTCAAAATTTGGCTAAAAAAACACATGTTCCTCACATTTCTGTTGCAGAAAGTTCTGGAATCTGAGGGGAGCCACAAATTTCCTTCCACCCAGCGTTCCCCCATGTCTCCCGATAAAAATGATACCTCACTTGTGTGGGTAGGCCTAGCGCCCGTGACAGGAAACGCCCCAAAGCGCAACGTGGACACAGCCAAATTTTTGAAGGAAAACAGAGCTGTTTTTTGCAAAGTGCCTACCTGTAGATTTTGGCCTGTAGCTCAGCCGCCACCTAGGGAAACCTACCAAACCTGTGCATTTCTGAAAACTAGAGACCTAGGGGAATCCAAGATGGGGTGACTTGTGTGGCTCGGACCAGGTTCTGTTACCCAGAATCCTTTGCAAACCTCAAAATTTGGCTAAAAAACCACATGTTCCTCATATTTCTGTGGCAGAAAGTTCTGGAATCTGAGAGGAGCCACAAATTTCCTTCCACCCAGCGTTCCCCCACGTCTCCCGATAAAAATGATACCTCACTTGTGTGGGTAGGCCTAGCGCCCGCGACAGGAAACGCCCCAAAGCGCAACGTGGACACAGCCAAATTTTTGAAGGAAAACAGAGGTGTTTTTTGCAAAGTGCCTACCTGTAGATTTTGGCCTGTAGCTCAGCCGCCACCTAGGGAAACCTACCAAACCTGTGCATGTTTGAAAACTAGAGACCTAGGGGAATCCAAGATGGGGTGACTTGTGTGGCTCGGACCAGGTTCTGTTACCCAGAATCCTTTGCAAACCTCAAAATTTGGCTAAAAAAACACATGTTCCTCACATTTCTGTGGCAGAAAGTTCTGGAATCTGAGAGGAGCCACAAATGTCCTTCCACCAGCGTTCCCCCACGTCTCCCGATAAAAATGATACCTCACTTGTGTGGGTAGGCCTAGCGCCCACGACAGGAAACGCCCCAAGTCGCAACGTGGACACAGCCAAATTTTTGAAGGAAAACAGAGGTGTTTTTTGCAAAGTGCCTACCTGTAGATTTTGGCCTGTAGCTCAGCCGCCACCTAGGGAAACCTACCAAACCTGTGCATTTCTGAAAACTAGAGACCTAGGGGAATCCAAGATGGGGTGACTTGTGTAGCTCGGACCAGGTTCTGTTACCCAGAATCCTTTGCAAACCTCAAAATTTGGCTAAAAAACCACATGTTCCTCATATTTCTGTGGCAGAAAGTTCTGGAATCTGAGAGGAGCCACAAATTTCCTTCCACCCAGCGTTCCCCCACGTCTCCCGATAAAAATGATACCTCACTTGTGTGGGTAGGCCTAGCGCCCGCGACAGGAAACGCCCCAAAGCGCAACGTGGACACAGCCAAATTTTTGAAGGAAAACAGAGGTGTTTTGTGCAAAGTGCCTACCTGTAGATTTTGGCCTGTAGCTCAGCCGCCACCTAGGGATACCTACCAAACCTGTGCATTTCTGAAAACTAGAGACCTAGGGGAATCCAAGATGGCGTGACTTGTGAGGCTCGGACCAGGTTCTGTTACCCAGAATCCTTTGCAAACCTCAAAATTTGGCTAAAAAAACACATGTTCCTCACATTTCTGTGGCAGAAAGTTCTGGAATCTGAGAGGAGCCACAAATTTCCTTCCACCCAGCGTTCCCCCACGTCTCCCGATAAAAATGATACCTCACTTGTGTGGGTAGGCCTAGCGCCCGCGACAGGAAACGCCCCAAAGCGCAACGTGGACACAGCCAAATTTTTGAAGGAAAACAGAGGTGTTTTTTGCAAAGTGCCTACCTGTAGATTTTGGCCTGTAGCTCAGCCGCCACCTAGGGATACCTTCCAAACCTGTGCATTTCTGAAAACTAGAGACCTAGGGGAATCCAAGATGGGGTGACTTGTGTGGCTCGGACCAGGTTCTGTTACCCAGAATCCTTTGCAAACCTCAAAATTTGGCTAAAAAAACACATGTTCCTCACATTTCTGTGGCAGAAAGTTCTGGAATCTGAGAGGAGCCACAAATTTCCTTCCACCAGCGTTCCCCCACGTCTCCCGATAAAAATGATACCTCACTTGTGTGGGTAGGCCTAGCGCCCGCGACAGGAAACGCCCCAAGGCGCAACGTGGACACAGCCAAATTTTTGAAGGAAAACAGAGGTGTTTTTTGCAAAGTGCCTACCTGTAGATTTTGGCCTGAAGCTCAGCCGCCACCTAGGGAAACCTACCAAACCTGTGCAATTCTGAAAACTAGAGACCTAGGGGAATCCAATATGGGGTGACTTGTGTGGCTCGGACCAGGTTCTGTTACCCAGAATCCTTTGCAAACCTCAAAATTTGGCTAAAAAAACACATGTTCCTCACATTTCTGTGGCAGAAAGTTCTGGAATCTGAGGGGAGCCACAAATTTCCTTCCACCCAGCGTTCCCCCATGTCTCCCGATAAAAATGATACCTCACTTGTGTGGGTAGGCCTAGCGCCCGCGATAGGAAACGCCCCAAAGCGCAACGTGGACACAGCCAAATTTTTGAAGGAAAACAGAGGTGTTTTTTGCAAAGTGGCTACCTGTAGATTTTGGCCTGTAGCTCAGCCGCCACCTAGGGAAACCTACCAAACCTGTGCATGTTTGAAAACTAGAGACCTAGGGGAATCCAAGATGGGGTGACTTGTGTGGATCGGACCAGGTTCTGTTACCCAGAATCCTTTGCAAACCTCAAAATTTGGCTAAAAAAACACATGTTCCTCACATTTCTGTGGCAGAAAGTTCTGGAATCTGAGAGGAGCCACAAATTTCCTTCCACCCAGCGTTCCCCCACGTCTCCCGATAGAAATGATACCTCACTTGTGTGGGTAGGCCTAGCGCCCGCGGCAGGAAACGCCCCAAAGCACAACGTGGACACAGCCAAATTTTTGAAGGAAAACAGAGGTGTTTTTTGCAAAGTGCCTACCTGTAGATTTTGGCCTGTAGCACAGCCGCCACCTAGGGAAACCTACCAAACCTGTGCATTTCTGAAAACTAGAGACCTAGGGGAATCCAAGATGGGGTGACTTGTGTGGCTCGGACCAGGTTCTGTTACCCAGAATCCTTTGCAAACCTCAAAATGTGTCAAAAAAAACACATGTTCCTCACATTTCTGTGGCAGAAAGTTCTGGAATCTGAGAGGAGCCACAAATTTCCTTCCACCCAGCGTTCCCCCACGTCTCCCGATAAAAATGATACCTCACTTGTGTGGGTAGGCCTAGCGCCCGCGACAGGATATGCCCCAAAACACAACGTGGACACATCACAGAAAACAGAGCTGTTTATAGCAAAGTGACTACCTGTAGATTTTGGCCTGTAGCTCAGCCGCCACCTAGGGAAACCTACCAAACCTGTGCATTTCTGAAAACTAGAGACCTAGGGGAATCCAAGATGGGGTGACTTGTGTGGCTCGGACCAGGTTCTGTTACCCAGAATCCTTTGCAAACCTCAAAATGTGTCAAAAAAAACACATGTTCCTCACATTTCTGTGGCAGAAAGTTCTGGAATCTGAGAGGAGCCACAAATTTCCTTCCACCCAGCGTTCCCCCACGTCTCCCGATAAAAATGATACCTCACTTGTGTGGGTAGGCCTAGCGCCCACGACAGGAAACGCCCCAAAGCGCAACGTGGACACAGCCAAATTTTTGAAGGAAAACAGAGGTGTTTTTTGCAAAGTGCCTACCTGTAGATTTTGGCCTGTAGCTCAGCCGCCACCTAGGGAAACCTACCAAACCTGTGCATGTTTGAAAACTAGAGACCTAGGGGAATCCAAGATGGGGTGACTTGTGTGGCTCGGACCAGGTTCTGTTACCCAGAATCCTTTGCAAACCTCAAAATTTGGCTAAAAAAAAACACATGTTCCTCACATTTCTGTGGCAGAAAGTTCTGGAATCTGAGAGGAGCCACAAATTTCCTTCCACCAGCGTTCCCCCACGTCTCCCGAGAAAAATGATACCTCACTTGTGTGGGTAGGCCTAGCGCCCACGACAGGAAACGCCCCAAGGCGCAACATGGACACAGCCAAATTTTTGAAGGAAAACAGAGGTGTTTTTTGCAAAGTGCCTACCTGTAGATTTTGGCCTGTAGCTCAGCCGCCACCTAGGGAAACCTACCAAACCTGTGCATTTCTGAAAACTAGAGACCTAGGGGAATCCAAGATGGGGTGACTTGTGTGGCTCGGACCAGGTTCTGTTACCCAGAATCCTTTGCAAACCTCAAAATTTGGCTAAAAAAACACATGTTCCTCACATTTCTGTGGCAGAAAGTTCTGGAATCTGAGGGGAGCCACAAATTTCCTTCCACCCAGCGTTCCGCCATGTCTCCCGATAAAAATGATACCTCACTTGTGTGGGTAGGCCTAGCGCCCGCGACAGGAAACGCCCCAAAGCGCAACGTGGACACAGCCAAATTTTTGAAGGAAAACAGAGCTGTTTTTTGCAAAGTGCCTACCTGTAGATTTTGGCCTGTAGCTCAGCCGCCACCTATGGAAACCTACCAAACCTGTGCATTTCTGAAAACTAGAGACCTAGGGGAATCCAAGATGGGGTGACTTGTGTGGCTCGGACCAGGTTCTGTTACCCAGAATCCTTTGCAAACCTCAAAATTTGGCTAAAAAACCACATGTTCCTCATATTTCTGTGGCAGAAAGTTCTGGAATCTGAGAGGAGCCACAAATTTCCTTCCACCCAGCGTTCCCCCACGTCTCCCGATAAAAATGATACCTCACTTGTGTTGGTAGGCCTAGCGCCCGCGACAGGAAACGCCCCAAAGCGCAACGTGGACACAGCCAAATTTTTGAAGGAAAACAGAGGTGTTTTGTGCAAAGTGCCTACCTGTAGATTTTGGCCTGTAGCTCAGCCGCCACCTAGGGATACCTACCAAACCTGTGCATTTCTGAAAACTAGAGACCTAGGGGAATCCAAGATGGGGTGACTTGTGAGGCTCGGACCAGTTCTGTTACCCAGAATCATTTGCAAACCTCAAAATTTGGCTAAAAAAACACATGTTCCTCACATTTCTGTGGCAGAAAGTTCTGGAATCTGAGAGGAGCCACAAATTTCCTTCCACCCAGCGTTCCCCCACGTCTCCCGATAAAAATGATACCTCACTTGTGTGGGTAGGCCTAGCGCCCGCGACAGGAAACGCCCCAAAGCGCAACGTGGACACAGCCAAATTTTTGAAGGAAAACAGAGGTGTTTTTTGCAAAGTGCCTACCTGTAGATTTTGGCCTGAAGCTCAGCCGCCACCTAGGGATACCTTCCAAACCTGTGCATTTCTGAAAACTAGAGACCTAGGGGAATCCAAGATGGGGTGACTTGTGTGGCTCGGACCAGGTTCTGTTACCCAGAATCCTTTGCAAACCTCAAAATTTGGCTAAAAAAACACATGTTCCTCACATTTCTGTGGCAGAAAGTTCTGGAATCTGAGAGGAGCCACAAATTTCCTTCCACCAGCGTTCCCCCACGTCTCCCGATAAAAATGATACCTCACTTGTGTGGGTAGGCCTAGCGCCCGCGACAGGAAACGCCCCAAGGCGCAACGTGGACACAGCCAAATTTTTGAAGGAAAACAGAGGTGTTTTTTGCAAAGTGCCTACCTGTAGATTTTGGCCTGTAGCTCAGCCGCCACCTAGGGACACCTACCAAACCTGTGCAATTCTGAAAACTAGAGACCTAGGGAAATCCAAGATGGGGTGACTTGTGTGGCTCGGACCAGGTTCTGTTACCCAGAATCCTTTGCAAACCTCAAAATTTGGCTAAAAAACCACATGTTCCTCACATTTCTGTGGCAGAAAGTTCTGGAATCTGAGGGGAGCCACAAATTTCCTTCCACCCAGCGTTCCCCCATGTCTCCCGATAAAAATGATACCTCACTTGTGTGGGTAGGCCTAGCGCCCGCGATAGGAAACGCCCCAAAGCGCAACGCGGACACAGCCAAATTTTTGAAGGAAAACAGAGGTGTTTTTTGCAAAGTGCCTACCTGTAGATTTTGGCATGTAGCTCAGCCGCCACCTAGGGACACCTACCAAACCTGTGCAATTCTGAAAACTAGAGACCTAGGGGAATCCAAGATGGGGTGACTTGTGTGGCTCGGACCAGGTTCTGTTACCCAGAATCCTTTGCAAACCTCAAAATTTGGCTAAAAAACCACATGTTCCTCACATTTCTGTGGCAGAAAGTTCTGGAATCTGAGAGGAGCCACAAATTCCCTTCCAGCCAGCGTTCCCCCACGTCTCCCGATAAAAATGATACCTCACTTGTGTGGGTAGGCCTAGCGCCCGCGACAGGAAACGCCCCAAAGCGCAACGTGGACACAGCCAAATTTATGAAGGAAAACAGAGGTGTTTTTTGCAAAGTGCCTACCTGTAGATTTTGGCCTGCAGCTCAGCCGCCACCTAGGGAAACCTACCATACCTGTGCATTTCTGAAAACTAGAGACCTAGGGGAATCCAAGATGGGGTGACTTGTGTGGCTCGGACCAGGTTCTGTTACCCAGAATCCTTTGCAAACCTCAAAATTTGGCTAAAAAAACACATGTTCCTCACATTTCTGTGGCAGAAAGTTCTGGAATCTGAGAGGAGCCACAAATTTCCTTCCACCCAGCGTTCCCCCACGTCTCCCGATAAAAATGATACCTCACTTGTGTGGGTAGGCCTAGCGCCCGCGACAGGAAATGCCCCAAAGCGCAACGTGGACACAGCCAAATTTTTGAAGGAAAACAGAGGTGTTTTTTGCAAAGTGCCTACCTGTAGATTTTGGCCTGTAGCTCAGCCGCCACCTAGGGAAACCTACCAAACCTGTGCATTTCTGAAAACTAGAGACCTAGGGGAATCCAAGATGGGGTGACTTGTGTGGCTCGGACCAGGTTCTGTTACCCAGAATCCTTTGCAAACCTCAAAATTTGGCTAAAAAACCACATGTTCCTCATATTTCTGTGGCAGAAAGTTCTGGAATCTGAGAGGAGCCACAAATTTCCTTCCACCCAGCGTTCCCCCACGTCTCCCGATAAAAATGATACCTCACTTGTGTGGGTAGGCCTAGCGCCCGCGACAGGAAACGCCCCAAAGCGCAACGTGGACACAGCCAAATTTTTGAAGGAAAACAGAGGTGTTTTGTGCAAAGTGCCTACCTGTAGATTTTGGCCTGTAGCTCAGCCGCCACCTAGGGATACCTACCAAACCTGTGCATTTCTGAAAACTAGAGACCTAGGGGAATCCAAGATGGGGTGACTTGTGTGGCTCGGACCAGGTTCTGTTACCCAGAATCCTTTGCAAACCTCAAAATTTGGCTAAAAAAACACATGTTCCTCACATTTCTGTGGCAGAAAGTTCTGGAATCTGAGAGGAGCCACAAATTTCCTTCCACCCAGCGTTCCCCCACGTTTCCCGATAAAAATGATACCTCACTTGTGTGGGTAGGCCTAGCGCCCGCGACAGGAAACGCCCCAAAGCGCAACGTGGACACAGCCAAATTTTAGAAGGAAAACAGAGGTGTTTTTTGCAAAGTGCCTACCTGTAGATTTTGGCCTGTAGCTCAGCCGCCACCTAGGGAAACCTACCAAACCTGTGCATTTCTGAAAACTAGAGACCTAGGGGAATCCAAGATGGGGTGACTTGTGTGGCTCGGACCAGGTTCTGTTACCCAGAATCCTTTGCAAACCTCAGAATTTGGCTAAAAAAACACATGTTCCTCACATTTCTGTGGCAGAAAGTTCTGGAATCTGAGAGGAGCCACAAATTTCCTTCCACCCAGCGTTCCCCCACGTCTCCCGATAGAAATGATACCTCACTTGTGTGGGTAGGCCTAGCGCCCACGACAGGAAACGCCCCAAAGCGCAACGTGGACACAGCCAAATTTTTGAAGGAAAACAGAGGTGTTTTTTGCAAAGTGCCTGCCTGTAGATTTTGGCCTGTAGCTCAGCCGCCACCTAGGGATACCTACCAAACCTGTGCATTTCTGAAAACTAGAGACCTAGGGGAATCCAAGATGGGGTGACTTGTGAGGCTCGGACCAGTTCTGTTACCCAGAATCATTTGCAAACCTCAAAATTTGGCTAAAAAAACACATGTTCCTCACATTTCTGTGGCAGAAAGTTCTGGAATCTGAGAGGAGCCACAAATTTCCTTCCACCCAGCGTTCCCCCACGTCTCCCGATAAAAATGATACCTCACTTGTGTGGGTAGGCCTAGCGCCCGCGACAGGAAACGCCCCAAAGCGCAACGTGGACACAGCCAAATTTTTGAAGGAAAACAGAGGTGTTTTTTGCAAAGTGCCTACCTGTAGATTTTGGCCTGTAGCTCAGCCGCCACCTAGGGATACCTTCCAAACCTGTGCATTTCTGAAAACTAGAGACCTAGGGGAATCCAAGATGGGGTGACTTGTGTGGCTCGGACCAGGTTCTGTTACCCAGAATCCTTTGCAAACCTCAAAATTTGGCTAAAAAAACACATGTTCCTCACATTTCTGTGGCAGAAAGTTCTGGAATCTGAGAGGAGCCACAAATTTCCTTCCTCCAGCGTTCCCCCACGTCTCCCGATAAAAATGATACCTCACTTGTGTGGGTAGGCCTAGCGCCCGCGACAGGAAACGCCCCAAGGCGCAACGTGGACACAGCCAAATTTTTGAAGGAAAACAGAGGTGTTTTTTGCAAAGTGCCTACCTGTAGATTTTGGCCTGTAGCTCAGCCGCCACCTAGGGACACCTACCAAACCTGTGCAATTCTGAAAACTAGAGACCTAGGGAAATCCAAGATGGGGTGACTTGTGTGGCTCGGACCAGGTTCTGTTACCCAGAATCCTTTGCAAACCTCAAAATTTGGCTAAAAAACCACATGTTCCTCACATTTCTGTGGCAGAAAGTTCTGGAATCTGAGGGGAGCCACAAATTTCCTTCCACCCAGCGTTCCCCCATGTCTCCCGATAAAAATGATACCTCACTTGTGTGGGTAGGCCTAGCGCCCGCGATAGGAAACGCCCCAAAGCGCAACGTGGACACAGCCAAATTTTTGAAGGAAAACAGAGGTGTTTTTTGCAAAGTGCCTACCTGTAGATTTTGGCATGTAGCTCAGCCGCCACCTAGGGACACCTACCAAACCTGTGCAATTCTGAAAACTAGAGACCTAGGGGAATCCAAGATGGGGTGACTTGTGTGGCTCGGACCAGGTTCTGTTACCCAGAATCCTTTGCAAACCTCAAAATTTGGCTAAAAAACCACATGTTCCTCACATTTCTGTGGCAGAAAGTTCTGGAATCTGAGAGGAGCCACAAATTCCCTTCCAGCCAGCGTTCCCCCACGTCTCCCGATAAAAATGATACCTCACTTGTGTGGGTAGGCCTAGCGCCCGCGACAGGAAACGCCCCAAAGCGCAACGTGGACACAGCCAAATTTATGAAGGAAAACAGAGGTGTTTTTTGCAAAGTGCCTACCTGTAGATTTTGGCCTGCAGCTCAGCCGCCACCTAGGGAAACCTACCAAACCTGTGCATTTCTGAAAACTAGAGACCTAGGGGAATCCAAGATGGGGTGACTTGTGTGGCTCGGACCAGGTTCTGTTACCCAGAATCCTTTGCAAACCTCAAAATTTGGCTAAAAAAACACATGTTCCTCACATTTCTGTGGCAGAAAGTTCTGGAATCTGAGAGGAGCCACAAATTTCCTTCCACCCAGCGTTCCCCCACGTCTCCCGATAAAAATGATACCTCACTTGTGTGGGTAGGCCTAGCGCCCGCGACAGGAAACGCCCCAAAGCGCAACGTGGACACAGCCAAATTTTTGAAGGAAAACAGAGGTGTTTTTTGCAAAGTGCCTACCTGTAGAGTTTGGCCTGTAGCTCAGCCGCCACCTAGGGAAACCTACCAAACCTGTGCATGTTTGAAAACTAGAGACCTAGGGGAATCCAAGATGGGGTGACTTGTGTGGCTCGGACCAGGTTCTGTTACCCAGAATCCTTTGCAAACCTCAAAATTTGGCTAAAAAAAAACACATGTTCCTCACATTTCTGTGGCAGAAAGTTCTGGAATCTGAGAGGAGCCACAAATTTCCTTCCACCAGCGTTCCCCCACGTCTCCCGATAAAAATGATACCTCACTTGTGTGGGTAGGCATAGCGCCCACGACAGGAAACGCCCCAAGGCGCAACGTGGACACAGCCAAATTTTTGAAGGAAAACAGAGGTGTTTTTTGCAAAGTGCCTACCTGTAGATTTTGGCCTGTAGCTCAGCCGCCACCTAGGGAAACCTACCAAACCTGTGCATTTCTGAAAACTAGAGACCTAGGGGAATCCAAGATGGGGTGACTTGTGTGGCTCGGACCAGGTTCTGTTACCCAGAATCCTTTGCAAACCTCAAAATTTGGCTAAAAAAACACATGTTCCTCACATTTCTGTTGCAGAAAGTTCTGGAATCTGAGGGGAGCCACAAATTTCCTTCCACCCAGCGTTCCCCCATGTCTCCCGATAAAAATGATACCTCACTTGTGTGGGTAGGCCTAGCGCCCGTGACAGGAAACGCCCCAAAGCGCAACGTGGACACAGCCAAATTTTTGAAGGAAAACAGAGCTGTTTTTTGCAAAGTGCCTACCTGTAGATTTTGGCCTGTAGCTCAGCCGCCACCTAGGGAAACCTACCAAACCTGTGCATTTCTGAAAACTAGAGACCTAGGGGAATCCAAGATGGGGTGACTTGTGTGGCTCGGACCAGGTTCTGTTACCCAGAATCCTTTGCAAACCTCAAAATTTGGCTAAAAAACCACATGTTCCTCATATTTCTGTGGCAGAAAGTTCTGGAATCTGAGAGGAGCCACAAATTTCCTTCCACCCAGCGTTCCCCCACGTCTCCCGATAAAAATGATACCTCACTTGTGTGGGTAGGCCTAGCGCCCGCGACAGGAAACGCCCCAAAGCGCAACGTGGACACAGCCAAATTTTTGAAGGAAAACAGAGGTGTTTTTTGCAAAGTGCCTACCTGTAGATTTTGGCCTGTAGCTCAGCCGCCACCTAGGGAAACCTACCAAACCTGTGCATTTCTGAAAACTAGAGACCTAGGGGAATCCAAGATGGGGTGACTTGTGTGGCTCGGACCAGGTTCTGTTACCCAGAATCCTTTGCAAACCTCAGAATTCGGCTAAAAAAACACATGTTCCTCACATTTCTGTGGCAGAAAGTTCTGGAATCTGAGAGGAGCCACAAATTTCCTTCCACCCAGCGTTCCCCCACGTCTCCCGATAGAAATGATACCTCACTTGTGTGGGTAGGCCTAGCGCCCGCGACAGGAAACGCCCCAAAGCGCAACGTGGACACAGCCAAATTTTTGAAGGAAAACAGAGGTGTTTTTTGCAAAGTGCCTACCTGTAGATTTTGGCCTGTAGCTCAGCCGCCACCTAGGGAAACCTACCAAACCTGTGCATTTCTGAAAACTAGAGACCTAGGGGAATCCAAGATGGGGTGACTTGTGTGGCTCGGACCAGGCTCTGTTACCCAGAATCCTTTGCAAACCTCAAAATTTGGCTAAAAAAACACATGTTCCTCACATTTCTGTGGCAGAAAGTTCTGGAATCTGAGAGGAGCCACAAATTTCCTTCCACTCAGCGTTCCCCCACGTCTCCCGATAAAAATGATACCTCACTTGTGTGGGTAGGCCTAGCGCCCGCGACAGGAAACGCCCCAAAGCGCAACGTGGACACAGCCAAATTTTAGAAGGAAAACAGAGGTGTTTTTTGCAAAGTGCCTACCTGTAGATTTTGGCCTGTAGCTCAGCCGCCACCAAGGGAAACCTACCAAACCTGTGCATTTCTGAAAACTAGAGACCTAGGGGAATCCAAGATGGGGTGACTTGTGTGGCTCGGACCAGGTTCTGTTACCCAGAATCCTTTGCAAACCTCAGAATTTGGCTAAAAAAACACATGTTCCTCACATTTCTGTGGCAGAAAGTTCTGGAATCTGAGAGGAGCCACAAATTTCCTTCCACCCAGCGTTCCCCCACGTCTCCCGATAGAAATGATACCTCACTTGTGTGGGTAGGCCTAGCGCCCGCGACAGGAAACGCCCCAAAGCGCAACGTGGACACAGCCAAATTTTTGAAGGAAAACAGAGGTGTTTTTTGCAAAGTGCCTACCTGTAGATTTTGGCCTGTAGCTCAGCCGCCACCTAGGGAAACCTACCAAACCTGTGCATTTCTGAAAACTAGAGACCTAGGGGAATCCAAGATGGGGTGACTTGTGTGGCTCGGACCAGGTTCTGTTACCCAGAATCCTTTGCAAACCTCAAAATTTGGCTAAAAAAACACATGTTCCTCACATTTCTGTAGCAGAAAGTTCTGGAATCTGAGAGGAGCCACAAAATTCCTTCCACCCAGCGTTCCCCCACGTCTCCCGATAAAAATGATACCTCACTTGTGTGGGTAGGCCTAGCGCCCGCGACAGGAAACGCCCCAAAGCGCAACGTGGACACAGCCAAATTTTTGAAGGAAAACAGAGGTGTTTTTTGCAAAGTGCCTACCTGTAGATTTTGGCCTGTAGCTCAGCCGCCACCTAGGGAAACCTACCAAACCTGTGCATTTCTGAAAACTAGAGACCTAGGGGAATCCAAGATGGGGTGACTTGTGTGGCTCGGACCAGGTTCTGTTACCCAGAATCCTTTGCAAACCTCAAAATTTGGCTAAAAAAACACATGTTCCTCACATTTCTGTGGCAGAAAGTTCTGGAATCTGAGAGGAGCCACAAATTTCCTTCCACCCAGCGTTCCCCCATGTCTCCCGATAAAATGATACCTCACTTGTGTGGGTAGGCCTAGCGCCCGCGACAGGATATGCCCCAAAACACAACGTGGACACATCACAGAAAACAGAGCTGTTTTTAGCAAAGTGACTACCTGTAGATTTTGGCCTGTAGCTCAGCCGCCACCTAGGGAAACCTACCAAACCTGTGCATTTCTGAAAACTAGAGACCTAGGGGAATCCAAGATGGGGTGACTTGTGTGGCTCGGACCAGGTTCTGTTACCCAGAATCCTTTGCAAACCTCAAAATTTGCAAAAAAAAACACATGTTCCTCACATTTCTGTGGCAGAAAGTTCTGGAATCTGAGAGGAGCCACAAATTTCCTTCCACCCAGCGTTCCCCCACGTCTCCCGATAAAAATGATACCTCACTTGTGTGGGTAGGCCTAGCGCCCACGACAGGAAACGCCCCAAAGCGCAACGTGGACACAGCCAAATTTTTGAAGGAAAACAGAGGTGTTTTTTGCAAAGTGCCTACCTGTAGAGTTTGGCCTGTAGCTCAGCCGCCACCTAGGGAAACCTACCAAACCTGTGCATGTTTGAAAACTAGAGACCTAGGGGAATCCAAGATGGGGTGACTTGTGTGGCTCGGACCAGGTTCTGTTACCCAGAATCCTTTGCAAACCTCAAAATTTGGCTAAAAAAAAACACATGTTCCTCACATTTCTGTGGCAGAAAGTTCTGGAATCTGAGAGGGAGCCACAAATTTCCTTCCACCAGCGTTCCCCCACGTCTCCCGATAAAAATGATACCTCACTTGTGTGGGTAGGCATAGCGCCCACGACAGGAAACGCCCCAAGGCGCAACGTGGACACAGCCAAATTTTTGAAGGAAAACAGAGGTGTTTTTTGCAAAGTGCCTACCTGTAGATTTTGGCCTGTAGCTCAGCCGCCACCTAGGGAAACCTACCAAACCTGTGCATTTCTGAAAACTAGAGACCTAGGGGAATCCAAGATGGGGTGACTTGTGTGGCTCGGACCAGGTTCTGTTACCCAGAATCCTTTGCAAACCTCAAAATTTGGCTAAAAAAACACATGTTCCTCACATTTCTGTTGCAGAAAGTTCTGGAATCTGAGGGGAGCCACAAATTTCCTTCCACCCAGCGTTCCCCCATGTCTCCCGATAAAAATGATACCTCACTTGTGTGGGTAGGCCTAGCGCCCGTGACAGGAAACGCCCCAAAGCGCAACGTGGACACAGCCAAATTTTTGAAGGAAAACAGAGCTGTTTTTTGCAAAGTGCCTACCTGTAGATTTTGGCCTGTAGCTCAGCCGCCACCTAGGGAAACCTACCAAACCTGTGCATTTCTGAAAACTAGAGACCTAGGGGAATCCAAGATGGGGTGACTTGTGTGGCTCGGACCAGGTTCTGTTACCCAGAATCCTTTGCAAACCTCAAAATTTGGCTAAAAAACCACATGTTCCTCATATTTCTGTGGCAGAAAGTTCTGGAATCTGAGAGGAGCCACAAATTTCCTTCCACCCAGCGTTCCCCCACGTCTCCCGATAAAAATGATACCTCACTTGTGTGGGTAGGGCCTAGCGCCCGCGACAGGAAACGCCCCAAAGCGCAACGTGGACACAGCCAAATTTTTGAAGGAAAACAGAGGTGTTTTTTGCAAAGTGCCTACCTGTAGATTTTGGCCTGTAGCTCAGCCGCCACCTAGGGAAACCTACCAAACCTGTGCATGTTTGAAAACTAGAGACCTAGGGGAATCCAAGATGGGGTGACTTGTGTGGCTCGGACCAGGTTCTGTTACCCAGAATCCTTTGCAAACTCAAAATTTGGCTAAAAAAACACATGTTCCTCACATTTCTGTGGCAGAAAGTTCTGGAATCTGAGAGGAGCCACAAATGTCCTTCCACCAGCGTTCCCCCACGTCTCCCGATAAAAATGATACCTCACTTGTGTGGGTAGGCCTAGCGCCCACGACAGGAAACGCCCCAAGTCGCAACGTGGACACAGCCAAATTTTTGAAGGAAAACAGAGGTGTTTTTTGCAAAGTGCCTACCTGTAGATTTTGGCCTGTAGCTCAGCCGCCACCTAGGGAAACCTACCAAACCTGTGCATTTCTGAAAACTAGAGACCTAGGGGAATCCAAGATGGGGTGACTTGTGTAGCTCGGACCAGGTTCTGTTACCCAGAATCCTTTGCAAACCTCAAATTTGGCTAAAAAACCACATGTTCCTCATATTTCTGTGGCAGAAAGTTCTGGAATCTGAGAGGAGCCACAAATTTCCTTCCACCCAGCGTTCCCCCACGTCTCCCGATAAAAATGATACCTCACTTGTGTGGGTAGGCCTAGCGCCCGCGACAGGAAACGCCCCAAAGCGCAACGTGGACACAGCCAAATTTTTGAAGGAAAACAGAGGTGTTTTGTGCAAAGTGCCTACCTGTAGATTTTGGCCTGTAGCTCAGCCGCCACCTAGGGATACCTACCAAACCTGTGCATTTCTGAAAACTAGAGACCTAGGGGAATCCAAGATGGCGTGACTTGTGAGGCTCGGACCAGGTTCTGTTACCCAGAATCCTTTGCAAACCTCAAAATTTGGCTAAAAAAACACATGTTCCTCACATTTCTGTGGCAGAAAGTTCTGGAATCTGAGAGGAGCCACAAATTTCCTTCCACCCAGCGTTCCCCCACGTCTCCCGATAAAAATGATACCTCACTTGTGTGGGTAGGCCTAGCGCCCGCGACAGGAAACGCCCCAAAGCGCAACGTGGACACAGCCAAATTTTTGAAGGAAAACAGAGGTGTTTTTTGCAAAGTGCCTACCTGTAGATTTTGGCCTGTAGCTCAGCCGCCACCTAGGGATACCTTCCAAACCTGTGCATTTCTGAAAACTAGAGACCTAGGGGAAATCCAAGATGGGGTGACTTGTGTGGCTCGGACCAGGTTCTGTTACCCAGAATCCTTTGCAAACCTCAAAATTTGGCTAAAAAAACACATGTTCCTCACATTTCTGTGGCAGAAAGTTCTGGAATCTGAGAGGAGCCACAAATTTCCTTCCACCAGCGTTCCCCCACGTCTCCCGATAAAAATGATACCTCACTTGTGTGGGTAGGCCTAGCGCCCGCGACAGGAAACGCCCCAAGGCGCAACGTGGACACAGCCAAATTTTTGAAGGAAAACAGAGGTGTTTTTTGCAAAGTGCCTACCTGTAGATTTTGGCCTGAAGCTCAGCCGCCACCTAGGGAAACCTACCAAACCTGTGCAATTCTGAAAACTAGAGACCTAGGGGAATCCAATATGGGGTGACTTGTGTGGCTCGGACCAGGTTCTGTTACCCAGAATCCTTTGCAAACCTCAAAATTTGGCTAAAAAAACACATGTTCCTCACATTTCTGTGGCAGAAAGTTCTGGAATCTGAGGGGAGCCACAAATTTCCTTCCACCCAGCGTTCCCCCATGTCTCCCGATAAAAATGATACCTCACTTGTGTGGGTAGGCCTAGCGCCCGCGATAGGAAACGCCCCAAAGCGCAACGTGGACACAGCCAAATTTTTGAAGGAAAACAGAGGTGTTTTTTGCAAAGTGGCTACCTGTAGATTTTGGCCTGTAGCTCAGCCGCCACCTAGGGAAACCTACCAAACCTGTGCATGTTTGAAAACTAGAGACCTAGGGGAATCCAAGATGGGGTGACTTGTGTGGATCGGACCAG